>NC_142591.1:20386055-20693210 GCF_965207765.1 Zootoca vivipara
GTAAACTGTCCAAAGAACCTCTTTTCTCCTAGGCATCACTTTCCCCTTGCTAGGGCTTTGCTAGGACATTCTCTTCTCTCCACTTACAGCCTAACATGATCAATTGCATAGCAGTGCTTCCTAAGGGCGGCTGCAGCTAAAACAAATGGTTAGCATCAGGCTGCAAATTAAGAATCGAACATAAACAGGTTTTCTCCATTGCTTCCGAGAACTGTGTCACATACACTGTGCTAAATCTGTGATGTTCGGATTTCTGGATATTAGGCTTCCGTTTGAAAAACTTACACCGCTAATCCCCTGTTCGCTGAATACGTGAAAGATGCTTGCTTAAAGCCTGTTAAATAGCTTGGCAAATCCAAACTGTGGCACTACTGCCAACTTTCAGTATATGTCTGAGATATTAATTGTTGCCCCAGCTTGAGGTCCTGGTTTCTGCAACTCATATAATTCCAGGGAAATTTCTGCTGGCATGCAGCCTTTGAAGTCGGCAGACACACAAACTCTTCCAGCCCCAGACTTTTAAAAGGTATCAGGGAGATGTTCTTTCCTTTCACTTGAAAAGAAGCAGCAGCAGCAGAAAGTCTCATGATCTTTAATTCACTTTAATCCGTTCATCAGGAAGGCTTGACTGCTGACCTTTCAACAGATGGAATTAGAAACGGTATCTGACGCCATGGCCCTGTGAGTTTGTTACGTTGAGAGCGGATGCTAAATTCACAGGGACTACATACACCACTTAAAAACACTTGTTTTGAAGGAGCTCCACTATGTAGCCAACTTCAGGTCCCATCTTATTCCCCACCCCACCCTCTCCCTCTCTCCTTGGGAGCAGGGAAACAGTTGGTTGAATTCCAACTCTCCCACTTGGCAACCTCAGCCAGTCTCCCCAGCTGCTTTCCTGGGCATTACAGCAACCATAGTGTGGTTGAAACAGGTAAAGCAAAATGGGGGGGGGGGGTAACTCGCAATCCCTTGCCTAAGTAGACACCAATAGTGAACACTTAATCGGAGAGCATTTGGAAGAAGAACCACTTCAACAGGGCACAGGGCTGTGTGGCACTCCTGCATAGAAAAAGAGCTGTCCAGTTTGTCCCAGATCATACACTTGTGGGTTGGAGTGTGCAGGCCCCCCACTACTGCCAAGAAAAGACAAGCCATCTCCTTGCACTCAGGAGTCTAGTATTAGTATTCCTGTGCAGTGTTGCTGTGATGCATGAGAAGTGCTTTTTGGATGGCACGGGCAGGAGGGAAGTTGTGCGGGTCCAGGCGCAGACCCTCCTCCCTGGGAGCCAGGCCCCAAATAATTAAGACACAAGACAGCCTAGGTATAGGATTAAAACAGGCCACAACTTTATTAATTTCAGATGTAGGAAAACCTTGGCTTAGGCACTGGGTGTGTATCCCTCGCAGCCCCCCAGCTGGGGTCTGAGGCTAAGCAGGGTCAGACAGAAATCTGGGGGGGGGGAAACACTGCAAAACACGTGTTTATGCAGCTCCCCCCCCCCCCCGCCAATTTCTTGTTGTGGAGGGGAGTTTTATCATCCACCGAGTGCTCATGGTCAGTGACTCCCCTCACAAACCCCTCTAACAGGGCCCTGCTAACACTGCCGCATGAGGGCTGTGTTACCACACTACAGGACAAGAAGATAAGCCCAGGCCACTTCCCAGGCCACTTCAAGGTACCACTTCCCACATACAACTTCCCAGCTCCCTAGCTCCCAGTCAGTTCCCCCTGAACTGTCCAACAATGAGCCTCTCTCCATGACACTTCAAGCCAACTGAATGGCCAGCTTCTGCAGGAGCCTCCTTACCTGGCCCTTGCTCCACCCCGCCCCACCGGCCACCGCCAATTTGCTAATTTGCTAATTTGAACCAGGGCCAGGCGGGAGCCCTGCAACCTCACCGGCCAGCCCAGGGGACAGAGCAACGCCCAACAGCTATGGCTTGGCTCCCGAGGCTAGGGAGCCTGCGCCAGGTCACAAAAGCCGCCCACTGACAGTACTGGTGAGCGGTCATTCTATAGCCCTTGCAGACTGATCCATTTCATCTGTTGCCCTCCTATATCCTGCAGTTTATTGCCAGCCTGGCCAAAATATTATAAATCCTACCCAAAAAAACTTTTTAAAAATTGCATTGCTGACATTTACATTTTAGGTGGGTCGGTGATTTTCAGCAAGTTCTGCTCTTGGGTATATTTGGTATTGAATTATTAAGAAGCAGTGATTGGTCATCCTGTTCAATTGGGAAGTGCAGGAAAACAACAGCCTGTTCCTTCCCTTGCATGAGTAAATCTGTGCCCTACAGTCATTTTATTTTGTTTATTGAATTTATATACCGCCCTATACCCGGAGGTCTCAGGGCAGTTTACGGTTTATAGAGAAGGTTACAGAGCTCACTAAATCTTCACTAATGCATGCAACCATTCTTGAGGCAGAATTGGTTCAGTTTTCTTGTGATAGGCTGTGCAGTCCTAGACAGGGCTACTCAGGAGTAAGGGCCATTGAATTGTGATGCCTTGGGTGAAGTTACTTAGGTTGCAAATAATGTTACGCTTACCTGGAAATAAATGTGCGACAGGGTTGCAGCCTGAATACGCCAGAGCATTGCTATGTTCATGTCACATTAGCTTTCAACATGATCATTAGCAGGGAATTTTCACAAAACTATATTATACTACAGAAACATTGAGCTGGGAGGAAATTATCTTGTGGTAGGTTTTCTACCATATCACGCTTTGGAAATTTTATTTTCTGCACAAGAAGCTTCACAGGTTGCATTTGTATTTTGAAGAATACAAGTTGAATCTTGATGTCTGTACCAAGCAGACAAAGGGGGAGATAGCTAAAAAAAATTTTTTTTGAAAAATCCATGCTCAAGTAAAGAACTCCAGAATGCCAGTTGTAGCACTTAACATGGAAATTATGAATTGGCCTAATGTGTTTGGGTTGTGACTTTTTTAAACCCATACTTTGGTCTTAATGGGTGATGTTGTGAATAAAATAGGATTTTGGCAAATATATAGTGAGGAATTACAAATGTTCCATCTGCAGAAGTAGGCCTTCCACCGACCGGGATCCTTAGATCAGCATTTCTCAACCGCTGTTCCGCGGCACACTAGTGTGCCGCGAGACGCTGGCTGGTGTGCAGCGACGAGAAGGGCAATTTGCATTGTCACGTGCCTGGCAGCCGCCAATAAACAACACTGACCCGCCGGAAAGGAAGCCGGCCGGGTCACGATGCGGAGCGAGCGCAGCTCTCAACAGCCACCACCACGGGAGGGTGGTTTTAGACAAACTTAAAGAAGCTGGCTGGATGAGCTCAACCTGAAACTTGCTGAGCAAAGGATTGTGCTGGCAGAGAAATCAGCGGCTTGTGAAGCCTTATTACAGGAGATTGCAACCAACACAGCAATTGGCAAGTGTTTCTTACAGTCATAATTATATAGTCAATATAGGGCGGCACAGAGTTAATTTTTTTAACTTTTTTAATGGTGGTGTGCCTCGTGATTTTTTTCATGGAACAAGTGTGCCTTGGCCCAAAAAAGGTTGAGAAACACTGCCTTAGATAAATCCTGTCCAAATCACGGACGGTATCAAGATGTTGCTGAGCAAAGGATTGTGCTGGCAGAGAAATCAGCGGCTTGTGAAGCCTTATTACAGGAGATTGCAACCAACACAGCAATTGGCAAGTGTTTCTTACAGTCATAATTATATAGTCAATATAGGGCGGCACAGAGTTAATTTTTTTAACTTTTTTAATGGTGGTGTGCCTCGTGATTTTTTTCATGGAACAAGTGTGCCTTGGCCCAAAAAAGGTTGAGAAACACTGCCTTAGATAAATCCTGTCCAAATCACGGACGGTATCAAGATGTTGCAGTTCACAATATCAGTACAACAAAATTGGTTTAGTGGGGTTTGTTGTGGTGGTTGTTATTGTTGTTGTTTTGCAATATAGCTGTAGAGTGCACCATAAAATTATTTAAAAGCATTTTTGGAGCGATCTCTAAATGACTTTGTTTCTATTTTCAGGTATTCTGTAGACCGTCATACTGACATGGACAGAATATTCAACATTGATTCTGGAAACGGTTCAATATTTACTTCCAAACTTCTTGACCGGGAAACATTATTGTGGCATAACATTACAGTAGTAGCTTCCGAGATCAGTAAGTTCTGCATAAACAGCATTGCCATAACGAATGCAGCCTTCCAGCTGAGAATGGCTGAAAGGAAGTCAATCTCCATGCTTTGGTTGTTTTGCTGTTATTCAAGGAAGTAAACTTTAAAAAAGCTTCTGTATTTTTCCCCTCTTTCTTTCCCAAGGCTGCAGCTTATGAAGAGGCAAGTTTGTGCCTGGATGGAAAGGAAATTAGCATGCCCCTCATTTCAGATCAAATAGACTAAAGAAATCCTCCTGGCCATTGATTAATTAGGATGGCAATTGCTGCTTGTGAACAGCTGCATAGATTGTACCCCCTCCCCACAAAAAGGGGTACATAATATTGAGGAAGGAGATGGAAATATACTGTTCTTTATGTGCCAACCAAATTCAGCCCTGTAGCATTGACCAAGATACTTAAAAGGCCATCATCTTCAAGTCACTTACTTCTTTCTGCGTTCCCCTATTAATTTCATTAGGGCCAGATTTAATTAGAAGCCCGGAGCCCAGTACATCACTCCTAAATCCACTTACATGAAAGCTATTGTAGATGGGACTTGCTTCCAAGTAGGCAGGCTTAGAGGACTAGCTGAAGGCGTTTAGATTGCATTCAAACTAAAGGCCAATTTGTCAACTCTGGAAACATCAACCACATTTGGAACCCTTCTCCGTTTCTTGTTTGGTCTGAACGGGGATGGAGGGGAACACTTCACAATTAGGCGAGTTAAGATAATCAAGGAACTATAGGTTGCATGCAACTAATTAACGAGTCATCTCTTTTAATGCCAATGGGTCTATTCTAAGTAGGGATAGCACCGAAGATCACTCCACTGAGCTCAATATTCATGTAGGGAGCCTGTGCAAAGTAGGCAGCCTTGTTTAAGCACCTGATTTCTATGTAAACCTGCCACCGAACACTTTTTAATCATCTCCAATGTTTTAGGTCACATCCAGGTAACTAGATGTCTCATTAATGGGAGACATCAAAACTTCTTCCAGGGAACCATGGCAACTGCAGTTCTGAGAGGAAGGGAGGAAATGGTGGACAGCTAACTTGGGTGGCCAGATAAAAAAAGAGGACAGGCTCCTACCCCTTTAATGGTGAGCAGAAGATAATCTCTCAAAATTGCCTCTTCTGCACAACAGTTGGAAGGTTCAGGAGCTCTGTGTTCTTCTGCATTTGGCTACCCTATCGCTTACCAGCGATTCTCACTGGACTACAATGACCAGAATTCTTTAACCATCACATTTAAAGGGATATCGAAGTGATCACTATCTAGCAAAGAGAGAGCTTAGGAGCACCTGCATGTGCAAATGTAATTCAGTCAACACTGAGAAGAATCTGTTTTGTTGCATTTGACTGTGAAGCACAGCAGAATAACAATTATTTAATGCCTTCCATGGCATTAGATAGCTAGATTCTATAGGAAATCTCAAGGCTCTTCTTTGCCGCTCAGCAGGAGGAACAGAGCTGTGTATATATCCCATACTTGGGGAGAGGGGGATAAAAAAAATTGCTCCCAGGCCTTCTCAATTATGTGCCAAGAGAAATGCTGAATTCTGCACTTGGAATAAATTATTCAAATTGAGCAAATTTGGATAAGCCTCTAATTTTGCATAATTTATTCTTCAGTGTTTTGCATAACTTATTCTGGTTTTGCTAGTCATTGAGGAGGCGCAGGTGTATGCAAACTCCATCTCTAGCTACTGTACATTTGATTCAGTTATTTCTCTGGTTTTTGACATTTAAGCGGGTGTTGCTAATTTAACGTAGGCTTGAAAGTCTATTCTGAAAACGTGCTCTTTTGAAAGAAAGAAAGAAAGAAAGAAAGAAAGAAAGAAAGAAAGAAAGAAAGAAAGAAAGAAAGCAAACTGAGATTCTTAGGAAGCCGATTCCTGCATCCAATACCACATTCTGTGATTATTATTTTTTCTTAGCTCTTGTAAAATTGCTGCATACACATGGATCTTCTTGATACTTCCTTTTTCTCATGCATTATGTGTAGCTATAAAATGGGTCACTGAACTCTCTCTGAAAATAATGCTCAAGTAGTCTAGAGAGCAGTAGGGCAAGGCCTGAGCTAGCAAGCCTCAGGTGAATGATCTTTGGCTAGCCTCTCAGAAGGGAAAGGAAAGGAAGGATGCTTTGCTCCTCTCCCCACAATCTCTACTCGAAAACATTTTACGGAATCTTAAATAACATGTTGACAAGCAAGTAGCTTTTTCTTATTTTCTAGCAGCCACAATGCTACTTCACCATCTCTTAAGACCACCCTGTTGACTGCGCAGAAAACAGGGGCGGAGAACCTTAGTCACCCTGAAGGCCGTGTTTCCTTCTGGGGAACGTTTTGAGGGCCACCTGCTAGCAGTGAGCAGGGCCAGAGTAACAATGGGGAGATCAAGGAATGTAAATTTCCCATTGTATGGTAGGCTTGTTTCCACACACACACACACACACACACACACACACACACAAACAGCAGGCAAGCAAGAGGTATTATCTGAGGTCAAGTGCACATTCCGACCAGAGGAAAAACTCCCCTGGCATAAAGCAGGCCCAAATGGGGAGATATGGAGGGCCGCATTCATCCTTCAGCCCTGAAGTTCCCAACCCCTGACCAAGAACAATTGCTAAGTTTGGGGCATTTTATTGCTTTCTGTCCTGTTGTGCATATGCTTGCCCTGCACTGAGTGGAACTTTTACCCAACAGAGCGTTCTCTGTTTCTGAAGCCACAAGTGCACACCATTGTCGTGTGCTTCCATGCTAAGAGAAGAAAATAGCGTGATCATCATTTATCATCGATAAAGGCACCAGCAGGCACTATGCAAACAGTAAAACTAGCAGGTCCTTGCCTTCCAAATCAAGATCTAAACCTTTTGTTTCGCATTCTTTAGATGCTAAAGAATGTGAAACAAAGGGACGGAGGACTTAAGGGGAAGAGAAAAACTGTGCACTAGCTAAGTGAAACAAACAATGAGTAAAACACAGGCTATAATTAGCCAACGAGTAAGGAAGGGGAAAGAGAGCACGCAAATGAATTTTTAGTAGCTTCTTAAAATGGCAAAGAGGAAGTCAGCCAGACATCTCTTTTTTTAAAATCAATGCTTCCTCCAGGATAGTAAGTTCTTAGTCTTCAGCTATCTACTGCTAATTTGTAAGATGGTCCAAAAGATGTTAATGGACTCATTGTTCTCTGAAATTGTCATACCATGCTGCTTCCTATGCATTGGAACTACTTTTCTCTGAGTTTGTACCGCAGTGGCTGTTTTAACCACATGGACCCAACATATGGCATGGATCTTTCTCGTGGTGCTGGGGTGACATGTAAAGAACACCTATGTTTATGACTGATTGCACAGCCAGCCAGTGTGGTATAATAGCTCAGAATAGGTATGCTGAAGACTGCATCCTTGGGAGACAGCTGGAGTTTTTGCAGATGTTGGATGCCCCTTGTCCAAACAAGGCATCTGCTCGGCCAATAAAATATAGAATATGGAGCTCCATCATTGGATGATGAGGCCCCATACTTGCTCTAGTGATTTGAAATATGAAGGTTAAGTGAGCCCATGGGCAATTTGCAACTGCCAGGAACGATGCTTCGATGCCTTCCATTAGGAAGATTTTGGACATCACATGGCAGGATAGAGTTCTGAACAAAGGCGCCCTCTCCCAAGCCCACATTCCCAGCATGGTCACACCCCTGTCTCAGCGACATCTACACTGGCTCGTTCATGTCCACAGAATGGAAGGTGGCGGGATCCACAAGGACATGCTCTACCCGGAGCTGGCTTCAGGCACCAGGCCCATTGGCAGACTAACTGCGTGCTACAAAGGTGTCTGCAAATGTGACAACATGTGGCAACATCAACCCTCCCATGTGGCGATCCCTTGCAGATGACTGCAGTGCCTGGAGACAGGTTGTGCTTCCATAACAGCGGCCAAAGGAGGAATGATCACTGAGCGGAGCGCAGAGAGGAGAAACGTCATGGTGCATCTGCAGCAGCGCAACCGAACACCTTCATCTGCCCCAGCTGCAACAAAACATGTCTCTCTGATATCGGTCTCTACAGCCACAGCAGCCGCTGTGACCTTCCAACGGTTTGACTTCACTCCCAAAGGCGCATTCCTCCTTCGTCTCCCGAGGCAGATTGATGCCGGCCAGAAGCTCCATACCTGCTAAATATCTCTATATTTTAGGGCAGGCACCCCCAAATTGCGGCCCTCCAGATGTTTTGGCCTACGACTCCCATGATCCCTAGCTAACAGGACCAGCGGTTGGGGAAGATGGGAATTGTAGTCCAAAACATCTGGAGGGTCGAAGTTTGGGGATGCCTGTTTTAGGAGTTACAGAGGGACCCTCAGCTCAAAAGAGGAACATTTTCATGGTTATTGTAATGCATATTCCTGGCAAACATATGCCTCTCTGTTGGGCCACCTTGACTTACTCGCAAGCCCAAGGAAATCAGTGACGGATGCAGAAGTGGGATTCAAGTTGTTCAGTATGCAGCTGCCTTGCAGATGAGAGTTCTGAAGTTGTTTTGAATGATGAATTTTCCTCACCTGAAAGCTATGAAAGGTGAAACAGCAAGTGCACCACAGAAAGCACTTCAAAGCCAAGATCAAGAGAAATTTAGGATTTCAGTCTTTGGTTTGATAGATGCTACATGAATAACTAAGAAATGTGTGTGTTTGCATAATGCAGTGAGAGGAAGGGAGCTGCCTGCTCCATATAGGAACACTTCCCACTCCTTCCACAAGAAAAAGAAAGAACCAGGTGACAATTAGGTTATACCGAAGAGAACAAAGTTAAGCAATTTATTCATTGAAGAAAAAGAACTTGCGAGGGACGAGGAAGAGATAAAGAGCAACGAAGCTTAAAGTTTGCGTAAGCATATTGGAAAGTGGTGTTCCTGATAGTTATCGCCCAAGAACAGATTGCTTGCTTGTGGGAGAGAATATTGATTTTGCATTTCTAAGCAAGTTTCTCCTATTGACTTCAACTCTATGTTTAAAAAATGTTGCAGCTTTCAGATTCGCAGCCGTTAAGGCTAGACAAAGAAAAACCTTCACTTGACATGTTTATCCTGCAATTCTGTCTTCCCCGGGAAGCCATTCCCGGGGGGGGGGGGGGGGCGGCTTAGGAAGCTTCAGGTTACCTTCTCCCAGGGCAGAGAGAAAGAACTCTGAGGTTCAAAGAGGGAATTCAATGCTGTATTGGAAGGGGGAAGCTAGAAGAGCATGCTTATGACCTTCCTTGCACAACCGTCTTGTAAGGTAGGCCAGTTGTGGTCCAAACGATCCAGTAATGCTGTCACCACACCCCCTTTAACCCTTTCCTCTTCCACCCAGGCAGGGTGAACTACAGGAGGCCAAAACAATTGTGTCTAAAGAGACAATATGTCTTAAAAGAGTCTTGATTTCAAGGGGTCTGAACTGGCAGTGACTAACCAGCAATGAGACCTTGGGGTCATAGTAGATGAAGCTCGAAGAAGACGTTGACCCATTGTGCAGCAGCTGTAGAAAGGCAAATTCAGTGCTAGGGAGAGTTAGAAGAGGAATTGGAAATAAAACTGCCAATATCGTAATGCTGTTATACAAAACTGCAGCGGGACTGCGTTTGGAAAATCATGTACAGTTCTGGTCACCTCATCTCAAAAAGGATATTTGTGGAGTTGGGAAAAGGTTCCAGAAAATGATTTAAGGGTGTGTGGAGCAACTCCTAGGAAGAGGGTGTCTAGCATAATGCTAGAACCTGTGGACATCCAGTCAAGTTGAATGTTGGAAGATTCGGGATGGGTAAAAGAAAGTGCTTCCTCCATAGCTAAACTTTGGAACTTGCTCCCATAGGAGGAAATAACGGCCACCAACTTGGATTGCTTTGAAAGAAGATTAGACAAATTCACGGAGGATAAGGCTGTCAAGAAAGCACACTCTGTAGTTCCTAACCAAATCTCTCTCAATGGTGGCCTTTCTCACTCTGGACCTCAGCGCAGCCTGCCCTTTTCCCTGTGAATCATCGAGCCTGAGGACTACTACAAATGAAAAAATACAGTGGCATCACTGACATAGGGCAACCCTGTGACTGGTGGGAGGGAGTGTGGATTCCATCAGGCTCAATGCTTCTGGAAAGACTAGAGGCATGTCAGAGGCAGGGGAGGAATTTGGGAGCGAAGGAGCCCTAAGCTAGATAGGCAACTGGCCTCCCAGGAGCTCAATGGCTCCTAGCGTCACAGATGTTCACAAGATGCACCTCAGTCCTTTAAGAAGAGTCCTCTAATTGCCTTTTAGGCCGAGTCCAAACAGCATGAAGGTGCAGAGCTCTACATGGGCTGCACCACTTCAGACTACAGATGGGGATGCCCGTATTGAATGCTCCCCTTCATTTTAAAGCAACTACTACCTGCGAATGGGGAAAAAAAAAACCTAGGTTGAACTGGAACATCTCTCTGGCATGGTACCTGATGTTTCTTCTTCTTCTTAATATGCACAAACCAGCTTTTGTTGATATAGGTGGTGTCAGAGGGTCGTCGTGGCTACTCTAGTGTAGCTCCGCTTGAGTCCAGTTTGTCTTTAAAGACTTTTATTGTGCAAAGTATTTACAGTGCAGAGACAGCTTAAAACATGACCTCTCATTCCGAATCAGAATCCGGCAATGGCGTACGTCTGTTCCTACGCCAGCAAAGGAGTCGGGGCACCCCAAAACACCTCCCCCTTGACCTGCGTCGCGGTGCTCTCCTTAACTATTGCGCTGGAAGGAGTGATGCCCTCTCAGTCTCCTCCCTGTCAGGGCAGTGGAAGGGCTCCTCAGCATCCTTGAGCCCTTGCCTGCATCTCTCCTCCCCTGAGCCTTCCCATTGTTCCACACGCTGGTTTCTCTCTCTCTCTCCGAGTCCTTCCCCTCCCGCCTGGCTCCTTCAGACCCACTGCTGCTCCCTGTGCTTGGCAAGGTGGATGTTAGGATGATGGGGGCTGGCTCCCTGTAGGGAGTTACCCTTACAGGTGGGAACAGTCAAAAATGGCATGTACATAATCCACATCTTGAAGTGATGTAGTCCACTCTAACTTCTATTTTATGCTGCATGTATAGCAGGCATGTCCAACAGGTAGATTGTGATCTACCGGTAGATCACTGGACGTCTGTGGTAGATCACTGGCTCCCCCCCCCAAAAAAAGAAGCTGAACAACTGTGGCTCCCCTAAAAAAAAGCTCTACATTTTACCTCCTCCCTGAAAAAACTCAACAACTTTGACCCGGGGGGGGTAGATCACTGCCAGTTTTTAACTCTGTGAGTAGATCACAGTCTCTTGGGAGTTGGCCAGCCCTGATGTATAGGAATTCTGCTAATGGCTCTTCTGCTGTTCATACAGGGGAAAGGAGGTCTGTAGATGCAGACATATTCCTTTCAAAGACACTTGAAGCACATTCTGCCCCTCAAAGAACTATGGGCATTGTAGTTTGTTAAGGGTTGCTGGGAATTTTAGCACCCAGAATTCTTTGAGGGAAAGAAAGTACTTAGAGTGTGCTTTCAAAGTTTAGTCTATAGTGCATACACAGTCTTAAAAAGAGCCCTTTGCCTATATTTCAGCTTAAGGTAAAGGTAAAGGGACCCCTGACCATTAGGTCCAGTCGTGACCGACTCTGGGGTTGCGCGCTCATCTCACATTATTGGCCAAGGGAGCCGGCGTATAGCTTCCAGGTCATGTGGCCAGCATGACAAAGCCGCTTCTGGCGAACCAGAGCAGCACATGGAAACGCCGTTTACCTTCCCGCTGTAGCGGTTCCTATTTATCTACTTGCATTTTGACGTGCTTTCGAACTGCTAGGTTGGCAGGAGCTGGGACCAAGCAACGGGAGCTCACCCCGTCACAGGGATTCGAACCGCCGACCTTCTGATCGGCAAGCCCTAGGCTCAGTGGTTTAACCACAGCGCCACCTGGGTCCCATATTTCAGCTTAAGTATATTTAAATTCAAAAAGGACCTCTAATTAAAAGAGAGAGAGAGGCTCTAACAATAACTCATCTCTCTCACTGCTACCTCTTCTGTGCCTTTCCAGAAGCTTATTGTGGATAACTTGGGACTTGAAATCAACAAAAGTTTTTTTTTTTCTTCCTTCCTTCCTTCCTTCCTTCCTTCCTTCCTTCCTTCCTTCCTTCCTTCCATCCATCCATCCATCCCTTATCTGCTTGTACAGATCTTATATTAGTCAGCTGCACATATTTAACAGTTGAATCATAATATTCACAGCTGAAGGGCTTTTTCCATGCAGTAATATTTGATGGTCGGCCACGCAAGAGTGACAGATCAAATTTCAAATGTAAAGACCTTGGGGGGGGGTTTCTGGTGGTCTGCTTGGCAGAATTTTATAAAGCCGGGTGGATATGAAAGTGGGAGAGGATCGAAGGAGATAAAAATGAGCCTAGAATTCCTACCTTTGGTTTAGAAGGCAGTTAGAGATGTATTCTGATTGTACCTGCAAATACCCTTAACTTGCACAAATAAATTGTGCACGCAAAGGAAATGTCGCTCATTGCTTGCATTAGCCTTGTGAATGTATTGCTCCAAACACGGCAGTGGGTGGGGGGGGGGGGCTGGAGTCAAACTCATTACTAAAATGTTTCCACTGGCTTTCTCTTTGTGTCACTACAGACAACCCGAAGGAAAGCAGCCGCATCCCAGTGTTTATTAAAGTCCTAGACGTGAATGACAACGCCCCAGAGTTTGCCATGTTTTACGAAACCTTCGTCTGCGAAAACGCAAAGGCCGAGCAGGTGAGCGCTTTGCGCTTCGTAACAAATAAGTATGAGATTTATAGACGTGGTCTGTGTTATGGTGGCAACAGCATTGTGCCTGTGAGCTGGCACTGTGCATTGCAAAGGAGCTGACAGTGATACTAAGTGAAATGAGACCCTGACTATCTTGCGACTGGCATTCCCTTAGGAGCTGGTGTGAGGCGGCATTGCATGTCACAGAGTTCAGCGTGGCTCCTTCTTGAACTTCAATTTGCTGGCCCCATATTCTCCCTTAATTTGCTCTGCTTAATGCTTCTCTTGATGAATCCCTTGCAGTTTTGATACGAAAGGCACATATTTGAAATTAGCCCTGTTGCCGCCTAAGTATTTGCAAGATCTGGGTGGGGAATGAGACAAAAGATTGGGGTCTTCTTCTTTTTAATGGACTGAAAAGAACCACTCAACATACTCTGAGGTTTGGAGATGCCAAGCCCTTTGTAGTTACCCCAGTTTACCATGCCCTACAGCCCGGGAGACAATTCACCAGTTGGGTGTATGGCAGATTGTCTGAGCATTCTGTGCCCCAGAAGAAAGGCAGCCTGCATATTCATAAATATGATTATTAAAAAGCAGACAGGATGGGGTAAAGATATGGGATGGATTTCCCCCCTAAAGTATCACCATCTCCACCCCAAAGAACCCTATCTCTGTTCACTCCAATCCCCAACCTTGTCAAGTTGAATAGCAAAGTCTGAAGGGGGGTTCTAAATGTGTTCCATGGAGTGCATTTAGAAACCTACCAGGTTTCCCAGTCATGAGGTGGCTTGCAAGTGCATTCAGCACAGAAACCCCCTGTAGCCCATCTCTCTCAACATGAGATGGTTGGGGAGGAACAGGTATAATAGGGTTGCCGGAATTTCCCAGACATAGCTGGGATTTGGCCATCGGGAACTGTATCCGGGTGGAAATCACTGAAATGTCCAGGAAAATGCGGGTGTGTTGCAACTCCTGTCAGAAGTGTGGTATTTTTTTTGCAATTTTCCTTTTTTGAGATTTTGCAAAAAGAAGCTCAACAACTTTGCCCGGGGGGGGGGGGGGAATCAACAACTTTTGTGTTTGGATTTTCAGCTTTTGAAATATGGCAGCCCTAAGGTATACCCTGTCAGGATTAGGATCCTAGCACCCTCAGGGCTTTCCTGGTATGCATGCTGGGCCTCTCGGGGCATGTAAAGAGTTCAGCAGAGTAACTCAGCAGGGCGTTGGCAGCAAATGAATCACATGAACAGCTTGCTCCTACAGCAAATATGCTTTACTGAAGCATTTCTCAATAAGCATAGCGGTTACAAGTCCTCAGTCAGATCCCTGGCTGGGTGCATAGCTTAAAAAAAAAAACAGTAAGGAGAGACACCAGGGAACTACATGGCTTGAAAATGATAGAAAGACTGACTGACTCTCACACCTGCATGCAGCTATATAAGGAGGGCTCAGGCAGCCTGGAACCTTCTGGTCAACAAGGAATACTAATGAGTGACTGCAGTACATTTAGCATCTAGGAAACACGGTGGGCCATTATTAGGCCTTGACATACCCAACACACACAGGGCTTGTGCACCTGGACATTTGCTCCCCCTAGACATTTTCTTTATGTTCATGCACATTCTTTTGAACATATGAAGAGGACTGCAGAGGTGAGCTTATCCCCTGCAGGGATGTGGACCCTCTGTCTCCGGAACGGGAGAATAGATACCTCCCTGTGGCAAATGTAGCCTTCCCTCCCTTTGCAAGCAGCCTAGAAACATGGTGGAGGTAACTTAAATCTTCCACTTGGTCTCCACTTCATTAAAACAGAAATTATTATTATTATTATTATTCACCACCGATCTGGCTAGGTTTCCCCAGCCACCCTGGGCGGCTCCCAACAGAACACGAAAAACAGAATAAAACTTCAAACATCAAAAACTTTCCTAAACAGGACTGCCTTCAGATGTCTTCTAAAAGTCAGATAGTTGTTTATTTCCTTGACATCTGTTGGGAGGGCGTTCCACAGGACGAGCACCACTATTGAGAAGGCCCTCTGTCTGGTTCCCTATAACCTCACTTTTTGCAGGGAGAGAACTGCCAGAAGGACCTCAGAGCTGGACCTCAGTGTCTGGGCTGAACGATGGGGGTAGAGATACTCCTTCAGGCATACTGGGCCTTTGAGGCCGTTTAGGGCTTTAAAGGTCAGCACCAACACTTTGAATTGTGCTCAGAAACGTACTGAGAGCCAATGTAGGTCTTTCGGGACCAGTGTTATGTGGTCTCGGCAGCCACTCCCAGTCACCAGTCTAGCTGCCGCATTCTGGATTAGTTGTAGTTTCCGGGTCACCTTCAAAGGTAGACCCACATAGAGCGCATTGCAGTAGTCCAAGCGGGAGATAACTAGAGCATGAACCACTCTGGTGAGACAGTCTGCACGCAGGTAGGGTCTCAGCTTGCGTACCAGATGGAGCTGGTTGAAAATCCCTGTATGAGACACGTATTCCAAAGCAACAGCATTTCTTTGCTGGAAATCTCAACCGCTGCTATCCGCTTGGCACACTGCTTTGAACTCATTGCTCTAAGGTTATTTGTGGAATAATACAGTGTGAACAAGGTCTTGGTGTCAAAGAGCCTGGCTGCCACAGCGATGGTAATACAATAACGCCATTGTCCATTTCTTAGCTCGTACAGACCTTAAGTGCCGTTGACAAAGACGACTCTTTCGGCGGACACAAATTTTCCTTCTCGCTGGCTCCCGAAGCAGCCAGCAGCTCCAATTTCACCCTTCAGGACAACAGAGGTAATGCTTGTCTTATCTGTTTCGTTCTCTTTGGGTTTGGGGGACTTTCAGAATGAACATGGTGCTTACAATGCTCATGGTTCCCTCCAGATAACACAGCCGCGATCTACACAAAGAGAACCCGGTATAACAGACACGAGATGAATATCTACCTCCTGCCCGTGGTAATATCGGACAACGACTACCCGATTCAGAGCAGCACGGAAACCGTGACCATCCGGGTGTGCGCCTGCGACCAGAGAGGGAAAATGCTCTCCTGTAACGCCGAAGCGCTGATCCATCCAACCGGCCTCAGCACAGGCGCTCTGATCGCGATTCTCCTCTGCATCATTATACTGCTAGGTAAAGGAATCGCTTGAATTGTGGGAGGTGGGGAGAGAAGCTCACTGTGCCCATGGGTGGAACATGCCTGTGTGCTACATGTTAACAAAGCCATGGAGATTTAACACTGTAGTCATGGGCACAGTCAAGATTTAGGTTAGGGGGGCAGGACAGCCACCTGCCATCATCCTCTGCCTGGCTCTGTCTAGCAGATAAGGAAGGAGATGCCTCCAAATTGTTTTCTTTTTACCTCAAGACCTCAGTCAAAATCTTCAGTCATTTGAAAACTGGGAAGTTAAATAACAAAATCAGTGACCGCCTTTCGTGTGGTTAACGAGTCTCTTTTGTGAAACTACAAAGAACATGCCTTTTTCCATCTTTTTTAAAATAAAAAATCTAAATTAAAACAAGTTTCCTCACATTTGCTGATAACCTTTTCAGCACTTCCTTCTCAAATTCCTCCTATTTTTCGATGAAGGTTCCCCCCCCCCCTGTGAACACTCAGTAAGCATTACCCATTTCTACTTTTTATTTATTTTCTTGGTGGAGGGAGCAACCTCCCCCTTCTCCTGGCTACGCCCATGACCGTAGTTATCCAGTGTCATCGGAGAAGTGATCTCATTTGAATTACACAGGGTTTTTGTACTTCCTTCCAGGATCCTTCCCGGACACCTATGAGAATTTAATCCGTGGTGACCCCAAATATACAGATAACACAACCACCTTCGCTGTACATTTCTGCCTCAGTCATACATAGGCCATACTGCTTGACTCCAGTAATACAATATCTCAGTTTACCCAAGTTACCCTACCGACTCTTGGTGCCTACCATGAACATCCTATTTTGTGTTTTATTTTAATTTTTTACTGATTTTCCAGTATTGTGTCAATAATAACCTTATTATTATTATTATTATTATTATTATTATTATTATTATTAATACCCCGCCCTCCCCAGTGAGAGCCGGGCTGACATCAATAAAATTACAATAAAACGTAAAAGAAAGAAAAACAATTGATTAAAATAAAGATTAAAATACAATTTAGATTTAAAATTTGTTTTAAAATGCAGCTTCATTTTAAAATGACCCAAATCAAAACCCAAAGGCCAGGCAGAACAGCTCCGTCTTGTAGGCCCTGTGGAAAGATGTCAAACCGCAGGGCCCTGGTGTCCTGTGAGAGAGCGTTCCACCAAGTCGGGGCCAATACTGAAAAGGCCCTGGCCCTAGTTGAAGCCAATCTAGCCACCTTATGGCTCGGGATCTCCAAAATATTGTCATTATAACAATGCCAATTTTATCCAATTAATACAATTATTAAAACCAATTATTTATATACCGAATTATACAATTTAGTTAAAGTGGCCTCCTCACCTACTAGATTTGATGGCTCCCTCTTTGCTTTTCATTTTCCAAAATCTTAATAATTTCAATTACATTCCCTTCAAGATAATGATCCCCTTATACAGATTGCAATCTTACGGTTTCAATTCACGCTAATATATTAAGTGATTTATAAAGTTTCAGGCAAGGTACTCACTCTGAAATCATTGTTCTTTCCTGTGTGTAGAATTCCCCCCCCCCCATGATGTTGTCCCAAACATATATAGTGTTGTGTCCTTCGTTTTTCCAACTGTTGATATTTCCCATCATAACTCGGGGGAAGCAGTTGTCTCACAGTTTTCCAAAACCTCTGCGTCGCTTTGCCCCGTGATTCGGGAGCTTGTTGGAGACCCCACCGTTCCAACAAATAAACTGTCCTCGCCATTTTTCCCCCCAACCCAGGAAGAGAGGTCTGACTCCAAACTGCCAGGGATTAATAGGAAAACCTATTGCAGCTGGCAGATTCTTTCCCCGCTTTCCGCTGAAAATTTCTAATCGGTTACCTTTTCCGTTAGATTACGTTCCAAATTGTCTCTGTCTCCTTCGCATTCCTTTGAAAATAACGGAGAGCGGGGGTGGCTTCGTTCTATATTCCAACGTAGTCCTTTTAAAGGATGGAACTTCTGCCGCCACCCCTTTATCAGCATCCTATTTCTAATGACAGCAGCCACATCGTTGACCAGGAAAATGAGACTCCACAGTTCTTCCAAGGACTTTGCTGTGCGTGGTGGGAGCTTCTCATTCTCTTTGCCCATCCCGCAAAGAGCAACTCTTTGGCCTCCATCAGAAGGCATTAGGGAAGACAGGTCAGGTTTGGGGAATCACCTTGTTGAGCTGTGCAGGAAGTAACTTGTCAGTAGTGTTTGGATTTGAAACAACTATTGTTTGTGTCCCAGGCATAGCCCTGAAGTGGAAGGAGGGTCGAGCATTCGCTGGCTTTCCATTAAACAGCTCCTTTAGCATTGTATCTTTCTCAATCCGCTTTTCACGCTTTGTTTAAGCAATCGCAACACTATGTGAAACAAAGGCACGGAAAGAATGGGACTACAATTTCCATTTTTAGCAGCGACAAAAGGCAGATTTATTTTTATTTTGTTTATTTTTTTGCTGTTCCCACCCACCCCCTCGGCTGCATGGCGGATTTCACTTTCAGCCTGATAAAGCCTAGCCTATTTATTGCAAAATCCCAGATAATGCTAAGAAGTGCTGAGGGTAGTGGGGAGAAAAAACAGCTCGGCTTTACATTTATTTTAACATTTTGTTGAGCATTAGGAGGGCTTATTTTACAAGTTCACTTCAGAAGAGAAACTGAGCAGCAAGAACGGGGTTATATTTGGAGCTGAGTCAGAGGTTTGCACAAATCCAATTTGAATATTCATTTCTCTTTAGTAAAATCTCATTCATAATGACATTAGCGAGGCAGAATAAAAAAAACACAAAAACAAATCAGCTCTGGGATTTTGAGCTATTGTATACTGGATAACAGAGAGCACAATGTTTAGCAAAGGCAGTTTGGGGGATGGTTTCAAATTTATAGTGGGTGCATGATAGCAGCTGCAATCAGAAGGCACCTCTGGCCTCTGCCCCCATCTTATGCAGCCCTCAACACATCTGGAAGCTCCTTCCTCCCTTCCTCCCTTCCTCCCTTCCTCCTTTCCCTTCCTTTTGTTTGTTTCCTCATTATTTTCCCTGGCTCTTAAAAAAACGTTCCCCTTTCTTTCTGTGTGATTTTGGAAGATTTAGAAAGGGCGGTACAGTGGTACCTCGGTTTAAGAACAGCCCTGTTTACGAACGATTTGATTTACAAACTCCACAATACCAGAAGTAGTGTCCCGGTTTGCGAACTTTACCTCGGTCTAAGAACAGAACCCGAACGGTGGAAGGGCACCGGCGGCGGGAGGCCTCATTAGAGAAAGCGTGCCTCGGTTTAAGAACGGTTTCGGTTTAAGAATGGACTTCCGGAATGGATTAAGTTCGTAAACCGAGGTACCACTGTATTTTTATTTAATAAAAAAAGCTTGATGCCTTTTTAAAAGAACTTTATTTACTGGTAATATTTATTTATTTATTTATCTATCTATCTATACCCTTGTACACTGTATAAAGAGGTGGATTAAAATTAGGAACTGCAACACATGTTCCTTATTGTTTTCTCAAGGAAAGGGGGGGAAATCCAATCTTTACATTTTTCACCTATAATACGGCTAATGTGGCATTTCACCTGGAAAGGTGCACTCTCTTGCTCTCTGTGTGTGAATGTGAATAATAATAATAATAATAATAATAATAATAATAATATACCACCATATACCCAGAGGTCTCAAGGCGTTCCCTTAAATAAATTCCAAAGCATTTCTGGCATTCGGCATTAGTCATTTTAAGAGACAACTTTTTTCTTTTCTTTCCATGTACCTTGAAATTGCACTTGTGATTTCATAAGGATCATTTCCACGCTGCGCAAAGTAAAACAAAAACAAAAACCCCAAAGCATGGTCTACCGCTGACAAAAAACCCTGCTCTTCATCTTCCTTTGAGCTTGAAATCTGGTTTCCTCCTAATATTCACCCTTCCTGCAACCCCCGGTAGAATTGGCTGCAGTGTGAGTTTCTTATAAAAGACAACGTTTGAGCAACACATATATTGACGATTCTATTTTTGTTCTTAATTGGGCGGCAAATGAACTCCCCCTCCTCCTCCTCCTCGGCATTCACCGACGCTGCTTCTTGTTTTTCTTTCCAGTTACAGTGGTGCTGTTTGCAGCCTTGAGACGGCAACGGAAGAAAGAGCCTTTGATCATTTCCAAAGAGGACATCCGAGACAACATTGTCAGTTACAATGACGAAGGTGGTGGAGAGGAAGACACCCAAGCCTTTGATATTGGCACGCTGCGGAACCCTGAAGCCATAGAAGACAATAAACTGCGACGAGACATTGTGCCAGAAGCGCTTTTCGTGCCACGCCGGACTCCAGTGGCACGGGATAACACCGATGTCAGAGATTTCATTAGCCAAAGGTTAAAGGAGAATGATTTGGATCCAACAGCGCCCCCTTATGACTCATTAGCCACCTACGCATATGAAGGCAATGGCTCTGTGGCAGAGTCCCTCAGCTCCTTGGAGTCAGTGACCACGGATGGAGACCAGGACTACGATTACCTCAGTGACTGGGGTCCACGGTTTAAAAAGTTGGCCGACATGTATGGTGGAGCGGACAGCGACAAAGACTCATAATATGTTGCCTTTTTTTCCATTTTCAAGAAACAGCATTGAAATGTGTGGCATTGCTACGTCTTTCTATTTACCCACAGTTATTTGAAAGGGTCCTCTACCAGTTCGAATAGTTTCCGTGACTGCAGTCTTTGTGGATCCAATGTCATCCCCTCCGACCCCCCCAAATATAATTTGAGCATAATGTGGTGGGCGGAGGGGGGTGGGGAAGAAAATTCCCTTATTTTCTGTGCACCCTGTATACCAGAACAGTCAAAGAGGCACAATGGCAGGGAGATGGAGGGACAATGGAAATGGAATAACGGTTTTAACTTGTTCTACTTTATCTTCTAAATTGGATTATCTTACTGTTATATTTCGCCAAATAATCTCACTGTATTTTAATTACGCAGCTCAGACACGTTTTCCGCAGATTATGTCTCGAAACACCCCATTGTAAGGAAGCATTGTGGCTTAGCTTAAGTATTATAGTGAAAGGAGGGGGTGGGGTGTAGCTCTTTTAAAAGCCACAATCTGCCAGCAAGGAATATTTAAAAGGATCTAGTGGCCATTCAAGCACCAGTGTCAGTTTTGAACTGGTCACTTGGTTCAAAGTATTAAAGTGGTGGTGGACAATCAAGAGATGGGGAAGAAGGGGGTTCATTGTGTGTGACCATAACAGTGCACAATATTTAAAATATTGTGTTCCTGGAAACCAACCAAATAGCGTGTGTTCGGTAATAAATATCAGGGATAGCCAAAAGTGGTGGCTTCTAGATTTTAGACTCCAACTCACATCAACTCCAGGCAACATAACCAAGGATGATGGGAGCTGTAGTCCAGCAAAATCTGGAGGACACCACGTTGATTGCTTCTGACATGTATCAAGGAAGGAAGAGGCATAAGGTTGAAAATATGCATGGAGTTGGATTCAGACCTGTTAATCTGCATCCAACCCATAACACATAAAGAGAGCTCCCTGTGTACATTTGGTGAGTTCCATTTTATATTGTTCTGTTCCTAAGCATACCAGCAGATTGAAAGCTAACTGTCTTACCCCTCTCCCTGCTTCTTTGCTTACCTGGCCACTGCTGTTCCCTCCTCCTATTGAAGCAAATGATTCTGCTCCTGAGTGCCTGGGAAAGGTGTGGCAGCCAGGCACGTTGTATTACATCCAGCTAAGTCATACTCAAGAGTAGACCCATGGAAATCAACAGGCTTAAGTTGGAACTTAAGGTAATAGGGTTATACCCTGTGCTAGCCTTACTCAGAGTTAAGCCCGTTGAAGCTACGTAACAAACATGGCTACCTTAGGTTCATTGATTTCAATGGATCTACTCCATTGCATACAACTCACAGATTTCAGTGGGCCTACTCTGAGTAAGACTTAGTAGAATACAATCCTTCATTTCCCAACAAGAGGTGGAGAAGGAGGAGAAAGAGGTAGCAGCAATGGGCAAGCCGGCAAGCAGAAAGGTCACTTCTGGTACAATCTTCACCTTGCAAAAATCAGCAAGAGCCTGGTCATTCATTTCAGCATGAACCAGCATTGGCGCATGGAGGCGGAGGACTGAATGCATGACTCAGCCACCGCTGTTAAGTCAGACAGCAGCTTTGGTGGGCATGCACATTGATTGTGAGGAGCATCAAAGGTGGGTTTTCATGGAGGTGGTGTCCAGGACAGTGCCAAACGTTTTGAAGGATGGAGAGAGATCTCTCTGTTTACTTTTGTCAGCTGAGACGGGACCCAAGATAACCACGTCAGCTTTAAAAAGCCAATCAGAAAAGCAAGAGAGAGCAAGGATTGGGAGCTGACACTTTTAGTTGGTTGAAGCTCATTAAGCAGAAATCTATTTCTGAGATAAATAGGAGAGCTTCGGCCAATGTCAAATACTCGAACACTCTTTGTGGAGCTCTGGCAGAATGGCTTGGTCATTCACTTGGTGTGGATGACATGACCAACCAAGCTAACAGCACTCGAGCTGACCTCAAGAGCTCTTTGCTTTAGCTAATGGCAGCATTTTAAACCATAATTTTCATATTTTGTCCTTTTTTGCATTCTAGTAGATGCGCTCTTAATTAATTAACTACAATAATTACATAGTTTCACATGATTTTATGACTTGCGCTTTTTGTTTAGAATAGTTAATGTTAGAGTACAGCCAATGTATATAGGCAGGAGGTGATTCAAAATTCTTTGGGTAAAGGGTCCCACTAATTGTTCATTGGGCTTCCTTCCACCTGTGTAGATCCTGGCTAAAGTATCTGTCATAACCACAGTAGTACCTGCCAGATTGGCAGGTGAAGTGTGGAAAGAGAGCTGGAGAATAGCACAGCTCTCACCTGTATGTGGTTTGTAAAAGGCATCCAGAAAAGGCCTTATCTGTCACTAGAACTGCCTCCGGGAGCTTTGCAAGGGACCTCAGACAGATGTAAGCACAGGTCCGTCCTGTTATGCTGCAACGAAGGTACTAAACCATTATCACAGAAAGTCAGCTTAACAGTATAGTCCTCTGCATGTCTACTCAGAAGTAACTGAGTTCAAGTCAGTCTTACCCCAGTCCTGGATAAGTGTGTATAGGATTGCACTCTACATGTACCTAAGAATTTAAGCCACGGACCCAGGGTGGGTATGGTTCCTATTACAGCTACATCTGGAGGATGGTAATCCTAAAATATTGTGCTTACAATGCTACCATTCCCCCTGCAACCCAATCAATATTTGTTGGCCAAAGGACAGAGGTATGCTCTGAGGTTACATTTGTGTACAGTGGTACCTCGGTTTAAGAACAGCCCTGTTTACAAACTATTCGGTTCACGAACTCCGCAAAACTGGAAGTAGTGTCCCGGTTTGCGAACTTTACCTTGGTCTAAGAACGGAATCCGAACGGTGGAAGGGCACCGGTGGCGGTTGGCCTCATTAGGGGAAGCGTGCCTCAGTTTAAGAATGGTTTCAGTTTAAGAATGGACTTCCAGAATGGATTAAGTTTGTAAACCGAGGTACCACTGTGCACTAGCATCTTAAAAGAAAATGGTGCAAGAACTGTCATAGATGCAAATCTTTACTGTGACAAAGATCCCAGGCGGAAAGTGTAGGAAACATTTTCTCTTGGTTCCCAAACAGATTTGCTAGACTTATGTTGTCACAGTCATAGCTAACCATTTGAATTGGTTTTAGACTTATTTCTTTTTATTTCCCACCAATGCATCTAATTTTCTATTTGTGTCTTTCGCTGGAGATGGACAATATAGTGTGTTTCTCCAACGGAGATTTGAGAGTGTTTGGAAAGAGGGTTCATGTACATTTCACATTCATGCCACTTGGCAATTTTTTTGGGGGGGGATTGTTTCAAAAAAAACCACTAAGCCAGTTTCAGCAAAGACAACAATACAACTAGAAGTGAAACCTCTCTTAAACCACATCCAGGTCTCTTGAAAGCTATTGTCAATCTTCTGACTTTAAGATGCAAGTACAAGAATCATAGATTAGCAGGTTCAGTCCACAGTCAGGTTTGAAGCTGCCTCCTTATATTGTACAGCATACAAGATTCGGAAGGAATCCGCTAGATGCCATTTCAGATTTATTTTACTTTGGAACATCTTAAAAGCTTGTGTGCCTAAAATACACAGCTGCGAATAAGTTGAACAAACAAGACATTTAGCGATGCTTTAGGAAAGCTCTCAATGCAGTAGTTTATGAAAGCTCTCACTGCAGTAGTTTTAAAATGCAAAGTGCTTCGTTATGGATTGAAAGGAAACAGCAAATATTAGGAGTAAAATTAAGTGAGGTTGCTTTGAAGACCAGTCCAAAGGTTTGCCCTATTCTATGAGGAAGAGTGTATCAGTGCTGAAACCAATAGAAGGGCTTTGCATTTTGCAATTCAGAAAGCCCATCCAAATTCCCAATGCCTTCTCAAATAAAAGCTCCATTTATCTAAACTTGGGAGAATTTAGCAATTAACTTTCTCTCCTTCATTGGAGGTTTTTAAGCAGAGGTTGGATGGCCATCTGTCATGGATGCTTTGGTTGAGATTCTCGCCTTGTAGGGGGTTGGATTAGATGACTCTCAAGACGTAAAATCTGGACATCAGGACTAGCAGTACAATGAGAAACAATAGCAAGCAGAGGTCAGGGCCAGGCAAAACTCAAGGCTGGTGAAAGGAGCTGACAGAAATTACAAGCAGTTAAATGGGTGAAACAGAAGGCACAAACCAAGTGTTTTCTGGGAGACTGAACTCCAACCACTATCTGCTAACCATCTTGCTGGGACCTCTTCCTGCTTCGCTTTACAGGAAATGATGAAAGGCCAATGGCACCAGACCTGGCAAACATTACCCTACGTTAGGAGGTGTGAAACCTACAACTCTCTAGATGACACGGGACTCCCAATGGTCAGCACTGATGGGAGTTGTAGTCCAGATACATTTCCCACCCCTGCCATATGTGATGTTCCCCCAAAGCAAGCAGGACAGGAGACAGGAATGATTGCTGACACTTCCTGGAGTGAAAACACCAACGGGAACCTTTGAAAGCTCTTTTGGAATTGAGAGCGGCTGGACGTGGTGGTTGTCACCACCATCTTGAGTCTTGGACAGGCCATAGAAACTGCTTTGCCTTAAAACAGCACCGTGTCAAATGCACCACCGAGGCTTAGAAGGTTGAGTGGATCGTATGAACAAGTGTTGATTGTACTTTTCTCCTGATGTAGCAAATTCTCTTTGATGGCTTAAGTTGATTTAGCCAGGATTAGCAACACTAATGCTGTGGCACTTTGATGGCTTAAGTAGCGTGCGACCCTCATCCCGGGAATCAGTGACACTAAGTAGCAGGCGATTCGCGCCAGAACTTTGCATTTTATTGACAAAGTGTTTCGCCTCATCAATAAAATGACAGTAAGTCACCCGCAGCTTGTGCATAGATATTCTATAAACTATTTAACATACTGGCATCAAAATTAAGATGCCGAACTGAATTTTAAAAATGAATTACGGCGTTCTCTGAAGGCTGACATACTATGCATTAATCACCTAAGGTTTTCTATCCGTGCAATTTACAAGCATGGTTGTTGTTTTTTTAATAAATAGTATTAGTTTGGCATCAGTTCACACTTCGTTGATATATGACTAAGGCTTTATATTTCCCCCCAAAGTGCAACGAAAAGCAAAAATCTGCGAGCAAAGATTTCATGTCTCGAGTGCGAGGATGGAGTAAAAAGAACAGAAATTGCAACAGTATATGCTCACGCTATATTTGATGAAGTAGCTGAAGGAACAGTGATTGGCAGAAACTGGGAGTTGATGCCCAAGTAAAGGGGGTTAGGATTTCAGACTAAGGAGGCAATTGTATACATGCCTATCTGGACAGCAAGCCTCCATGAACGCAATAGGACTTCTGAGTAGACATTGATAGGGGTTGCATGGTAGCCCATGGAAAGGAATTAATTATGATTATAATCAGTACCTGCAGCATTTCAGCCTGCTCATCTTAATGTCTTGTCTGGCCAACTCAGAATGAATTGGGTTAATTCACTCTGCTCATGGAATGATATGACTCAGGAGCCATATCTGGAATGACAGACATTTTAGACTCTGATCTTAAGCATCTTTCCTTGGAGTGAGTGGAGCTTACTTCTGAGTCAATCTGCTGAGGTTAGGACTGGGGTGTTTGCTTTCATTTTGAGAAGAGATCAGCTCTTTTGAGCATGGATACATAAATGAGCCGTCATATGCATACTAAAATGTCTTGCTCTAAAAACTCTATTGCTTATTTTGTGGGGTTGACCCTCATTCTAGATCATAATATTTATTTCCGGGTCATGTCACCACCCGTTAAGAGATAAATAATGGTTCTCTAGAGAGTCCCTTATTTTGAATTTTTTAAATGCGATTATCCATCACTTGCTCTGCGACTGCCGAGATCTCAAGACGCAGAGGGGAGAAAACACATATTGATTAAAAAGAGTTGCTAATGATAAGCATTATGGAAATAGCCAAGTAGCTATTATGAGATTTGTGTGTAAATGAATTAAGGGGGAAAGGAGAAAGCAGTGACTGAAATCATACGTGATGCTGTTAGCAGCTTGAAGGTTTTCTAAAGAGGAAAATGCAGTAGCTGGCATAATTATTAGCAGTGAATGAAGCAAGTTGTTATTTTTATGTCATTGATTTCTTACATTGCCTGAGCTGGCAGATTAATTTAGGCACTGCTGAGACAATCTTTGACGCACCAACACTTTGCAAAAGTATGCTGAAGGTCTCATCCAACAACTGCATATCCAAAATTCTCCTTAAAGCAAAAGAGGTCATAATTATCCATTGATGTTTCACACACACACACACACACACACACACACACACACACACACACTTTTTGCCGGAGGGTGAAGGCAGAAGTTTGAGGGCATATATGAGAAAGATAATAGAAAATAAATTGTAAGAAATGATCTCATGGAAGGCAGACTGACCATCGTTGCAGCAAGTCAGGTTGCCAACTTTTTTATTGACTCTTGCTCTTGTGTCTTTAAGACGAGCCTGATTTGCACAGACATTAGGTGACAATGTTCATCTGTATGCTATGATAATCTTCACCTACCAATTTCTGAAGGTCAAGCTGCTGTTTCACAGGTCCAGATCAATTCCCACCCCCCCCTGCCCATTTGGTAATCCTAGCGTTGGCCAGGAAAGCAGAAGTGCCACGGAATTTCACATGGAACTGGGATTTGGTGAGGTTTTAAACCTTGTGCACTTCATAGAGGTTTCAGAAATATGTCTTCTATCTTCCCAGATATATTGGAGGCCAAAAAAAATGGGGGGAGGGGCAGTGTCATATTTAGCAAGAGAACCCTTTCGCCTCCCTGGGCACTTGGTCTTTCCTAGAAGACTGCACTATTTATGTAAATACATCCGGATACACTTTCTATTATAAGCTTTTAGTTTTCTAAAATCTTTTAGTTTAGTGTTTATTAAAAATGTATAGGATTATTAGGCATTCAGGTACAAACAATTAAAGGGGGGGGGAACCACACAGCAAACATGAAGCTATTTTGATTCCAAGAAAACTTTTAGAGAGAGAAAAAACGTCTTCAAAACACTGTATATTCTGTGATATGAATTACGATGGGATTTGCTTTTTTCTGCTTTCATGGCCTTATAATAGCTGCAACATGCATCTCAGCCACATATTGCGGGGGCTACATCAATTGGGCAAATGCCTATTGTTATTTGCGCATTTTAAACCCTTCAAAATAATAAATGGCCTTTTCCATACTGATTTCTTTTAATTGAAACCAATAGGCCCAAGGATAAAATAGGGCAGATGCTGCTCTTTCTATGTGACCATTTTTGTTTGCACTTCTTTCCTTTTTTTAAGGGGGGTGGGGAGGAGATGGAAGCCAGAATGGGAACCCTGGCTAGTTCACAGGGGAACAATTGGTTTTAGCTGTATCCCAGCCAGGAAGACATCCTGCTGCCCTCATGGTGTGGACAAAGGATCACCACTGAGATCTATTGGCCTCAAATCTTTGATGGCATGAAATGACACTAGATTGCGGTGCCTCTGAGCATGTGCGGAATGCATTTCTGCCACTGTTGCTGTGCATCAGCGGAGAAGAGGAAGGTCTTCCGAAGCAGAGGGCGATGTTTTCTAGACAGATCGGACCCCCCTGACATGCACCTCTGTATCTTTCAATTCAATGGAGAATGGGCTGATCAGCTTCATTTCAACCCATATCCCAGTCACCCTCCAGCCATTGAAGCTGTTTTAAGACCCAGCCAGCCTCAATGGCTGCAGCACATGGGCACTGCAGCAAAATAAGATAAAAAGGGAGGATGCTTGTCTCTCAAAGCAGAATTGCGGCCATTTTATCAGTCTAGCCATGAACGCCACTTTGGATCGTAAGTCAACACAGGCTCCTTTGCACTGATTAAATCAAGAGGGATTAGGCAGCAAGTTCGAATAACGAGCGTTGCAATCCTGTGCACACTTACCCCTGAGTAAGCTCCTCTGGAGATGGTGAGACTTGCTTCTGATGCAGAGAGGATAGTGCCCCAAGATTCCCTAACGCTTCTGGTGTGATTCTCTTTATTTCACCTTTTCCCATGATGTGGATTTCCCTTTCCCAAACCTACTTGCCTGTTATATTTCTCGTTCAATGTAATGTTTCCCCTGCTTCATTTGTTTGAGCAGTAATTTCTCACACATACACAACAAGAAGTGAATTTACCTTTTTTGAAAATCAATTTTTGTAACAAGTTATTTATATGATACTACTAAATAAACTGGTTTTTTTTCTAACCTGCTTTTTAAAAAGAACTTATTTCAACAGAGGGGGTTTGGATATAAACAATTAACGTTAACCAAGGATAAAGGACCAAGCGAGGCCAATACAAAAACCCAAATGCAAGAAAAGAAAGGCTGGTACCTATGCAGATTTACCTAAGGTTAAGTCCTACTGAACGCAACTGAATTTACATCTGAGTAGATAAGTACAGGCTGCCCAGTCTTCTGATACTGGACCTTGACACCGGACCTTGTGGCATAGGCCAAGCAATAAAGAAGTCATCTTCTAACTCACACACCCTCAGACTCATAGGGACCATTAGGATCATCTAGTCCAACCCCCTGCAATACAGGAAAGGGGGTCTTGAACCCACAACCCTGAGGTCTCATGCTCTACCATCTAAGCTAGCCCAGAGCTTAAACTAATGTGACAATAGGCGTTCAGCTATTTTTTCAGAAGAACCCGAAAGACCTGTTGGGTTAATAGTATGAGAAGCCATACTTGTCAAGTAGAAGGTACAGTGGTGCCTCGCTAGACGAATTTAATTCATTCCACGGGTCAATTTGTATAACGGAAAATTCATCTAGCGAATCACATAGGAATGCATTGAAAAAATAATAATTTTTTTGCCCATAGGAACACATTAATTGAATTTCAATGCATTCCTATGGGAAACTGCAATTTGCTAGACGAATTTTTCGTAAAACGAATTCGTCTAGTGAGGCAACCTCCACTCGAAAAATCTCTTCGTTAAGCAAAAAATTTGTCTTACAGGGCATTCGTCTAGCGAGGCACCACTGTACTCTTGAGTCTTTATAAAACTCTGAGACTGAGACAATTTATTTATTCATGTACAAGCAGCATCTCAAACATAATTTTGCTTGCATCCCAAGCTAAAACCACTTATAGGTCAAGGCTTTTCTGTCTGTTTCCATATGTATGCTTCCTAATTAACCAATGAATTATTCTTCTTTTCCGATTGCTTTCTTCTAAACATCTGTTTTTCCTTAGATCACTCGACAAGATTGCTCTCTCACGCAGGGTCAGCAAGGAGCACAGTTGTGTCTCTCAGGACGCAATTCAAGGTTTGGTTTTGTTCTGAAAGCTTGACTGGCTCCCACTTATTCCTTGTTTTCGCTGCTGGAACCAACATTTGGCTTCCTTTCTGAAGTTATTAGCAGCTACAAATTGCTAGGACCACAGCCCTCCAGATGTTGATAGACTCCTGCTCTCATCGGTCTTCCCCTGACAAGAAGATGTCACAATGTGAAAAGTGTGCAAGTTGACTGTTGCACAACCGATAGACGGAAGAAGCTGACAGCCCTATTTAGAAACCCTGAACTCTCCAGGCATTAATCTCAATAATAATAATATGAAAACAATTTCAGGGAAACAATTGTGGAAGGGTGGATAAGAGCTGAGCATGCTTAGAGAGCATGGAATGGTGGAGGTCAGAAAACAAAGGGGATGCAATGGAATATTCTGGAAAAGGACTGGCTGGCATCCTTAATGGGCAAACTCTACTCTGCGATGTTTTGTTGTGGGTCCAGCTAGTCCTTTCTGTTACTCTTCCTGTCATCACACTTATACTTGTCCTCTCAGGCTTGCGGAGATCAGCAAGAGGTGAACAACATATTAATATTCTCTGTGAAATTGTGGAAATATTTCCCTAATATTCACTTCATTGAAATAACAATTAAAAAGTCTCTAGTTGGAACTCCCAAATGGTGAAGAAGGTGTGATAAATGCAGAGGTGTTCACTGAAACATGGTCGCAGGCTATAATAATAGCTGTGAAATGTATTCCATTTCCCATAAGAACTGCTTCGAGTTGGCCAGGCTCCTGGCCTTGAACAACTGTGAGGCGTGCAAAATTCAACAGGGGAGCCACTTCCTGGCACTCAAAGACAGTGACAGAGCAAGCTCCACTAGCTTGCTATGTAGCTATTAAAAGAAACAGGAGCCGAGCCAGAAAAATAAGTACACAACCCTAACCGGGACGGCATACATTTCTTGAGCCATCAATACACCGCTGATCTTCTGGAGAACGCAGCCTCTTCTCGTTCCCTCTTTCCCTAATATCAGTGGATGGTGATCTCCCTGCTACCCAGACACTGAAAGATGGAGGCTGCAAATTCCATGTGAGGGAATCAATACCTTTCACCACCCTCCCCGTCTCCCTAGTTATTTCTCCAGCTACTTTGTGAGAGAGAAAAGCAGCCGGGGAAGGGGAGGGGGCAGGAAGCATTATTTTGAACAGAAAACAACCGGTGACAAAAGGCTCAACAGCTTTGCCACATGCGGTACCTCACTCGAATGTGCCTGGTTTGGATTTATTTATTTATTATCTTAAAAGACAACCAAAGAAAGTGAAGCTTCATCCTAAGCTGCATTAATACATTTTCTAAAATACAAAACAGGCCCTGGGCTGAATGCTCAAGACACAATACATGTATTTTTCCCCTTCTCCCGAATTAAAGGCTGTCAAGAATGCTTCCTATTTGTACCTTTCACATTTTATCCGTATAAAACGACAGGAGCTCTTTTGTATCGCAGCATAAATGCATACACACAGCTCTCTACACATAGAAGGTTAATCATAATAAAGCCAGTTTTTTTATTTTTTATTTTGGTGTGTGTGTTTTGTTCAGGGTGAGTAAGTGGCCATTTCTTTGGTAGCATTCCAAACATTAAAATGTGCACACATTCAGAGGAAGTGGTTGAGATGCCCGTTCTGCCTGAAAACATTGAGAAAAGAATTCTTGTTTCCTTTTCCTCGGAAAAGGGGTGGGAAAGAAACAATGGCCTCGCAGAGCCCAATCTTTAAAGATTTCTGATGAGATTTATATGGCAGAAAGAGCTCTCAGAGGCAAATCAATATAACTAAGTACAGTGCTCGGTTACAATCATAGACGCTGATCAAGAAAAGTGGCTGTGTCTTAACGGGCCTGTCATTTTCTTTTATCGTTGCGCAGGGTTGCCAGGGCATTGAACATGACATTGAAAACGATACACACCGAGCAGCAGAAGTCGAGAAGGATTGGGCCACCGGCTAGGAAAGGGAGAGTTTTCTAATTGGACTAAGGTCCAGAGATTGGGTAACTCCAGATGAGATGAACGAGGAATCCTGATATGTTTCAGCCCACCACCATGCATTACGGGCAAAACACAAAATCCCCAATCGCAGATTTTTATCCCAACACAGATGCACATGTTTCGAGTTATGCTTGCAAGGGAGAATCAGCCAGTGGAAGAGGGTGCTTAATCTGACCCTCACCCAGCAATTGTTCCTTGCAAATTGCTCTCCCCAGACCATTGATTGATTGAATTTATATACCGCCCTATACCCGGAGGTCTCAGGGCGGTTCACAGAAAAGATCAACATAAAAACCACAATATATATAATCAGAATAAAAACCACAACCCAATAACACACACCCAAAAGAGCCACATTGTAAAAGGGTATAGGATGTCAATCAGATCAACCAAAGGCCTGGTTAGAAAGGAATGTTTTTGCCTGGCGCCTAAAGGTGTATAATGAAGGTGCCAGGCAAACTTCCCTGGGGAGAGCATTCCACAGAAGGGGAGCCACTTCAGCTATCCTCCAGACCTCTCAAGGAGGAGGTACATGAAGAAGGGCCTCAGAAGATGATTTCAGGGTCTGGGTTGGTTCATATGGAAAGAGGCGGTCCTTGAGAGCCAGTGTGGTGTAGTGGTTAAGAGCGGTAGACTCGTAATCTGGGGAACCGGGTTCGCGTCTCCGTTCCTCCACATGCAGCTGCTGGGTGACCTTGGGGTAGTCACACTTCTCTGAAGTCTCTCAGCCCCACCCACCTCACAGGGTGTCTGTTGTGGGGGAGGAAGGGAATGGAGATTGTTAGCGGCTTTGAGACTCCTTCGGGTAGTGATAAAGTGGGATATCAAATCCAAACTACTACTACTACTCTTCTTCTTCTTCTTCTTCTTCTTCTTCTTCTTCTTCTTCTTCTTCTTCTTCTTCTTCTTCTTCTTCTTCTTCTTTTTCTTCTTCTTCTTCTTCTTCTTCTTCTTCTTCTTCTTCTTCTTCTTCTGGTATTGCTTTTTCTCCCCTCAGCTGGTCTCTGAACCAAGAAGCACACCTGGACGAGAGGGGAGGTGGAACAAAGAAGAAAAGAGCAATGGAGGAACTTAAAAGTCCTTTCTGCCAACTCTCTGGTCTCTGCATTTGTTTTGCTTTCATCTGCAAATGTGGCCTTGGACTCGTGTTTACTAAGAGCAACATGTAGTTCTGCCTTAGACTACTGCCCTTTGTGCTTGTTTCTCATTTCACAGAATGGATCCATATTTAGTAAAAAACAAATTGTAGTACAGGTAGCTCTCTTCTTACACAGGGGTTACCAGTGATGGACCTTCGGGTCTCAAATTTGAGCAGCACCCTCTGCAATGCCAAAATTTTGTGCCCTGGCTGCCTCTTGCCTTCCATTCTACATCATACTTGCAGCATCCCAAGGCTCCGCACCCAGTGTGACCGAACTGGTCATGTTCCCCTAAATGAGTCCCTGGGGTTACATTCCTGGCTATTGCACAGGTAAACAAAACTGTATAAAGCCAGAACCGTAGAAAAACCCAGCAAATCACTCCAACGACTCTCCAATCTCCTCTGCGTTTCTCTCCGGCCTCCTCTGATCCTCCTCCGACTGCCTCCAACACTCTTGGCAACCTCCATTCTCTTGCCACATTCCACCAACTCTCCAACCACACAAAAAAACACTCTCCCAATGGCTAATAGGATTGTCAACCTTTTATCTCCCATCTGCTTCCCCTTACCTCCCACTCTCTGCAGTTATTAACTTAATTTTTCAACAATCCACATAAATCTTCAATTTCATGTGAAGTCCACATAAGACGAGATCTACCTGTTGTCAGGGACTGGGCAGAGAAGGAATGGTGAAGACTGCCTCCCCATCCTGACCCTTCCAGGGAGGAGGAAGGGGAAGCCCGTATAGATTTACAAAAGGGGTTTGAGGGAGGTTGCAGCTCAGAGGCAAATGAGTGGAAAAGTTGGGAAATCATGCGTGGGCCAGAGTAACACTAGGCTGACACAACACGTTGTCATTAGAAAGCATTCCAGAACCTCCATCTCCCAGAACCTGGCGAGCCTTAAAAGTAGGAGAGCAAAGAGCTCAAATACAGAGGGCATGTAGCAGCACCCATAGAGGAGGTGATGATGATGATGATGACAAATGAGGAAGTGGGAGAGACAGGGGGTGGAGATTCACTTGGGACAACAGCATTATCCAAGAGGCTGGGTTCTATAACCTCTGTCTATAAAGATTGAAAGAAAAAAGGGCGGTAAGAAACTTTCCCTATCTTTATACTTTTCTGGGCAACCAGCTGGGAGCCGCTGACAGCATCCTAACACCTGTAAAATGGAAGCATCCCTTGTAACAATAAGCAGCAAGTCGCAAGCCTACCAGCTTCCTGTGTGTTTCCTATGTCAGGCCGTTAGTCTAACCAGCTCAGTAATGTCTAGGTTGACTGGCTGGCAACGACTTTCCAGGGTTTCAATTGGGGGACATTCCAAGGCTCACCAGGAGATGTCAGGGATTTCGACCAATTGGTCTCTTATCATGCAGAACTATTCCTTGTCCAACAGAGTCTGTTCCTTAACCAATGTTAAAAATGGGTAAGATGAAACTACTCTCCAATCCTGACCAAGTATACAAATCCCCTACAATACACCAGAGGGAGTAGAGAAAGGGGTGACTGGGAGAAATACAACAACTATCGTGAAATAAGCTAATATGTCAGAGCTGCCATTCTGGTCCTGGGGTACATGTTCATGGGAATATTATGCATGGATAGAAATAATGTATCATAAGAGGAAAAAGTCGGGGAGCTAAAAAGTTTTGTAATATGAAAAAGGGAAGAGTCACGAGGGATATGATCATAGCTCGGAAACATCTTCAAGGTAACATTATAAAGGAAGGAAGGAAAATTATTCAAAATCTCAGAGCAGGAAGCAACAAGGAGCAAAGGCTTTGAAGCGAAGGAAGGAAAGGTTTAGGCTAAACAGAAGCATAAAGCTAAGAATAATTAGAAGACTGGAACAGATTCAGAGGCAGCAGAGGCACAATTAAATCAAATATCAACAAATGCAGACTCATTAGTTGGATGCTCATGGGAAAGATGGAATGAATAGACCTATAAAATTCAGATGTTCTGACAGCTCTCCAGTGGCTGACTTATCCATAAGTCTTGTTTCACCTGAGACATTTCAGGGGGAAGGCATCTAGTGTGCTTCCAAACTAGTAGTGCTAACATTGGAATAAGCAACTGTGAGCTGAACCCAGCATTCAGAATTTCCTCACCTCATGGTCCCCAAAACATCTCCATCCTTCAGCGATCACCAACCCAGTGCCTACTGGTGTTGTGATGCCCCTAAAGGACTTCATGGACAGCCCTGAGAAGAATCTGAGCTTTCATTTTCAAAAAAAGGTAAGTCTCCAGCCCTCCTAGAAAGAAAGTTATTAAGCAAAATCTGCAGGTATCTTTCGGAGTGATTTATGCAAACTGAACCAGTCTGGATGTTGCTATCTCTCAGTGGTTGTAGCCAATGAGTGAAGCCAGAGCTGTGACTGGTGAGTTATTTGGACACTAGGCAATAGGAATCCCTGGGGTCCTAAAGAGCTGTTGTTTCCCCCTCCCTGTTAGTGCATTTTCCCTGCTTCTATCTTATTTTCTAATCCTTAGAATCTCCATAATTTGCTCTTCCTTTGCTCCTAGCAACCAGCATGCATCTTTCCTGTGGTGGATTCATTTGAGATCAGGTAGTCCCTAGAAGTTGTCTTCATAAATACTACTACACCCATGTATGAGCCTGGCCTAGACATATGGGATCAAGCAATGGAGGTTCTTGAGGAAAGAATTCTGCCTAAGCCCCAGCTGCTGCTCATGCTGAGGAGACAAAGGGTTCAAGAGCATATGGCCGGTGTTTCAACTCATAAGCCTGTTGGCAGAACCAATAATGCCACTGGTCTTTTGAGCCTTTGTTTAATTCAAAATATGTCCCCTACCAACCAGGGTCTTTGCATAAGGCCTCTCCCTCCCCCAGTGGCTTCACCCAGATTTAATAAATGAGTTGGCCAGTGCCAGTCCAAAACATTTTGCTGCCTGAGGCAGACCAGCTGTCTCCCACCATTCCACATACAGGTGGCAAGTTGGCTGGCAATTTCAACACTTGTGATGGGACAGCAAGGGCCTGGTCACAATCTCCCCCACCTGCATGCTTTCATTATACCTGGTTATATCATATAAGGGGAGCCACACCCTCCTGGTGTTGCTTTATACCTCCTTATATACGTTATCAACAAGAACCAGCACTCAGGTTGATATTGTTTGGTCAAGCGGCAACGAAAGTTCAACCTCGGCTGCCATTATTTGGGGGCCCAAATTTTCTCCTTTTACTACCATTGGAAAAATAAGCTCTTTATCTTTTGGGCAGGAATCTCTCTTGAGTTTCATGTGTTTTGTGCGCCAAATTGAAACCAGTAGCTCCGGAGACTTATACATATATAAGTAAGCTGTTTATAGAGTCTATTTTTGGGTTGCTAATCCCGTCAGAATTTTACTGACCAGACTAGAATTTGATCCTTCTAGAAAACTGCCAGAGCAGGCACATGTGAGCCAGAAAAAGATGGTATTCTGTTTTCAATAAGATGCATTAAAAAGGTTGGCCCTGTTTAGAGAAGAAATGTTCTGTGCCTTTCACACACTCTCTCCCTCTATATTTAAGTTACTCCCTTAAGGGAGGTAATAACGCTGGTTAAGCAGAACTCGGTTGCCCTTTGGTGGGGATGGGCCACACCTTAATGTACAGAGCAGCAGTTTCCAAATTCAATCCCCAGCCCACCTGAAACCATGGAGAGCTTCTTCCAACCAGTGGGTCGGATTCTGTATAAGACAGCTTCTTATATCATCAAACAACAACAACAACAAAATCACGTTTAGCTCAGGGGAAAGGCCTTCACACGTTTTCAGAAGCATTCATCCTGGGGCCTTCTTAGTCCGCTTCCTCGCGGTTTGTTATCACAAGTGGCATCTTGTTCGAAGCTTTTAGAACAGGAAGGCAGAAACTGAGCCCCACCAGGGATTGTTGGAGTTCAGCTCCGGTCAGCTCCAGCCAACACCCTGAGTGCCCAGGGATGATGGGAATTCTGGTTCATCAACATCTGGATGAATGCAGGATCCCATCTCGGGTTTACATCCCACAAAGAGAAAACGATCGAAACGCAATCGCAAGTCCGAGGAACGAGACTTTTAAACAAAGTTTATACATTGCTTTCTAACCTACCGCTGAATGGCGGGAAGCCTTTGGACTCTCCATAACACACCTTGTCAATCAAGCGATAAAGGGCAGTTGGGTAAATGAGGTAAAGGGCAGTTTGGAGATCAAAGGCTTCTCTCTCCAGATCTGAACCCGAGGAAAAAATTCTGCTCAACTTGTTAAGCAGCACGTCCCCGAAGACCAAAGATGCTAGCCTTACCACAAGCCAGCATATTTGCTACAAAGGTCAGCATCATTAAATAAAATACACAAAGCAATCACGAAAGACAAGGTTACCCAGGAGGTGAAGAATGCTTGTAAATGCCTGTTTGGACCTTTCTCTGCCCTCCTCCCCTCCACCTTCAGGTATATCTGCGTTTTGTATCAAACAAACATACACACAAAAACAAACAGGAATATTACAACCAAGCGGTGGAATTATTTCTTTAAGGGGTAACATATACTGATAATATATTCTTCAGTTAATGCATAGAGGAGGCAGATCCTATTATTGCAGTGGTTCATTAGATCAAGGTTTCCCAAACTTGGGTCTCCATTTGTTTTGGAACTACAATTCCCACCATCCTTAGCAAGCAGGACCAGTGGTTAGAGTCAGTAATAGCATCTGCCTCCTCCACGCATTAAAGTGTGGATGACAGATGTGCCCTCTTTATAAAGCATGTCAAACCATAATTGGCCTGAATTTTGTTTATGAGGCAGATGCGTTTGCTTTAAAGGTCAAAAATGATTTTACAATAATTGAATATATTAGCTTTACACATTGACTCCCAATATAACAAGCTGTTAAGTTTCATCATCTTTTACTAATGACCAGCAAAAAAAAAAAAGATTGGTTTTATTTAGCTTATCGCTTATTTTCCCCTGTTTTACCTAATATTCAATCCCAGTGTGTTTTACAACAAGCCATAATTATATGGAGCAAATGGGCTATAACGGCATTTACAGCAGACAAAAAAATGTATTTTCTTTTTTATTACTAATGAGAAACTAGTTTTATATGCCACATCTATCGACAAATGAGTCTGAGAGTGCCCTCACTTCGATAGTTCCAGCAACACTGTTGACTTTTCCCTCACTCCGTTTTTCGGGAAACAATGAACTTCCACAAAACCATATTTTAACAAAAAAACACAAAACAAAAACCCAAGCAGGATACAAACATTCCACCCAAAATGCCCCCAATAGAACCATCCTCTGTGATTCCATAGCCACTATAGACTATATATTATATACCCATATATTAGGGGGAGTTTTGAATCATAATCATCACCATCACTATCTTGGAACTTACCAGAGTCCTCTGGCTCTAGCTTACAGTCCACGCACACTTTAAAAACAGATAGTAATCAAATCTTGAAGGAGGGAGGGGAAGCGGTAATAAAGGAGATAATAAAAATCCAAAACTCTTACATCTCCAAGGCAGACTTCTCCAACCAGGTATCCTCCAGATATTGTTCGACTACAGCACCTCTCATTTGTAGCCATTGGCCACGCTGTTTGGGGCTGATGGGATCTGGAGTGCAATAATAATAATAATAATAATAATAATAATAATAATAATAATAATAATAATAATATAATAATAATAATAATAATAATAATAATAATAATAATAATTAATTTATTTGTACCCCGCCCATCTGACTGGGTTGCCCCAGCCACTCGGGGCGGCTTCCAACACATTTAAAAACATAATACAGTCATACCTCGGTTTAAGTATGCCTGTTTGAGTATTTTCAGTTTAAGTACTCTGCAGACCAGTCTGGAATGGATTAATCCACTTTCTATTACTTTCAATGGGAAAGTTCACTTCAGGTTAAATACGGACATCCGGAACCATTTACACTCATTCCTTGGGTTAAGTACGCTTCAGGTTGAGTACTCCGCGGACCCATCTGGAACAGATTAATCCACTTTCCATTACTTTCAATGGGAAAGTTCACTTCAGGTTAAGTACGCTTCAGGTTAAGTACAGACTTCCAGAACCAATTGTGTTTGTAAACCGAGGTACCACTGTAAAACATTAAACCTTAAAAAGCTTCCCTTCCCTACAGAGTGCATCCTGTCGGCTATTGCTGCCCGAGGGACACTTCACAAGACCTTTTGACTGGATGAATGTTGGGGTGACGAAGAGACAAGGTCGACACATTATTCTTCCACTCCAACAATGGCAGAGCAAGCACACACATACACACACACACACACACACACACACACACACACACACACACGGCATTCCTTACTCCCAGGCATGTGTATATACCAGTGGTTTTCAACCAGTGTGCCGTGGTACCCTGGGGTGCCTTGAAGGATAGGCTGGGGTGCCCTGCACAACACTGGCCTCTGTCCTTCTTTCCTTTTCTACCTCCTCTGATGCTCTCCTGCATCTCTGCCTCCCAAAGGCTTGCACAGCTGTTTATTGCTGCAGCCCTGGGTACAAGCTCCCCAGGCGAATGGTGCCCTTGGGACTGGCCAGGGGTTGCTGGTTGCCAGGAGCTGAGGCAGAGTAAGCAAGCAAGAGGGCGAGGGAGCCCAGCCAACCAGTTTTCCAGACCTTGCTAATGGAAAAGCCCCAAGCCCCTGTGGGGCAGTGTGAGGAGGCACCTCTATTTGGGGCAGGGGGTGCGGGCTCAGAGACCAGGGCAGCAGCAGTGGCTGCCCAGAGGACTCCCGAGGAGAGGAGAGGAGAGGAGAGGAGACTGAGGGGACAGTCTACAAGGGAGGGTGTTCAAAAAAAGGATAAGGGGCTGTAAGCTCTGCAGGCAAGGGGTAATATAACTGAACTTCTGAGCCCCACAGGGGTGCCACAGAAAGAATGTAGTTAGTTAAGGGAGCCGAGGACACAGAAAGGTTGAAAACCTCTGGTATGTAGGATTGCAGACTGTATTAGTTTACATTAATACAGAATTAAAATACCTCCCCCCCCCAATAATTATGACAAAGCCCAAGGTTCACGATAAAAATTGAAAATCTTTATCAACCCAAATACAGATGGCTGATAAGGCACTTTTGGCTGACCTGTCCAATGGAGTCACCGAGACTCCTTATCTTCCAGAATTTTAATTGGCTTTTCCAGAAACTCTGTAATTGGATATTGAATAACATTAGCATTTTTAATATCCGTTGACTTCGAAATGGCTTTTTGTGTGCGGTGCGGCTGGCTTCTATTCCTCTACAAACTTTGTTATGACAAGCCGAGTTATAGTTGTGGCTGACGTAATCAATGGAGCTCTGGCATTGGAGAATTTATTTTCTGTCCCACCTGGAGCCAAGGACTGGCACACATTATTCCCACTCCGGAAGCGAAGAGAGATGACATTGCTAATCTTCTAACAACTACACCAAGATGTATTCTCCCTCCTCCTTGCTGCAGAATTTGAAGCTTAACCCTTACGCGTCTCCCTCCTTGTAAACGGCAATGAATGGCAATTTCAACGAACAAACCAACGATCACAGGGAGACGGCACCTGAAAATATATGAGCTTATTTTACCTTGCATACAGAGAAGCCTTCAGACATGGGAGAGATGGTTTAATGAGCAGTTCGGCTGACGGATAAAGGATACTGGGATGAATCTGTGACAAGAGGAGAGAGATCTCATTCCCCGTGCCATCTACCATATTGTTATGGTAATTTCTCTCTTTTTTAATGGTAACAAAGTCACAGCCTTACCTTGCAGACACAGCCGCTGTGCAAATCAAAGGGGGAAAGATCCACCTGAGTAGCAGCAGCAACAAAGCGCAAGACATTGAAATTGGTTTGATGCAGTCTCAAAGAGAAAGAAAAACGCTTTCAAAGAAAGGGATATGGGACTAAATAAAAATGGTAATCTCATCCTAGGGTGCGAATCATCAAATTCAAGCCAGCTGATGCCCTGGGATGGGGTCATGGGTGGCAGTGGAGACTGAAACAATAGGGCGAATGGCAGAGTGTATGAAGGCCCTGGGCTGCCCAGATGACAAGACCCTTCTCTTGGCCTCGCTGATGTGCTCCAAAGTAAATCAGAGCAGTATGTTTCTTCTTCTTTGGCGATCACGCGTAGCCGAGTAAGATTGACTTCCATGAACACGGTCTTAACAGTGAGTCCGTAAGTGACTGTGGGTGGAGGCGAACTCTGGATCCACAGTGGGGACATCAGTTTCCGGACAGGAATTGATCATGGTGAGGGTTTGACGTGCTTTCCTCTGAGCAGATTTCTAACTTTCCTCCTGAGTTCAAGCATCTTCAAAGTCCATGTCACCTTTGGTAAAGGCTGTTCTCCAATTGGAGCGCTCTCAGGCCAGTGTCTCCCAGTTGTTGGTCTTAATACAGTTGTACCTTGGATCCTGAATGCCTTGGTACTTGGACGTTGCCGCAAACCTGGAAGTGAGTGTTCCAGTTTGCTAACATTCTTTGGAACCTGAATGTCTGATGAGGCTTCTGTGGCTTCTGATTGGCTGATTGGCTGCCGGAGCTTCCTGTAGCCAATCAGAAGCCGTTCTTTGGTTTCTGAACGTTTGGGAAGTTGAACAGAATCCGGAATGGATTAAGTTTGACTTCCAAGGTACGACTGTACTACATTTTTTAAGATTTGCCTTTCAACCTCTTTTGTTGACCACCAGCATTATGCTTTCCATTTTTAAGTTCGGAATAGAGTAGTTGCTTTGAAAGACAATAATCAGGCATCTGAACAACAAGACCAGTCCAACAAAGCTGATGTTGAAGAATCATTGCTTCGACACTGGTGATCTTTGCTTCTTCCAGTACACTGGCATTAGTTTGCCTGTCTTCCCAAGTGATACGTAATTGTTTTTTGGAGATTCTGTTGATGGAATCTTTCGAGGAGTTGGAGATGGCGTTTATAAGTGGATCAGAGCAATATGTTTGGCACCAGCTTGGCTACAGGAGTTGCTGGAAGGAGGCATACAAGGTGCCATCTAACCATCTTAAGGATTCCACTCTGGGTTTGTGTAGGGTTTACTCCTTAGCCTTTTTTTCTACTGAAGATGTCCTACAAGGCCCTGGAGGTTTAGGAACAGAGATGTCCTTCTCCTAGGTGGGCTACCTTACCAGGTTGACGAGCCCCACCTGCCTTTGAATGGGGCTCATCTCCCCCCAGGTAACCTCTACCTGTGTGCCTTCTTACAACCTCTTCCTCCCCAGCCAGGATTGGACAAAACTAGAATCAGTTGCCTCTGCCTGTCATAGGCTCCACCTACTGTTGGTCTCTTGGCTTTCTGCCCTACTAGTCCCAATAGGTACCATCCACCACTGCCTGTCTGACAATTGAGGGACAAAAAGATTGGGTGCAGAGGGAAGTAGAAGCTAAAGCAATGGGGCTTACCAGCCGGCTAGGAGGTGACAACTTGAACCTACCCTCCCAAAGGAGCCCTTCAGAAACCCGGCAGCTGATCTGGGTTCTACAGGGCGAGTCAGCCTCCCTTTCCACATCAGCAGTTCAAGCAAGAATTATTTGCAGCATCTGGAAAACAATATTTTGATATTGGAATAAAGCGTGCAATTTTAGCGAGTAAGGCGGCAAAAAAAAATGTTCGCGGCATTTGTATTAGCCTAGGTAAGTTTGGCTTGGCACATCCATTCGCTAAATCTTGCCTTTTCTCTGGATAGATATAGCTTAGCCATGGTGAGCCACGTTCTAGTAACATGGACTACTGTATTTAGTTGGACGTGGGGCTGCCTTGGGAGACTGCCTGGAAACAGTAGTTAGTACCAAATGTAAACTGCAGAGATACGGAGGCCAGATGCTAGGATCATACTTTGCTGGTCCTTTAAGAGTTGCACCAGCTTCCAATCTGTTTCTGCACCTGGAATCATAGAATTGTATAATCAGAAGGGATCCCGAGGGTCCTCTAGTCCAACCCCCTGCAATGCAGGAATCTCAACATGCAGTGCCCCATCCAATTTGAAACCATACCGGACCCTGCTTAACTTTGCAAATGTGATGGCAGCAGTTCAGAGTACTGGGGGTTTACCTTTCGAGACCTACATGGCTTAGGACCTAGGGACCTACAAGAACACTTGCCTTAGCAACAATCAGCCTGTCCATTGAGATAATCGTTGGAGTTCTTCCTTCAGGCACTGCTTATTAGGAAACAGGGAAAATTAAAAGATAAATGCGGACAAATGTCACTTACGATGTAGATTAAACATATACCAACAGTGTCTCTTTCCTTAATAGGATGCTAAAAAGGAATTTTATGACTTTATCAGTGGGGTTTTGTGATAAATATTGAGATATTTCCCCAGTAATAATGGTGTTATTAATGAGATTTATATGGAAGACAGACTTCTTTGATGTAATTATGAAAAGTCATCTTTTGCATTTGAATTATTCATTGAAATCAGATAAGTGGCTTAACTACACATATTATTTCTAATAAATCTTCAGGTTGTGACCAATACTGTGGCACTTTGCTCATGGAAATGTCTTCTTAGGAAGCTCACTCAGTGACTACATCAATGTCTTTTCAGCTCAAGGTAAAGACTTTTAAAAAAAGACTTTTACCAGCTTAAAGGTTTTATCACCCAATTTTTATCGCTGCTTTTATCCTGCTGTTTTAAATTTAATTTGCTTATGTTTTATTGTATTTTTATTGTTTTCGTTTTTATCAACACCCCATATAATGCGATACTCAAGGGTAGAATAAAAATCTGATAATTTAATAAGCAAAACGCGTATTTGGCTGGTACAACTTGAAACTGCAGGGGAAAATGCTCCTGAACGAAAACACATTCGACAGCAGCGCTTAGCTGAGTAATTGTTAAGATTAACCAATTAAAAAATGTTCAATTAATGAAAAAAGGGCCCCTGATTAATCAGGCAGATTATTGTGGGGTGCTTTTAAAAAAATAAAGGGGGGGGAATGACAGGTACTTTCAAATCGTACAATTAAAATTTCTTTAACTGGATTGCAGTCCAAATTTTAAAAAAACACAAAACAAAACCCTCACCTGTTTTGTTTGTGCTGTTGTTTTCGTGCGCACGCCGAAGAGCACTCAAGCAGGTGAGCCACCACCTAGAATCAGGAGTGATTCTGCCCGTTTTTCACCTGCCATTTGAGCACCATTTAAGTTCAGTTCAAAGTTCAGAGTGCGAGCTGAACAAGTGGATTTCACCGTACCAGTCAAGCAAGTGCATTTGGCAAAATATCATCACAGTTGATGCTCTCCTCCTGTCCTTGATCTCCGGGTATTAACTGATTCTTCTCCCTCTCCTGTACGCACAACTGGTAGAGGAGGTCAAAGCTTGCAGCTGCCATAGCGCGGTGGTGCACCACCTCTTTCCGGAAAAGACCGGAGCGCCGTAATGCTGTGTTCGGTTTCACAGGACGGAAGCTTGAAAGAGAGCCAGGTCGGCCTTTCCCTTATAAGCTTCTCGGTGTCCCCAGATGAGCAAGGGAGTTTCAAACAGTGCAGCCGATTTGAGCAGCAGGGTTTTTGTTATGTTTCGTGGTCTAAAGACAAATGAGCCAATATAAATTCAGTGTACGTGCAGAGGTCCGGAGGGTGTCACACAAGAACGGGCCTTCTCTGCAGTGGCTCCCCATGTGTGGAATGCTCTCCCAAGGGAACTTCACCTGGCGCCTTCATTATACAGTGGAACCTCGGTTTACTAACACCTCGGTTTACAAATTTTCGGTTTACGAACGCCGCGGACCCGTCTGGAACGGATTAATTCACTTTCCATTACTTTCAATGGGAAAGTTCGCTTCAGTTTATGAACGCTTCAGTTTAAGTACTCCGCGGACCGTCTGGAACAGATTAATCCACTTTCCATTACTTTCAATGGAAAAGTTCACTTCAGTTTATGAACGCTTCAGTTTATGAACAGACTTCCGGAACCAACTGTGTTCATAAACCGAGGTACCACTGTACACCTTTAGGCGCCAGGCAAAAACTAGGCCTTCAGTTGATTTGATTTACAACCTATGCCCCTTAAAAATATGGGTATTTTTTTGGGGGGGGGGGTTATTGGGTTGTCATTTTTATTATGTATTTTGCGGTTTTATATCTTGATTTAATTCTGTCAACTGCCCTGAAACCCCAGGGTATAGGGCTGTATATAAATTCAATAAAATAAAATAAAAATACGGGCAGCTGGGCAAAAATCATAGTTGAATTGTTTGTACCCCCATGAGCAAGCTGGTTTTTCTAGCCAATAACCACACTGACTATGGGATTAAAAAAAGCAGGGTTTGCTATCAAAGGATGCATTTTAGGCTCCGCAAAAAACTTATTTCCCCAGTAGACTTGAGTTTCAAGCCATAGGTTCCAGTTTTGACGTAAGCTGCAAACATGAGAGCGCAACAGGACCGGAAGAGTTGTTCCAAAACATTGACATACACAATCTGGGATAAGTCCTGGAAATATTTTCTAAAATTCCAAAAGAATGTGCAATGTCTCCTGGATTTCTGTATTTTAGAAAGCCACTTCCGTGCTTTTGCCGGAGGTGGAATTGTGGGCAGCCCGACGAGCCCATTGCGTGGGGGCCGCAGTTGCAGCCCCCACGCAATGGAAGCCTCCTACTGCGTCACCCGCGCCCCTGTCCAATAGGGACGAGGGGGCGGGGCCGCGGCCCTTAAAGCTCCCGCGCGGCCGGAACTCCGTCTCTTTGTTCCAGTTCGCCGGAGGAACAGAAGCACTCGTCTAGCGCTCGTCTTTTCTTTGCCTCGTGGCTTTGTTTTAATTGTTAGGTCCCTTTATTGCTTCCCCCACCTTGCCCCTTCCCTCTTCTTCTCCAGGTCTTGCGTTGTAGGCGCGTTGGGGCTTCCTCCGTTCCTTGGGCGCCATCAGCGGAGGAGCGCCAGTCAGCTGTTCCATCAGCGGAGGAGCTCCAGTCAGCTGTTCCATCAGCAGAGGAGCGCCAGCCAACTGTTCCGTGCCCGAGGCTCCCGCAGCCTCCAGGAGCCTCTAATCCGCGGCGGAGCCTCAGCGCCTGCAGCAGGGAACCGCGTCTTCGCCAGTCAGCTGTTCGGGTCCGAAGCTCCCGCAGCCTTCAGGAGCTTCACAACCGCGGCGGGGCCTGAGCGCCAGCAACGAGGAAGCGCCAGCCAGCCAGCGGTGTCTGCTGTAATAGGCGTTGCAGTGAAGCCGGTTTATCTGGCTATTGAGTCGAGGCGGCTGCCTCCTCTCTCTTCTATCGTGCCGGGACCTTCCCGAACATCGCTGCGAGGTCGGGTGAGCGACTACCATTGGGTCTCCCCCCCCATTTAGTTTCTTGGGCCTCCTTTCTTCCCGCCCCCCCCCCCGCCTTGCAAGCAGCTCCCTTTTTAGTTTAGGTTCCCTGTGCGTCTTCCTCCTTTAGCTTCAGTCCCCAGCTCCCTCTTCACCCCCCCAGATTTATTTAAAAAACTTATTAAGAGCCATCCTAGGCCCTATTCCTAGTGTCTTTTGCTCAAAGGAAGGCGGCAGCCATCTTAGGTGTGGCCACGTGGGTCTGTTGACGGTCGCCATTTTGGAAGGGTCTACTCTACACAAGCCCGGCAGCCATTTTGAGTGTGGTAACAAGCCCAGGGGGCCATTTTGAGTGTGGCTCGGCTGACGGTCGCCATTTTGGGAGGGTCTCTCTTTTTCAGTACAAATCAGGCAGCCATTTTAAGTGAGGCAACTTGCTCCGGAAGTCGCCATTTTTAAGGGTTTCTTTTTCATATAAGCCCGGCAGCAATTTTGAGTGAGGCTTCAGTTCCTAGGCTGTTATTGTGATATTGCTATTCAATCTATTGAATTGCGTGTGGGTTGCTTTGTGGTTTACCGTGCTTGTGCCTACTGATAGATTGATCCCTGCAACGTCAATTATTGCTGATAATTGCTAATAATAATAATAATAATAATAACAATAAGTTAATATTATTATAAGTTCTACCTATTCTCCTTAGTACTCAGTTGTGGTTAGTGATTAACTTTAGCTACCAAATTTTATTTGTTTGGAGTTTATTTGGTTCGATCATTATCAGCTTGCATAGGTTCCGCCTTCTGAAGGGTGGATAGCGTGTTTAATAATTTTTATATCATCGGAATTGATTTATATTGAGATTGGCTATTGTGGATACTTTTCAGTGCCTGATTATAATTCATTTATCTTAGCTAGTAAACATTAAGAGGCTGTAATTAATAATAATACCAATAATAATAATAAATATAGGGATATAGCTGGTAAATAGATAAATAATAAGTCAATAATAGAAGGTTCAGTCATATACATAGATAAATATAGTTGATAAGTAAGCAAATAAATTTGAAACAGTAATAGTAATAATTAATAAATAAATAGATAAGTATATAAAATTAAAAAAAATTAAATTAATAATAAGAGAGAGAAAGGAAAGAAAGGAGGGGATAAATTTAGTTTCCTATACAGTTGTCATAAGTCCTTGTGTCCATGGCGTCCAAAGGCAAGCAGGGCCCGGCCAAAAACCTGGCAGCTAGGGTGAATCCTAAGGCTTTCGCCCAGGCCGTTAATGCGTTGCAATCCATTTGCGGCCAGCTGGGCCCTCTATGCAGCACACTGGTCCCGTTTGCCGAAAGCTTGCAGGATGAGTCCCCACCTAACTCACAAGATTGTGTAGCAGATACCCAGTTTGATGACCAGGATGGGCCGTCCACCTCCGCATCCCTTTTCTCTACCTCCAGCTCTGGGGGGGTTAGTGACGGGGCTCAGGGTCCGCGGACCCGGTTGCAGAAAGCCCGTTCCAATACGCCCAGCCAGCAATCAGTGGCTTCAGGGTCCCGGGTATCTGGCTCCCTCAGCGGGGCGGCCCAGTCTGTTGTTGGTCAACAGGGTTCCCAGCCCGCGGCGGCTGCAGCGCAGCAGGGGGCGCAGGTGCGCGATTCGACAACGGATGACGAGGCGGCAGGGCGCGCAGAGGGCGGAGTCGCGGAATCGCGGGAGGGAGAAGACCGACGCCAGGGAGGAAAGGCGAAGAGGAAGTCTGAGAAACGTAAGAGGAGCAGAAGGGATGACTCGGACGACGACACAGGTACGTCCTCGGATTCGGATTGCGACATCCCAATGGAGGACTATTGGGGTGTGGGGGAAGACCAGATGGGTTTCCCCCTCTGGGTGCACAAAAGGAGGGCCAGCTCCCATCGTAAGTCATTTAGGGGTACGCTGGAGTGGCGAGACGGAGCGGTAGTTCCAGATGAAAAGTTCGCCACAAATTCAGATACAGATATTCTTTTGGGGTCTCACCTGTCAGACAAGAAAAGGGAGAAGATTTTAAACGGGGATTATATTGATGTATTCACCATTCTTCCCCTTACTCAGATGATGGGCAAAGGGGAAAAGCGCCGGGATTACAGGGCTCGGCGTTATAGGACGCCGCGGGCCGACCGCACTTTTGAAAATTGGTTAGAGGGCATTCACATTTGGGCGGCCGTGATCTCTGCGGCGTATCCAAAGCGTGTGGTGCACCTATTTGCTTACATGGCCGACGTTAGGCTGGCTCACAAGATGGCGGGGGAGACGGCGGCTTTGAACTACGACGAAGACTTCCGCAGGAATGCTTCAAAAAACCCAAAAACGCGCTGGGATCAGCGCCACCAACACTATTGGAGTAACCATGTAGTGCCGTATGTCGAGAAAAAACAAACTGACCCCCCAAAAGCAGGCAGGTTTGAGCCCAAAAAAGACCCGCGGCGTAGGGTCTGTTGGGAGTTCAATAAGGGCCTCTGCCAGAGGCCCAACTGCAAATACGTTCATGAGTGTGAGAAGTGTCTGGGTCAGCATCCGGGGGTATCCTGCTTCAAAGGGAAGCAGTCCTTTCGGGGGGCCAAGGGCAATTCTCACCAGGGCCCCAGATACCCCCCCGGTGCCTCTCACGGAGCATCCTCAGGACAAAATAGATTCTAACTGTTCTCTAGCCATGGCCTACTCCCCTGTAAAACTTAACCCCTTAAAAATGTTGCTAGCCCTATACCCTAACAGATCTGCGGCAGTGTACCTTGAGGAGGGTTTCTCTTCAGGTTTTCGTATCCCCGTTCGGATCCCACCTTCCACAACCGACCCACCAAATCAGAAGTCAGTTAGGGAGCGTCCCGACATAGCCATCAAGAAAATAAATAAGGAACTATCGGCAGGGCGGGTCGCGGGCCCATTTTTAACTTCTCCCATAGCCGACCTCCACATTTCCCCGCTAGGCATAGTTCCGAAAAAGGCCCCAGGAGAATTTAGGTTAATTCATAATCTTTCTCACCCTAGGGGTAGCTCAGTTAATGATGGTATCCCGCAAGAGCTTTGTACGGTGAAATACGCCTCCTTTGACCACGCCGTGAAGCTGGTTCGCCAGTTTGGCAAAGGGGCCCTTATGGCGAAGTGCGATATCGAATCGGCCTTCCGCCTCCTTCCTGTACACCCCCACGACTACAAATGGTTGGGTTTTAGGTTCAGAGGCGCTTATTTCATCGACAAAGCTATGCCCATGGGATGTTCCGTCGCATGTTCGGCCTTTGAAGCATTTAGCACATTCTTGGATTGGGCCCTGCGCGCTAGGACTGGCCTGTCAGGTGTCACGCATTACCTGGACGACTTCCTTTTCGTGGGAGGAGCGCACACTAACGACTGCGCAGGCCTCATGGAGGCCTTTGCTTCCCTTACGAGCGAACTGGGGGTGCCGCTAGCAGCCGATAAAACTGAAGGACCCCTTTCTCGATTGACGTACTTAGGTATTGAATTGGATACGGTAGCGCAAACCTCGCGTTTACCGGCAGAAAAACTTGCAGCCCTCAAGGAGTTGATTAGACAGCTCATTCCCCGCAAAAAGGTCACGTTGAGACAAATCCAATCACTGCTAGGGCATCTCAATTTCGCTTGTAGAGTAATCTCACCTGGCCGCCCCTTTTGCCTGAGGGTCGCCAGGCTCACTGTGGGGCTAACCCGACCGTTTCATAGGGCACGTCTGCCAAAAGGGGTCAAAGCGGACCTTGTGAACTGGCTTACCTTCCTAGAACACTACAATGGCGTATCTTTATGGCAGGATAACATTACTCTACGCTCAGACTTTCAGATCCATTCAGACGCATCTGGCGCATTGGGTTTTGGGGTATATTTCAAAGGGAGATGGTGTGCTGAACCTTGGCCTCCCAGCTGGAAAAACACAGATATTACTCGGGATTTAACATTTCTAGAATTCTTTCCCATAGTGGTAGCAGTGCATCTTTGGTCAGACGACTTCAGGAACCGGAGAGTCTGCTTCAACACGGACAATCAAGCAGTAGTCAGTGTACTTACCAGGCAGTCGTCGCGCTCGGGAAGGGTGTCGGCCCTCCTGCGTCATTTTGTGCTGCGTAGTCTCGAGTTAAATATGCACTTCTCAGCCAAATTCGTGCCGGGGCAGAATAATAACATTGCAGATGCTTTGTCTTGTTTCCAGATGGACCGCTTCCGCTCATTAGCACCAGATGCGCAGCAGTGTCCAGAGAGGTTCCCGGAACATCTATGGAACCTTGGGAACGAGAAATCCTAAAGGGAGTATTTGCTTCCGTGGCCCCCGCTACCCTCAGCTCCTACAAGCGGGCATGGGCAGACTTCCTTGCCTTCCGGCAGAAGGGCGCTGGTGTGCGCCTCGAAGGGCCACCAACCCCTGAGGAGGTTATGCAATACGTGGTGCACCTCAGAGGGCTGGGTCGCGCCGCCAAGACGCTGGGCATCCACACTGCTGCCATCACCTTTTTCTCGGAATCTCTCTATCTCACCGACCCTTGCGATAACTTCCATTTGCGTAGAGCAATGGAAGGCTGGCGTAGGCTGCAGCCTCCCGTGGCTGATTCCAGGCGGCCCATTACGTTCAACATGCTTACTCAAATCCATAAGCAATTGAGAACCCTTTGTTGGTCCAAATTCGAAGTGCGGCTGTTTTCGGCAGCTTTTTCGTTGGCTTACTTCGGGGCCCTTAGGGTTGGCGAGGTGGTGTGCGAGGACCACCCTGACGGGGTCACCCGGGGTATATTATTACAGGATCTATCACTGTCCGACTCCCTGGCTCTTGTTCACGTCCGCCAGTCAAAGACGGACCAGAAGGGGAAAGGCACTACCATTCGCCTCCCGGCAACACGCGCTGCGGGCCCTTGTCCAGTGAAGGACACCAGACGTTATCTTTACCTCCGGCCGACGGGACCCGGCCCATTACTCATTCACCATGATGGTGCTAGGCTTACCCGTCAGCAATTTACCAGGGTACTTCGCAAAGCCATTGCATCTTGCGGGTACAACCCCACCGGGTTTTCTGCCCATTCCTTTAGAATAGGCGCTGCTACTTCTGCCATGCACCTAGGTTTGTCATCAGAAAGGATCCAGGAGATGGGGAGGTGGAAGTCGAACGCCTACAAAAGGTACATTCGCACGTAGGTCGATTCTGGTAGCAGTGCTGACCCCGGCCTTTTTTCATCTCTATTTTTCAGGTTACCGTTTCATCCGGGTTTGGATAGCAGGGCACAGTATTGTGCATTGGGCCCAGAGAAGGGCAATCGAAGTTGGTCTGGGAAGCGGCCTCGGCCTCCCAGGAAATGTTGAGGTGTCCTGGATATCCAGAAGGGGCATGCTGTGGAGCGAGTTGCTACCGATTATCCAAGCCCGGGCTGCTTCACTTGGCCCCCCAGATTTTCTTATTGTTCAGCTCGGTGAAAACGACCTAGCTTACCGCAATGCGGTCGACCTGAGGTTAAATATATGCAAGGATTTTGATGTTATGATGGACAGTTTTCCGAGGATGACGATACTGTGGTCCTCCTTGCTGGAGAGGCGCTGTTGGCATGATGGACGTTGCCCAAAAGCCTTGAACAATTCCAGGAGGCTCTTGAACTCATTCGTGGCCTGCAGAGTGTTATCATTGAAGGGCCGGGTTATACAGCACCCCACTTTGAAACGAAGTGAAGCAGCCCTCTATCGCGATGATGGCGTGCACCTTTCTTCTATCGGGAATGACACCTGGCTACAGAACGTGATTGCTGGCATAAGAGATGTCCTGTATGAGGTAGATTTTAATTAGGAGAACAAGAGAGTAGGGCCACACCTCTAGGTCAATAACTAATTAATGATTTGATATCCGATAATAAACTGACTACTAAACTACTAATTAGGGTTACGCTAATTTAACCATTTTGTTATTATAACATGTGAGCGGATTGGCGGCGAGCCTGGGGGGGCTCGAGTGGCGGTTAGGCGTTGGAAATTTGCATAACAATAAGATGGAGGAGGGGCGGATTGCGTCATCGCCTGCCCAAATATGGAGAAGTAATTCCGTTAAAGGATTCCGGGGGCGAGGCTTGGTCCAGAGCCGGGAGTCGCCAGGGCCGTAAGGCACGCCCCGTACGGTGGCCACAGGAGGAGTTCCGGTTGATCTGCATCGCCGGGTTCCTTCTGGTGGCTAACTTCTCACGGACTTCAACACACGGGTTGGAGTCGGATTTAGTCTGATAGGTTCCAACGCCTAAGCCAATTCCGCTCAACATGCATAATTAATAAAGTTGTGGCCTGAACCACCCAATTTAACCCTTAAATTCTGTGTCACGTGTCAATTATTTCACTGATCGGAGGGACTTGCTACACAAAGCCACTTCCGTGCTTTTGCCAGAGGTGGAATTGTGGGCAGCCCGACGAGCCCATTGCGTGGGGGCCGCAGTTGCAGCCCCCACGCAATGGAAGCCTCCTACTGCGTCACCCGCGCCCCTGTCCAATAGGGACGAGGGGGCAGGGCCGCGGCCCTTAAAGCTCCCGCGCGGCCGGAACTCCGTCTCTTTGTTCCAGTTCGCCGGAGGAACAGAAGCACCCGCCCACCCGCCCCTTAAAAAGAGAATAGGGGGCGCTGCTGCGGACCTGGTCGGTTGCCTGGTTAGTCAGTGGACCGGGTAGGACTTTTCCCATACTGGGCTAGCCATGATGGGTTTTTTGCCTACCTCGTAGCATGTCGTCACAACTTAGGCTAGGCGGTTAGGCGTTGGAAATTTGCATAACAATAAGATGGAGGAGGGGCAGATTGCGTCATCGCCTGCCCAAATATGGAGAAGTAATTCCGTTAAAGGATTCCGGGGGCGAGGCTTGGTCCAGAGCCGGGAGTCGCCAGGGCCGTAAGGCACGCCCCGTACGGTGGCCACAGGAGTAGTTCCGGTTGATCTGCATCGCCGGGTTCCTTCTGGTGGCTAACTTCTCACGGACTTCAACACACGGGTTGGAGTCGGATTTAGTCTGATAGGTTCCAACGCCTAAGCCAATTCCGCTCAACATGCATAATTAATAAAGTTGTGGCCTGAACCACCCAATTTAACCCTTAAATTCTGTGTCACGTGTCAATTATTTCACTGATCGGAGGGACTTGCTACACAATTTCTGTTTTTTTGGAAGCCGCCCAGAGTGGCTGGGGGAACCCGGCCAGATGGGCGGGGTATAAATAATAAATTATTATTATTATTATTATTTCCTTTCCCAGATCACAGTGTCTCTCTGTTACGTTCAATGTAAGACAATGTTGTGGCACCTTCATTTTTGATTGGTTTATGTGGAAATGATTCCATTTGGCTGTGTAACATTTGATGTTGTATTTGCAGTTCATTACTACTTTTGTTGTCGTTATGTGTTCTTTAATGTTGTCAGGTGTCTCGAGCATGGTTTGAACCAGGGCAGCCCAACTTTTCACACCAAGTCGGCAGCAAGAGCTCTTCAATATGGAACCTGTGGGCCGCACCCTGTCTTGCAGTGTGTGGGGAGGAGAAGCAAGACCAAACTTTGAATTCCCCTGGATAAGCCAGGTAAGCAAGGTGCCAGGCTTTAGGAAGAAGGCACAAGGCTCAGGCAGGGTCCTAGAATCCGTTCCACCTCCTTCCTCAACCTGGGAAAGTGCGAACTGGGTTTTGGGAAGGCAGTGGGAGGACTCTAGGACCCTGCCAGAGCCCTCACCTCTCCTTCCCAAAACTCAGTGATTACCTGGCTTTGGGAAGGCAGTGTGAGGGCTGGGGGGGGGTGTTGCCAAGGGCCACTGGAAAAGGCCTCGAGGGCCGCATGCAGCCCTTGGGCTGAGTGTTGGAGCAATCTGATTTTAATTATGGAAAGGCAGCATACAGATAAAATTAGAGTCGTACCTTGGATCCCAGACGCTGCAAACCGGGAAGTGACGTGTTCTGGTTTGCGAACTATTTTTGGAACCTGAATGTCCGGTGGGGCTTCCAATTGGCTGCAGGAGCCTCCTGCAGCCAATCAGAAGCTGTGCTTTGGTTTCTGAATGTTTTGGAAGTAAAACGGACTTCCGGAACAGAATCCCTTCAACTTTCAAGGTACAACTGTATATATATTGTGGAAATACCTTAAAGAAAATACAGAACAGAGGATGCAGAATCTGCACACTGTGCACATTATAAGAAACTGTTCTTTTTCAGATTTCACTTATGGATGACGCTGTTTATGGAACCCAGCGTTTTGGTTCATCTCTTGTGAATGACGCTTTTCCTCATTTATCCTGCTGTCAGGAGCTGTACCGAGGAAACATTTCTGAGCTAGATCATCTCATCTCCCTGGATCCAACCCCAGCACAGATTAACCCACGTCTTTCCAGTGGTACCACAACCCAGGCAGAGATCAAGGCGAGATGGGGGAAGCAGCATCTCATTTCTGCCTTATTATTTCCCAGGATTAAAGACTACGACAAACACAAAGCTTTTCCTTTTTCGGAGACGGTTCCCCGTTTTGAAATAAAACACTTTATTATTCCGCAAACTCAAGATGGAAAATAAAAGCACAATTCTTCAGAAAGAATGTTAAAAGAAATTGTTTCGTTAAGCCTCGTGAATAAAACTTTACTAGCTAAAAATGGAATAAAACACATTCTTCTTTTTTATATATAAAAAGTAACAATTAACATTAAACATGATTTAATGAGCAGACTTCGTTCATCCTTTAAGCGAAACTAGGCTACGTCTCCACAGGCCCACATCAAAGTTATTAAGCAGGCAAATCCACCGTTTGCTTCCATGGCCTTTACTTATTTCCGGATGTCGTCCGCTTCCTCCAGCTCTCTTTCCTGATGCTCTCTTTCCCACCTCATTTCTTTAAGCTCTTGCCTGTACTTCCGCTCAATGAATCGTTTCTGATGGGCCATCTGAGGAAAGTTATCTGAGACGAGAAGAAATGTTTCAATAAAGGCCAGGCATTCCAAGGGTTCATTATTCTATTACACGAGGCAGGATAAGGAACATTTCCAGCTACGGTCAGGTAATAAGTTTACTTATCGCACTCATGGTCAAAATTTCTGTCAGGGATGTGGAAATAGGAGACTTCACCCAAGGCTTCCCAGAGAGTTTAATGAATGAATAGGGTGCTAGGAACATTCTCCCCAGCCTAGTACAGATTGTACTTTGCCAAACCTTTATTAAGCATTACAAATACCTTGGAAGTCGAACAGAATCTGTTCCAGAAGTCCATTTGAGTTCCAAAATGTTCAAAAACTAGAGCGTGGCTTTTGATTGACTGCAGGAAGCTCCTGCAGCCAATTGGAAGCTGCGGAAGCCCCGTCGAACTTCCAAAAATAGTTTGCAAACCGGAAAACTCACTTCTGGGTTTGCGGCGTTCGGGAGCCAAAACGTTCAAGAACTAAGCTGTTCGGAAACCAAGGTATGACTGTATAGGCCACCATCAAACATCCATATATAAAAAATTTAAAAGAAGTGTGCTGGTTGTGCCAAAATGGTTGGGAGCCAGTGGCCTAACAAACACAGGACTTTGCCTAGGGACTCAGCATACAGCGGTACGGTAAACGTTTTAAGTGCATTATACAAATGTGCCCCTAGATGGCGCTGGTGAGCTAACGGCAAATTCCATATATAGATTTTAAACTTAATATCAACAATTAGAAACTGGCTATTTATTCCTCCATTTGAATATGCTACCCAAATGTACTTGTTGAGCAATTTGTGAGGCTCTACCATGAAACATTTTAGCGGGGGGCGAGTGGGGGGGGAAATGGAGTATCCTTATGAAAAATTTGTAAGAGATCAGAACTATGCTGGGAAAGTCTCCGTACTTTGGGAAGCTATCATTTTTCATCAAGGACAAGAAGGACTCTATCTGGTGCTAATCAAGATAATCTCCCCCATTACCACCATAATGGGCATCAGGGAGGGGCGGGAAAAAAAGCTGTTGAGCTCTTAAAAACCAATATATACAATCGAGAAGCCAACGGGAGTTAATATATACTGCTCGGCAAGAGCGGTGCGGAATAAGGTAGACAAACACATCATCCGTAGTGGCGATGCCAGGTGGAAGGTCGCCGACGAAAGCGATGTGGTGCCAGATGAGAAATTGCTCTTTGTGACTGACTCGCTAGTGCTGACGCAGAAACAGCTGGTGTCCTTGGGAAGATGAGGCTTTCGGGGACTGTATAGGAAACACAGCTGATGCAAGAGGCTGAGGAGGAGGCTTGAATGAAGGGCTCGGCCACTTCTGAACCCAAGGCCATCTCCATAAACAAACAACCTCCTCTTGCAGAAGCGGTTCCATTCCCCTCCCCTCCCCAGGTCTCTCTCCTCAAAAGACTGGAAGATGCCGCCAGCTGCTAAGTCTTTGGTACTCTTGTGCAAAGTGTGGTCCTTTTGTACTCTTCTTGCAGATCTGATGTACCAGACTAAGTGCCACTTATGGATGACAAAAGTTCGGTGAAGTCTCCCGCTTGTGTTTTCCCCAGAATCGCTTGAAAGCCCTCGTCCTCGTAAGATCTGAGCCGTCCTGACACACACGGTGGGTTTAAGAACCTCTGATGGTTTTAGACAGAGGTCTTCTGCTATGGGGGAGGGAACACTCCTTCTGCTATTTTGTCATCTTCCTTTCCATATTTCAGAGGCTCTCAAAATAATTCAGGGGAGCACAGAAAGTGAAAATCTTGCACGTGGGGCAGAGAGGCGAGACCCCACATGCCACTGTTGTCCTCCGTATTCGTACAAAAAAGGAAATAATGGAAAGAAATCATACCGTAAAAACGGACCTCTCTCAAGAGCGCACGTTTTAAATGCACCTGTTTTTTTTTTTAAAAAAAAATTATATTAATCCTTCCAAGACAGCGGCTGAAGGCTACTGACTGTTTGGCTGATGTAAGCAGATGAGCTCAACTCTTGATAGATAAAAGTACAGTGACTTTTGCCAGAGATTTCAACGAGATTAAGAGTTATCTGGGGTTGTAGCATAAAGATTTAAGCCCCTGTTTGGCAGCAGCTTGTGGGTTTTGCAATCAATCCTGCAAGGTGAGCGCTCTGGCCCCCATCTAGCAAAGCGCTGACTTTATTTTAATCACAATGCCTAGATCATGAATGTCAGTGGAATGACTCGTGTGCCTGAATTTAAGCATGGGCTTAAGTGCTTCGCTGGACCAAGGCCAGAGAGCTCAGCACTTCACTTGACCAACTCCCCGCCAACTAGGCCTGAAATATTGTGACTTTTCGGAGGGATTATGCTTACAGAGGGAGAGAGGGCTAGACACAGAAAGGAACACAGAATGGAAAAGCTGCCATCACTTTGCTGAATTTCCAAGGCTGAAACTGCACGCTAAATCACTTTACCTTGAGCAAATATGCTCAAAGCAAACGCTTGAAGGCCAGTTTTGTGCTTACTTGCTTACTGCCACATCTCTTCTTGAGCCCATGCAACTGACACCACATTTGTTTAAGGCCAAGAGTGTAAAGCACAATGTGCTCAGACCCAAACTACATGACTTAAAGGTCCCCTTACCACAAATAACCTTTCAATTTATGTCCATATCAGAGAGGGAAAGCAAGAACCGTCTCTGCATTTTGAAAAATAAAAGTGACCCACACAGATTTCCTATATGTTTAATTATAGGTTTTTGAATAGCCTAGATGATTATATTATTATTATTATTATTATCATTATTATTATTACCCCACCCATCTCCTTGACATCTGATGGGAGGACGTTCCATGTGGCCGAGAAGGCATCTCCCTCTAAGTTTCTTAACACTATTATACAACTCCACGGTGTGACCACATCTGGAATAATGTGTACAGTTCTGGTCACCTCGCTTCAAAAAGGATATAGGAAAAGGTTTGGGAAAGGGCAAACAAGACGATCAAGGGGCCGCAGCAACTCCTCCGTGATGAAAGCTTTCAGCAATTGCGGCTTTTCAGTTTAGAGGAAAGGCAGGCAAAAGGAGGCATGGCAGAGGGTGTGCAAATTTTTGTGTGGCGTGCGTTGGGAGAAGTGTTCCCCCCCCCTCTCTCTCTCCTAACATTATAACTTGGGCATCGTCAGGTGAAGCTCAACATTAGACAATTCAGGACAGGCGAAAGAAAGTACCTCTTCGCAAAGTGCATAGTGAAACAATGGATTTTGCTCCCACAAGAAGCGATGGCTGCAAACTTGTGATGGCCTTAAAAGAGGACTAGACAAATTAATGGAGGGTGAAAATACTCTTTAGCAGCTTCTTGGCAGACCAAAAAAAAAGGGGGGGGGTCAGCAAGGGAAACCACCGGGCCTCTTGGGCTTGCTGATCGGAAGGTTGGCAGTTTGAATCCCCATGACGGGGTGAGCTCCTGTTGCTCTGTCCCAGCTCCTGCCAACCTAGCAGTTCGAAAGCACGCCAGTGCAAGTAGATAAATAGGTACCACTGTGGTGGGAAGGTAAATGGTGTTTCCATGTGCTTTGGTTTCCATCACAGTGTTCTGTTGTGCCAGAAGCGGTTTAGTCATGCTGGCCACATGACCTGGAAAGCTTTCTGCGGACAAATGCTGGCTCCCTTGGCATGAAGTGAAATGAGCGCCGCACCTCATAGTTGCCTTTGACTGGACTTAACCACCCAGGGGTCCTTTACCTTCTTCATCTTTTACCTTACTGTCTGAGGCAGTCTGCCTCTGCAAGTCAGTTGCTGGGAATCACAAGTGGCCAGATTGTTTTTGCACTTGGGTCCTGCTTTTGGACACATCTGGTTTGGCCACTGTGAGAACAAGATGCTGGACTAGATGGAGGGGCCATTGGCCTGATCCAGCAGTCTATTCTTATGTCCTATCATTTTTTCTTGTCCAATTGACCAGGTAAGGGAACAGGATATTTGAACATCTGGACTGTCTGAGGTGCACATTAAAAAAAACAGAGCTGATTTACAGATTGCAATGCTATCATCTATCTATCTATATCTATCTATCTATCTATCTATCTATCTATCTATCTATCTATCTATCATCTATCTAATTCAATTTTCTGTTTTATAATTTAAAGTACTCATTTTTACATCCTTACAATATCAATGACTTCCCTTCTCTTTCCGTGGTTCATTTTGCATATCATAAATCCCTGCATATTTTCCAAAAACTATACCATTCAGTATTCCATTATTACATCCATCAAGATTTATTTACACTGTTGAATTTATCCTAATGGTGCCAGCGTTTTCAGCTGTACACAGTTATTTCCCATATGTCCAATAAACGTTTTCCAATCTTCTCTAAACGTATGTTCTTCTTGTTCTCTTATTCTATATGTTAAGTCTGCAAGCTGCGCATATTCTGCCAACTTAAGTTGCCATTCTTCTTTGGTTGGGACCTCGCTCGTTTTCCATTTCTGTGCTAACAAAACACGGGCCGCAGTAGTAGCATACATAACCTTTTTTTGACACCTGGGAATTTCAGCCTGAATTATTCCCAACAGAAAGGATTGCAATGCTTTCTTGGCTATCCAAGTTGGGTCATAACAGAGTCTGGTTTATTCTCTACCTGGAAATGCGATCTCTCATTTCACACGGTGCCACATAGCCCTATCTGCTTCTAGCCCAGAAAATCTTGTCGCTGTGGTCTAATGGTAGAGCAATTTAAAAGCCCTGGCCATTATAATAATAATAAAGTATTTCCCACGGCTAGCTTGTTGAGACCCACTTGCCAGGAAACTTGTGTAATGGCTCTGCCTCAGTGGGGAGGGGAGCACTTCTGATTTAATCCAAATGTGTGTGTTATGTAAGCTAATTTTCAATTCAAAATCGTCTAAAAGAAATTGGGGGGGGGGAGGTTGATGGGGATGCTTGTACTGACCCCACTCTCATTTGCTTGTTTTATCTGTACACCCCCCCTCTCAACCATAGGCAACGCTTGCACATTCCCTGCCCCAACCCCCGGAACGAAATAATCCAAGAAAGCCTCTTACATTTTTCCAAGGCATCCATTGCTGCGCACATCTCGGCTTGCTGAATGCTGTTTTTTTAAAAAAAGAAAATAAAATAAAGGAGAGAAAAGGGGGAGAAATCATGGCAAATGTATTTATGGGGTAAACTACAGCTTCCGAGAAGCAACACTCTGATGGCTCTGCTGAGACTAATTCTTCAAATAATCATTGGGCACTTGTTCCCATAAAAACCCTTCATGCACAGGCACACACACAAACCCGTTCCAGCAAGCTGTTTTTAAAACTTCAGATCAATACCACTAAGATCTTCCCCTTTCATAATTCTTCGGCGAATTGTTTTAATGAAAATATTAAATTTAAAACCAACCAACCAACCAACAGGCAAGCTCTAGAAAAATGGATGGCAGTATTACAGCAAACAGAACACTTTCCCGCTAATATTTTATTAGGAATTATTTTTATCTTATTCTTAGAATCAGTGCAGTCCAGACAAGGAGGTGATCAATGGAGAGGGAGAAACTCTTTAAATTTTATTTATCATGCAGCTGGCCCCCTCGCTGTGCAGTCTCTAAGATGCTTTTCTCATTCATCTTCAATACAAACCTACAAAGTGTGTTGTTATTCTTCCATTAATGGAATCGCAGGCTGGGAGAGACTAATCTGTCTGAAGGTTGCTCAGAAAGGCCATGGCTGAACTAGAATTCGAACCCAGGCCTTCTGTATCTGGGACTCTAGCCATGGAGCTACAGAGGGTCTCTGCAACATCTTATTTTGGCCACATACAGACTTAAATGGGAGTAGTGGGAATTCTAGCATTCACTTTCTTAAGGAGCACCATCTACATCACCAAGGGATTTCCTGCAGCTCTCAAAACACCTGTTTAAATAAATGTGTATTCAAAAATTCACCATACCTTGGTCCTTTACCGCATCCTATTCGTTCGCCTTTAAAATAAACAGCTACGGTGTATGTCCTGGCATGAGAGGGTCCAACTGTTTGCAGAGTCCTAAGTCCCAGGAAAGACAGTAACAACAACAACAAAAAGGTCACACTTTTGAAAGCAGGACTTACTAAGGGCTCTTAACAGAAACGTCCCATGTTTGCAAAGATTAATCGCAGGATTGCAGACGAACAGCGCTTTATGGATTATTTTACAAGGCACTGCAAACACGTCATTGCTTTAAAAGTGAAGTATTTATGTATGCTTGGTGTAGAATTATAGGCATTTACACTTTTTGGCAAATTCAGATCTTCGGGATAGAAATATAAGGTACTGTGACAAATGCTGTTGCTCTAAATGGCAACTACTGCAAATTGCCCCATCAGTAACGGAAAGTTGCAGGATCTGTCACTACTAACTGGGCAGCTTTCCCTTTGGAAGAAGAGTTTGATATAAATCTGCAGCCATTTTAAGATGAGAAACGAGTTCTCAAACAAACGATAAATTTGCTTCTCTTTCCCGTCTCTCCCTCTGATCCATCTCCAATGTCACACTGAGTATTGGTTCTACGCGGTATCAGTGGTTAAGGTACGTTTAGGAAATGCTTTACAGCGAAAACAGACAAATGGTGGTTTCAAGTCAACCAAACAGCCCATCCCAAATTGCCTATGGATCTCTAAATTCTTTCCACCTGCCAAAAAACAAGACGATCCGTTGCAAGAGAGGCGCTAGACCATTTGAATGTCAAAGTTTCATTACTGAGCTACACATTAAAAACAGTTCGCAATAATCCTTCCATCCATGCCAGTTCCCAATTTTCTGTCTCTTTCCTGTGGCCACAAAACAGAGTCCAGGAGGAAATGATACAACTTAAAGGGTGGGACAGTTCTCAGATGGATCGTCAAAAGATGGAATCACCCATCTCATTGCATCTCCAACACTTATCTGATTCAGTCTTATACATCTTAGCAAGTCTACTCGGAGTTAGAGGCCATCTGCATCTGTAAATCATTTTCAGGTAGTTCTCCTTCAAGGAATAACATGCTGTAAAAATTTCAGATCACTTTTCTGAAGCCCGCCCCCCCCCACCCCCCCAGAGATTAAAATCTATATTTTATTCAAATATATAAAAGGATGTCATATAGAGGAGGGAGAAAGGTTGCTCTAGAGAAGCAGACACAGAGCAATGGATTCAAACTACAAGAAAGAAGATTCCACCTAAACATTAGGAAGAACTTCCTGACAGTAAGAGCTGATCGGCAGTGGAATTTGCTGCCAAGGAGTGTGGTGGAGTCTCCTTCTTTGGAGGTCTTTGGAGGAATGCTTTGATGGTGTTTCCTGCTTGGCAGGGGGTTGGACTGGATTGCCCTTGTGGTCTCTTCCAACTCTATGATTCTATGTGTCCTATATCTATTGCCCAGTGTGTCATGGAGACTTCGACAAGCTCGTCTTTTGCTTCCCAGTCTAATAACATTTTAGATGGAAGTTTTTCTTTAATTTGTAAGAGTTCTTTTTCAAATTGTGAGCTTTGCTCCAAAAAACCCAGTTTTCCAGTCTATTTTAAATATTTCATGGAACTGATGATATTGTAGCCAGTCTGTAACATGGCTCCTTACACTTTCCATTAATTCCAGTTTAGGTTCCCCCTCTGTAAAGTATAGCAATTCCCTGTAAGTTGCCCACTGTCTGTCCATATTAATTCTCTTTACTGTAATAGCCTCAGTAGGAGATAGCCACAAAGGTGTCTTCCTTTCCAGCAGATTTGTATGTTCCTCCCAAACTCTGTACAAATTCTTCCTTCAAATATGGTTTGTAAAACTTTTCTAAATTGTCGCCTTCCCATACCACAGACATGCATACCAGTAAAATTTTAAATCATGGCCTTCTAGGTCCAGGATGTCTGCATTATCCAATGTAATCCATTCTTTTAACCAACATAGGCAGGGGCTCAGAGCAGCTTAGGGCACACTCTAATGCTGTCCTCGAAGGCTCCCTTCCCCACCCCCCAGCCTTTTCCAACATGGGGCTCCCCAGATATTTATGATTACATCTCTGGCTATGGGCCATGCTGCCTGGAGATAATGGAGGTTGTGGTCCAAAATGTCTGGAGGACACCAGATTTTGGGAAGGTTGTTCTGCCCCCCCCCCAGGTGAAGGTCTGTAGATCATTCACATCTGTGGGAAGAAGTCAAGGCACAAGAAGTGAAGGCAAAAGCTCTGAATGCCCTGGTCCTCCCTGTCAGGAATCCTTCTGTAAGGGATGTGCACATTGCAATGCATCTTTCTGAGTGGCCCACCCTGGCAAGCACGTCCTCCCTGCCTCTGTGCGAATGCTCTGGCATCAGGAGCTTCTCCATTCTCATCCTGCTTCAGCTCAAGAACGGCAGAAACGGAGAACGAGCTGGAAAAGGGGAGGGTTCACACTGCCTCCCTGAGTCCACCGAGAGATGAATACCTGCTGCACTCTGGCCCTCTTTGCCCTGTGCCAGAATATTCCTCTTGCCCACCACTACGGGCGCTCTGCACCAGCAGCAGGCAGAAGGTAGATCTGGAGATCCCTGCGGATTCCGACAACTAAACAGCAGCAAAATAGCTCCTTGCACCCCACTAAATTAAACTGTCGAAATGAAGAAAGATGGAGGTGGCCGTGAGTGGATCTTTGGAGAGGCCTGTGTGCTTTCTTCCATTAAGCTGGAGAGCTCCGTTGGTTAGAGCGTGGCGCAATAATGCCAAGGTTGCAGGTTCGATCCCTGCATATTCCTGCATTGCAGGGGGTTGGGCTAGATCAGTGTTGGCCATAGAATCGTAGAGTTGGAAGGGACCCTTGCAGATCATCTAGTCCAGTGTTGGCCAAACGTGGCCCTCCAGCTGTTTTGGGACTACAATTCCCATCATCCCTGACCACTGGTCCTATTAGCTGGGGATGATGGGAGTTGTAGTCCAAAAACAGCTGGAGGGCCACGTTTGGCCAACACTGGACTAGATGATCTGCAAGGGTCCCTTCCAACTCTACGATTCTATGATCATTCTCTCTCTCTCTCTCTCTCTCTCTCTCTCTCTCTCTCTCTCTCTCTCTCTCTCTCTCTCTCTCTCTCTCTCAGACATCTCTATTCCTGGGCTCTGAATTCTTTAATATGAAGTGTATGTCTTTTGCACAACTTCTAGTTGAAGGATCTCAGGGACTGAGTTAAAAAACAACAACACCCAACAAAGCCGATCCTGCAAGCCTGAAGTCTGCCCACTCCATCAAACATCATGCTCTTTGCAGACAAGCAGCAACTCTGCTACCGATCCCAAATGACTCCGGAGAGTAACACTTGCAGGAGTGACAGAGTCTGCTTAAAGTTGCAGTTCCCACCCCCTGACTTGCGAACTGAGGCACTGAAACTATTTTGTGGGTGGGCGAATGCGAACTTATCGGCGAGGATCAAATTATCAGCCACCCACTGAATTTAGAGCCATCCCATCTTCCACACGCAGCGGGTCTCTTGACTACATTTGCGGCGCTTGAAGCCGAGTTCGAGATCGAAAAGGGGAAACGGCAAACTAATCCCTTCTTTAAACAAAAGGCAGAGGGTGCTTAATCCGAGTCATATGGAAATGGAGACAAAAATGAATGCCAAGCGTGGAGCTGAAAATGAGAGACCGGCTCACGAAGTTATAATTAGTTTACGCCAGGAAGGAGGAGAAAGGCTTCTTACTTATAGAGAGGGATGTCCGGCTCCTTCCCTTCAGTTCGGAGAGTTAAGCAGCATTGTTGGAGCTGGGATTTGGGATCGTTCCAGTCCTGGTTTAAAATGAATTCCTATAATGTAGAGAAATAACAGCAGGCTCCTATGAGAGGAGCAGGGACAGGCTGGAAACAGGATTAAAAACAGGAGTTTTGTCCGAAGTTAGTGTTGTTTTTAAGTTTATACCAAAGTACGTGCATGCAACAGAACAGAGGTTTTAATTATCATAAAGATGGGACTCGGTGGCAAATCCAGATTTGTTGCTGCGTAGCGTGCAAAACTCCTACCTTTAGTCGTGGAAAAAAGCAGACGTTCATAAAGGTGTGGACGTATTCTAAGTCCTTGTCTATGTACAGAGCAGCGATAAAGGCTGGAGGGGAGAAAAACCAAACATACGAGTAATGTTATTCGCTGGGTAAAAAGAGTTTACACTTGCAGAGAATCTCTGGTGCTCTCGAGGTCTCTCGCGGCAAATATCTCTGAGCTAAGGAACCGGGTGGCTCAGCTGATTGAATGCATCTTAAGGGGGGGAAAGGTGGCTTGGCGAACACAGTTTTTGACCGCCTTGGAAACAAGGTGAAAAATTTAACAAAGAGTTAGGAGGTGTGATAAGGTCCCAAGCACAGAGGGCACCCGAAAGGTGAGTGTCTCAAAAAGGGAAAAGAAAATGAAATAACAGAGGGGTGGGACCACCGATCGTCTGTATCATCAAATAACGCAGGTGGAATGGAATTCAGTCTGTGAAATTGCATGTTTGGGGACGAGCGGAAGGAACTCAGCCCAGTCCAGAAGCACATAAAAGGCTTAGGGAGGTCATGTTGCAGAGGGTGTGCTTCTTCTAGCCACTTCCACGGCTGCGAGGGTCAATTGACCTCATTTGGGGGAAAGGTTCCTAAGGGTTATAGCTCCACAAAAGTGTCTCTTGCTTTTAATTCCAAAGTGGGAGGTGTGGGCTGGTCATTGTGGAGCAATCTCATAGCAGTGTCTAATCTGCAAACGTACAGCTTCCATTTAATGTGGGATGAAGACACGCGGCCACGTTGATAAGTCTGCGGTCGACGAATAAGCACATCTGACGCTCAGAGCAGGATGCACCCCCTCCACATGCTGGCTTGCTAAATCAGGAATTGGTTATGTGAAGGAGGTCACAGTCCCAACAGCCTCTCCCTCCTTAAGACCCTTTAAAGTTGCATTACGCTAAGGGCGTCCTTCGTACAATTGAGAAGATGGTCGTTGCATGGTCTCACCAAGAACAACATTGTCCCCCGATTTACATGTGTCCACTCTGCCCCCCTTTGCTTCAAGCTCTCAAAACATAAATCCCCTGCGAGACCAGACTAGAATTAACCATGTCGTGAGTTTCATTCATGAAAAATGGAAAGCAAATAAATATCAAGCTACGTTTCTTGGTTAATGAAGCATTATGGTATGAACTTCTTTTTGTTCGTTGTTGTTGTTGTTGTTGTTGTTGTTGTTGTTGTTGTTTATCTATTTTTTTATTTATTTCCCACCCATCTGGCTGGGTTTCCCCAGGCACTCTGGGCACCTTACGGGATATATAAAAATACAACATTAAAAAAACAGAATATCATATACAGGCAACAAAACAGGACCAATAAATCAATAGAAACCAATAATAACAATAACAACAACAACAATGCCCTCTTTTTTATGAAACAGGAGACCTCATCTCCTCGACTTACTCCTAAGAACCCCATTCACTCTCTTCCTTAATCCCAGACCCACTAAATGTTTTAACCGGACAGATCCTGATTGCTCCTTAAAAGCAATTGCTCCTCTAAGCAATTCCTTCCTTCCCTCCCTCCAGCCATGCAGTTCACCACAGTTGGTATAATAATAATAATAATAATAATAATAATAATAATAATAATAATAATAATAAGATGATGATGATGATGATGATATAATAGACAATCTGGTGCCCCCCAGATGTTGCAGGACTACAAAACCCATCATCCATGGCCATTGCTAATCCCGGCAGAAGCTGATTGGTGTTGTATTCTAGAAAATGTGGAGGACGCCAGGTTGGCAATCCCTTCTCTAGTACAAGGTCACCGAAGAGCAAATCCTGAGCTCTGCCAGTAACCTCTCCTTGACAAGAGCTGAAAACTGAGTCACTGAGTTGTCAACATCTGCACAAATTAATGAAGCATTCTGAAGAGCTTGGGACAGAGTCTGGACTTCTAAATCCTGTGGTTTAGCCAGCAGACTATAACTTCTAAGAAATAAATCTCTGCAAAGTATACACTCTCAGTGCTTCGGATATCAATCACGATTGTTTGTGAACAACTTCCATTTACTAAAAGGATTTGGCAAGAGACACGGGACCTGCTCAACTCACAAAATGTATTAAAATGCTCTGGATGGAGATTAACTTCCTTGGCCCATTATTTATTGCCACTTCACTTGCACTGGAAGGAGAACCTTAAAAAAATAATAACCTTTTTTTTAAAAAAAATAGCTGAAAGGGGATTTAAACTTCATTAGGGGGGTTTACGCTATCGTACCTTCGGAAGCAATGCCATTCATGAAACTGCAAATTGACTGTATTTAAAAATAAAATAAGAAAGAACTATTTCCCCTTTATTTCTGTAGTTGCAAAGGGGCATGTAAAAGCAGGTAATACTGAATGTTTGCTTTCCTGCCGCATGCTATGCAATGCTCATTATCTCTTTAAGATGGAGATAAGCCAACATGGTGCCTGTCCTCCAGGTGTTGAACTACAATTTCCAGCGCCCCAACCATTGGAAATTCTGGCTAAGACTAATGGGAATTCTAGTCCAACATCATCTGGGGGGCAACCATGTTGGTTGTCCATCTTAAGAGACCAAGAACAGGCTGCAGAATCACATATTCCCCCTCTCCAATCCTCCTTCCCTCTGGTGTAAACTCCTGCACAGCCCTACCCCAATGTGGTTCACTATGGCCAAAGTTAATAATAATAATAATAATAATAATAATAATAATAATAATAATAATAATAATAATAATAATTTATTCTTTATACCCTGTCCATCTGGCTGGGTATCCCCAGCCACTCTGGGCAGCTCCCAACAAAATATTAAAAGCACAATAAAACATCACACATTAAAAACCTCTATAAACAGGCTTGCCTTCAGATGTCTTCTAAAAGTCAGGTAGTTGTTTATTTCCTTGACATCTGATGGGAGGGTGTTCCACTCGGGGGGGGGGGGGAGCCACTACCGAGAAGGCCCTCTGCCTGGTTCCCTGTAACCTCACTTCTCGCAGTAAGGGAACCGCCAGAAGGCCCTCGGCGCTGGACCTCAGTGTCCGGGCAGAACGATGGGGGTGGTGACGCTCCTTCAGGTATACTGGGCCGAGGCCATTTAGGGTTTTCAAGGTCCGCACCAACACTTTGAATTGTGCTGGGAAATGTACTGTGAGCCAATGTAGGCACCAACATAAATCGACGGGTGCCGTAACTTTATGAATAGATTAAATGTAAATAAGTGTACAAATGTAAACAAATGTAAACAAGTGTACACGCCAATACCTAAATACACACAGGACACAGGTGGCGCTGTGGGTCAAACCACAGAGCCTAGGGCTGGCTGATCAGAAGGTCGGCGGTTCAAATCCCCGCGACAGGGTGAGCTCCCATTGCTCGGTCCCTGTTCCCGCCCACCTACCAGTTCGAAAGCACGTCAAAGTGCAAGTAGATAAATAGGTACCGCTCCAAGTAGTAAGGTAAACGGCGTTTCCGTGTGCTGCTCTGGTTCGCCAGAAGTGGCTTTGTCATGCTGGCCACATGACCTGGAAGCTGTACGCCGGCTCCCTCGGCCAATAACGCAAGATGAGCGCCGCAACCCCAGAGTCACGACTGGACCTAATGGTCAGGGGTCCCTTTACCTTATAGCAACTTTACCTTATAGCACAGAAACTTGCTTAAGGACTTTCTCGCTTCTGCTATCTGCTGTCACCTTAAACGTCGCCCCTAATTTGCTTTGGGAGGAAACAGAAGATGGGGGCACTCACATTCTAAAAGATCCGCCAGCGTCTTCGTCCGTAAGGCCACGGGGCGCTTGGTCTTGTCGTTTGTAATGGCGAACTCCTGCATGCCCAGTTCTTCGGCGACTTTGGCCTGCGTTCTGTTGTTGACCAGGGAGCTCCGCAACAGCTACCGACACAACAGAGAGGGCTCAGATAAGCACACCCCCAAAATTCTTGGGAGGAACCATTTCCCCAGCCGTTGCTTGGCAAAACAGGAGAAACCGAGTCACCTCTGCTAGATTTTGTTCCTACACCAAGTTGCCGCTCATGCTAACCACTTAATACCGGGCACCTTCTCCTGATGCTAATCTGTATGCTCGGTCCTTCAGCCCCAAAGTGACGCGGGAGAAGAGTTTCTCCATCTCTCCCCCTCCCGGCTGCGCCACATTCCTGCCAATCGAATGTCTGCTTTCAAATGGGAGGGAGGGGCGCATGTCCCTCTAATCCTTTTCGGCACGTCCTGCTACAGGAATCTGGAGATCACTGGAGCACCGGGCAAGATTAGTAGGTAAACAAGACTTGTTGCAGCCCTGATTCAGAAAACCTGGGTGGCTGGGAAGTCAGGGGAAGAGCTCAACAAAGGCATTGTCGGTGGGAAGAGTAGATGGGTGTCAAAAGAGGGTTCTCACCTGGGCACCTATAAGGAAGACACCTGGTGAGGAACTTACTAGAACAGGACTAAGAACACAGGTGAGAGAGAAGCGCCAGTGTGGTCTGAGTGTTCAATTTCTTGCATGGAGAATTAGGTTTAATTCCCTATTTAGCCACGAAGCTCACCTTGAGTCACACACTGTCTTTCAGTCTAGCCTACCTCACAGAGTTGCTGGGAGACAGAGGAGGGACAACCATGTTGTTCTGAGCTTCTTAGAGGGAGGGCTGTATGGAAACCAGATTGATGTTTTGTGGGGTGGGGATCCAAAAGTGACCCACTACCGCCTCGTTTTGGGGAAGAGGGGTTGAAGCACAGCTGCCCGCTTTGCATGCAGAAGGTTCCAGGTTCAATCCCCAGTAGGGCTGGGAAATCCCATGTCGGAAAACACAGACTGAAGCCGCCAATCAAAGTTGGCAATGCTGAGATGGAGGGACCTGGCTTGCCCTAATGCAGCTTCTCGTGATTCTACAGTTCCCCCTACAGAGCAGGAGCGCCGGAAGGAGTCTCAGAAAGATGTCTATGACAAAAGTGTCTCTCGCCAAGCGTAAACGAACTGAGAAAATGACTATGAATTGAAAGTGGAGACAATAGATGTACCTTTCCCTGTTGATCTGTTTCCTTTGTAACACACACACAAAAACCTCTAATAAAAATAATAAGAAAGAGGCAGGCAAAACACACCAAAGTGGTTCAGATGTAACACCAAAACATGGTTTAGGGTTACATAACCCTCCTGTTGTACCTGTTGTATAAGGTAAAAAGGTAAAGGCCCCCGGACTATGGGGGTGGCACTCAGCTTTCAGGCCAAGGGAGCTGGCATTTGTCTGCAGAAAGCTTTCCAGGTCATGTGGCCAGAATGACTAAACTGCTTCTGGCGCAACGGTCCACCGTGACAAATGCCAGAGCGCACAGAAATGCCGTTTACCTTCCTGCCACAGCGGTACCTATTTATCTACTCGCACTGGTGTGCTTTCGAACTGCTAGGTTGGCAGGAGCTGGGACAGAGCAACGGGAGCTCACCCCGTCGCGGGGATTCGAACCGCCGACCTTCTGATCGGCAAGCCCAAGAGGCTTGGTGGTTTAGACCACAGCGCCACCCGCATCCCAGAAATGTTGGGTGCTCCTTCCTGCCCACAGCACACAACTATCCTCTCCCTCCTTTCCTAGCTTGAGGCAATATGTAGTTTATCATTTGGTCCAAACTGGAAAACCACGGTTTCCGCTTAACCTAAGATTATACTACAATTTGTCTTAGGTCAGAAGCACCCGACTCGTGTCCAGCTTTCTGTTGAAGCAAGCTAATGGGCAGAAAATATGCCAAGCTCAATTTCTCTTGCAGACAGAAGTGTGCTCTTGCTTCCACTGTGCATACAAAGCAGAGAGCGCTCCTGTGTAACTCGCTAATGATGGCGGTGCCTAAGGTGCTGCTTACATATAATCCTCTCCAATTGTCTAAAGGATGTTGCAAGAGCCCCGGTAACAGGCGGTCGATTTACTGCTCTCATCCCGGATCCGTGAATATTATTACGGCTTCAGCCAATTTAACGTAAATAGACTTGGCAGCATATAATCCTCTCACACCGGGCAAAGAGAGCTGGTCCCCGGTGTGTCCATCGTAGGAGGACTGCAGTCTCAATTGTCAAAAAACGCAGCCACCTGTGGTGGCAAAGAATTAAGTACTATGAGAAGCGAGAACTGGTTGACAGGAAGAGAGGAGCCCAGCACTTTAATTAACAGCAGCCACTTTCCAAAAGAACAAGCATGCAACTTATTGTTAGGGCAACGTCCGCAGCGAACCAGCGGCTCGGAAAGCAGAACCTAATGGCACGCTGAAATTTGCATAGGATGCAAAGGCTGGGTGAACAGCAGAGGAGGTGAAGTTTTTGTGATAGATGGGACGATATGGGCGGGGGCTGGCAAAGCACGAGAGGGGCGCGAAACGGAACGTTAACGCACGCCCGAAACATAAAAGCAACTTTTGAAAGCTTCTTTCAGTCCGATCAGATGAAAGGGAGCTCAGGAGAGGGGGCAGGCCTGCTGATAAGGAAATTTAACATGTCATATTTATTCATCAGAAGACAGAATGGAGATAGGCTCCAATTATGCTTAAGAGAAGAAGGTCTCGGGCAGAAGGCAGAGGAAGGGGACCGAGGGAAAAAGTGGTGGGGAGGGAAAATGCGCTCGCTGCTTAAAACGTAACTTTGGTTAAACATTAAAATGCCCTGCCACATCAGCTGCAAGTTCAAAGAGCGCTCGGATCTTTGAAATCAGGGGTTAGCCTTCCTCGGAGCTACTGGCCGAGTGGAAATATGCAGAAGAGAGCAAAGGAGAGGGGGACTGGAAGGGATGGACAGCATAAAGTCAAAACTGGATCTTCTTTGTGCCGCAGAACTCTTTACAAAAATATTCGGTTGCATTCAGAAAGAAATTTCTAGGAGAGACTTCAACTTCTGGCTAGCACAAAGGCGAATGATATAACATCAATATCTGGGTAAATAAACGAGAGTTTCCTGGATTGTAGTCACACTCCAGTTAGTGTAGCAAAACGGTGCCCTAACTATGAAGAAACTCAGATGTATAAGTTTGGCGCCAAATGACTCCTTAAACTGGGGTTACAGTTGTCCAAACAAAATGCTTGGTTGCCATTTTGGGGCCAGGCAGCTCAAAAGTCATATCTTCCAAGACAACCTTAGGGTTCCTTAAAGTCATCCTGATTGCACAGATAACATATAACGGATAGTATTCTACAGGGTGGGGCATCAGTGTGTGAAAACAGTCAAGATTCAAGGATCCCTGAGCACGCATCTCCAGATGGTGTAGACGTCTGGTGCCCTCCTGGCCCCCGGGCATTGGTTGCAAGTGGCCGATATCCAGGTGCAAAATGCGCCTGGCGAATTTCGAACACTGCAACCACGGCCTATCTCTTTGATTTGCTCTCGTTTAATAACAATGGTACTTATTTAAAGATTGGTTTGTCGTGGTTTTAAGCGGCTTATCGTGCCGTGCCCTGGAACCACGTGTGATAAAGGGAGGGACAGAAGCATGAATAGAAAAGCCTTTCTATGGTGGGGCTATTCGGCTAGGGGAGAGGGATTGATTCTAAAGGGCTCCCATTAAGTTCTATGGGGCAAGGTAAGCAAGCAGCAATAAATGTCTAGTAGAACGGTCGAGAGACCACCCGACACTTACTGAAATGAAGCAGATATTCTTAAAAAGAAAGGCAAACTTGATTTGATCGTTGCTTTGAGCTACCTATTAGCCCTGAACAACTCCCCCCCCCAAAAAAAGCATTCCTACAGACCCCATGTTCATAGTATCTGTCTACTCCAAGTGTTTTCACACACTTGCTAATGAAACAAGCGCTACTTCTAGTTTTGAGGTGGAACAAGTTAATCGCGGCGGTTATTAAAGCTATTGATCTGCTTTAAGGAAGAGAAGACATCACGCCTGAGTGGCATGAATCAAAACTTTGTTGATAGCGGCTGAATCCACATCTTCAAATTAACAAAACCTTATTAAGAGCAGGCAGAGCACTGAGGCTGCGGGGATTCATTAGGCCCAGAATAATTCCCTCGCTGCTTCTACAATTCATTCTCTCTTTTCCCCTGCCCTCTGTCTCTCCTGCCCCCTCCGACTTGTCAAGTTCTACTCCCAGAGAAGAGTGACAGGTGGCAATCTCACCGTTAGGTGGCCTTCATGATGATCCGGGAAATGTATGAATAAATACTCTGTGGCCACCAGCTGCATTATGGAATCCCCCAAGAATTCCATCCTCTGATTGTGGCCCCTGAAACAGAAAGAGGTAGAAAGCAATAAAGTTGATAAGGTAGAAAAAAACAAGTCTTTCCTCGCTATAGAAATGCTTGTGCATTGGACTCGCTTTGGCAGCACGTAAGCTATAATTGGAACGATTTAGCATGGCTCCTGCGCAAGGCATTTAAGGAGGAGCAGAATTTTTTTGTCCAGTTGGAAACGCTGGCAGCATTAAAGTAAATTTGACAGTATAATAAATACTGAAGATAGGAGAAGAGAATTAGATGGATATATCAAAATGTGCAGGAATGGCGCGGAAGTTAAATGAACCTTGAAAGAGGAGGGAAGCCAATAAATGTATGGTAAAATAAAAAAAGTTTAATTTGTGATATAAAATTTGAAAATGTAATAAAAATATATTAATATATAAAATATAAAAGTATACATAATTATTATAATTATAATTATACTACATTTAATAATATAATAATTATATATTATATTACATATAACAATACAGTATAATGTATTTATCTATATTAATATTATAATATTATAGTCGTACCTTGGAAGTGAAACGGAATCCGTTCTGGAAGTCTGTTCGACTTCCAAAACGTTAGGAAACTAAGGTGCGACTTCTGATTGGCTGCAGGAAGCTCCTGCAACGAACTGGAAGCCGCAGAAGTCGCGTCAAACGTTCAGGTTCCAAAGAACTTTTGCAAACCGGAACACTCACTTCTGGGTTTGCAGCATTCGGGAGCCAAAACGTTTGACTCGCAAGGCGTTTGGGATTCAAGGTACGACTATATTATAATATATACAGTGGTACCTCTACTTACGAATAACTCTACTTACGAATGTTTCTACTTACGAACGGAGCTCCGTCCGCCATCTTGGATGCTGTTTAGATAGGATTTTTTTCTACTTACGAATTTTTAGATAGGGTTGCTTCGACTTACGAATTTTTTCTCCCAATGCATTCCTATGGGATTCAACTTACAATTTTTTTCGACTTACAAATGTGCGTTCGGAACACATTAAATTCGTAAGTAGAGGTACCACTGTATATACATATACAATATATATATATACATACATAAAAATAACCGCATGTGCTCCCACCCCCCGCCCAAAAAAGTGCTAAACAGGCGATTCATTTCAAATAGGTTTCAAATATTTCTACAATATTTTTGTCCTCTTAGATCAGGCATCCCCAAACTTCGGCCCTCCAGATGTGTTTTGGACTACAATTCCCATCTTCCCCGACCACTGGTCCTGTTAGCTAGGGATCATGGGAGTTGTAGGCCAAAACACCTGGAGGGCGGCAGTTTGGGGATGCCTGTCTTAGATCATCATTCCTATCGCCCAGCATGACTTGTGAGTGGAACCATGGTCTCATGTTGGTTTGCCTTGCATTTTATTAGAACTCTGCCCTTCCCGTCGCCACAAGAACTGGAGTCTCCCCCCTTCAGGAAGCCACCCCCCCCCCCAACTCATAGAGGGTGACAAGAATGAAAACTTGAGGGGAGAGGGAGAACAGGTCCATTTGTTGGCACAGCTCCTTTCTCGGCACTCTGACCGCCTCGTTCTGCACCGGCTGCTGCTTCCGGGCAATGTGTTACAGTGATCCAGTCATGAGGTTGGTCTACCATGGTCAGGCGATCTCTATCCAGGAGCATCTACAGCTGGCAAACCGGACAAAGATGCCCTTTCGGAAGAGAACGTCTGAGATCCGTTTTAAAACCACCAGCAAACTTTTCAACGCATTCTCCAAGCCTATTTTACAGTTGAGTTTTTCGCATTTTATTTTTTGCCACTTGCTCTGTTTCATACACCGTATTTATTCGGATGCAATGCACACCTTTTGGGGAGCCAAATTACACTGCGGAAATTAGAGCGCGCATGAGATTTGATGGCGCCAGCCAATACTTTTTTGGGTTTCAATGTTTTGAAAATTGAGGTGCGCCTTAGATTCAATGGCGCCTTAGATTCGTGTAAATACGGTACGTTCTAAAATGAAATAATCATAAACTTTACGGGGGGGGGGAGAGAAAGAAATGCCCAACAAACTCACAGGGTCAGGTGGTTAAATCCGACAGTTCTCAAAGTGAAAGCCCGGGCCAGAAGCCGAACGTGTGTGAAAATTACTCCGATGGCTTCCTCGAACTCAGTCAATTTCTGGAGGACAGGGGATGTTTCAATCAGCTGTCGGTCAGTAGTGGACTCTTGCAGCTGTAAAGAAATACAAACGTAGAAAACAGCGTGAGCTTAGAAGAAAGATTTAAGGCCCAATTTAGGAAGCTGGAGCTGACAAAATAATGAACACTGTGATATTTACTTTGCATATTACCGAGGAGACATGGGGCCGAAACACAACAAAGCAGATTTTCAGCGGCTACTGCACATTATAGTGGCACCTCGGGTTACAGACGCTTCAGGTTATAGACTCTGCTAACCTGGAAGCAATACCTCGGGTTAAGAACTTTGCTTCAGGATGAGAACAGAAATCGTGCAGCGGCGGCGCGGCGGGCCCCATTAGTTAAAGTGGCACTTCAGGTTAAGAACGTACCTCCAGAACAAATTAAGTTCTTAACCCGAGGTACCACTGTACTTTAATAAAGCCTGGACCACTTCTTTTTTAAAAAAACAGGTTGAAAAGCAGCAGATAATTCTGAAGCAAAAAGATCAAAGTCACTAGGGCCTTTGAGCTCTCTGGCCTTTCCTGCATACATTCAACAGTGTTATTTTTTATTAGCTTTTCTCGATTGATTACACCTTTTGCTATTTTAGTGATTTTTTTATTTTAAAAAACTGGCCCTATTCATAGTTTCTGTTGTTCCACTGTCCTGACAGTGGCTGTATGCTGAGGATTAGAAGGATATAAAGATAAATAATATTTTTTAAAAAGAAAAAGTCTTGGTTCAAATGTTTCCTTTATATACAGTCGTACCTTGGATCTCGAATGCCTTGGCTCCCGAACAAATCAGCTCCCGAACGTTCGAAACCCCAAAGTGAGTGTTCCTGCAGCCAGTCAAAAGCCGTGCTTTGGTTTCCAAATGTTTAGGAAGTCGAACGGGCTTCCAGAACATATTCTGTTTGAGTTCCAAGGTACGACTGTCTCTCTCTCTCTCTCTCTTCTCTCTCTCTCTCTCTCTGTGTGTGTGTATAGCAAGTAACTTCAGTATTTCACTATCAACTCCTCCGCCTTCTTTCTCTAATTTAGTATTTTCAAATTAAATTATTTCAGCAAGAAGCTAGCAATGACAATACAATGCTCATACTTTGGGGTTTTGCAGGAGCATAGTTAACATTTTTCAAAAGGGTTTTGTCCCCTTTTGCTGAGAAGTAGCTTTTCCAAGGGCAGATCCCGAGTAGAGAATTATTTCAGCCATCTTTTAGATTGAGTTTTCGCAACGGGAAAAGGTAGGGGATTTCAACTTCTTTGTGGCCCTTTCACAACATTGAGAAAGTCACATGCGGACCACCTACACAGGTAGTTCAGAACGGTGGGATTTCAGCATGAATCACCTACTGTGCTTTGTTATGCCACTCAATTCTCACAAAAATACTGAAAGTAGTATTTGTTTCTGATACTATTTGGGGTTGGAGGAAGAGAAACCACTGCCAGATTTGCTGGTGATCTCCATAATGTACGTGAAGGGGTTTGAGGCGTTCAAAAAATATAAACTCCAGACACACTTATTATTTAATGGTGTTGATAAATTTAATGGTGTTGTCACCCTTGCCATTGTTCTCAATGAATAGGCATTATTCCCAGGAAGCTTACTGTCAAAAGCAAGGATGACTTCAAACTAAGAAGGCCTGTGGATCACTCACTACCAGGGCTGCTGTCCAGGGAGAGAACTGGATCCCTGGTTCACCTGGGAGAGTCACTCCACAGCCTAGAACGGTCCTGATGCTGAGAGGAATCAGGAAGTAAGAGGCCGACCACGTAATGCTGTCTGCTACAAAGCTCCCATTTTTGTTGCACTCTTCCACTTGGGGAGGTTTTCTAGCAAGGAAGAGGGCTGGGTTATTTCCCCCCTTTTGCCACTAGACTATAAATCTGCCGCTCACCTGGTCCTGAGTGTGCCACCCACCTGCCAAATTACTGCCTGCCTGTTGCCTGAGGTACTCTGAAGTCCTTGCCCACCCTTGAGCCGGAGCTCTCGGCAGTTATTAGCCACAAAAGGAATTCACAAAGGCCACATGCTTGCTAGCTGTTCAGAGATGTCAGCGCAGCTGAATGCCGCTAAAAAGGCATCCTTGGGAACGGGGGGGGGGTGAGAAATAAAGAAGAAGAAGAAGAAAAGCACTCTGAAATTCCTTAAGGAAAAGGGAGACACTTACTTGGAGAGGGTGCAGCGGATAATTAAGCCATACTTCCCGCAGGTCCTGCAAACATCGAGAGACGCTTTTAAAGCTCACGGGAGCCGTTTAACAAATTCCACATTGCTAAATAAAATGTCATTCTGCGAAATACTGAAATGGGCTCAGATGCCGACTCTGCTTTTTTGCGATTTCAATAGTGCCGGCAAGCTAATTTTTTGAAAGCGGGCCCTCTCGGCTTAAACTGCCGATAGCACATCCATTTAGTGCGTATCCGTTAGGTGGAAGAAGAAAACAAACACACACACAATTCTTGAAACAAACACACACACAATTCAATTCTCTCCCTCCCCCTTTTTTTGCTTAAAAGTTTAGTAAACAGGTTAAGCACCCCAGCCTGAAAAAGGACACCTGACATCTCAAAGAGAGGGGGAACCTCAACACAAACCCAGAAAACGCAACCACATAATAGGATTCTACTATACTCGAAGGCAGATGTATGCACAAAACCAATTACATTTTAACACCTGTTTCAGGGCTGAGATGCAGGCAGATGAGTCAGTGAACAGCAGAAGCTGTGAGCCCTGGCAGGATCAGAGCCAGAGTAGAGCAGTGGTGATTTTTTTGGGGGGGGGAAGGCAAAAGGGTAGTCACCCCGGCACAAAATTGTTGTTGTTGTTTAGTCATGTCCGACTCTTTGTGACCCCATGGACCAGAGCACGCCAGGCACTCCTGTCTTCCACTGCCTCCCGCAGTTTGGTCAAACTCATGTTTGTAGCTTCGAGAACACAAATTTCGAGAACAAAATGGTTAGGGATCGCCAAATTTCAACACCCGGTGCTGCTTCAATACAGCTGTGTGCTTCTGACACTTGGATCTGCTGAAAACGTCTTCTGCGTGTGAACCAGGAAGTGACCTTTCCAGGCAACGGAATGACTCTTCTTTTCTTATATTCGTGTGTGCAATCTCTTGGGTGGCGCATGAGTGCTCTGTCCGCTTCCCTCCCTCCCATCCCCTCGGCCCCGGGCTCTGGCAACCCACGCTACACCACTGGGGTAGAGAAGAAGAACTGCATGTGTGTGGTGAGGAAGCTCAGGAAGGCCGGCTACCTGAAGAGTCTTGTCTCAGCTGATCCTTCTCTTTCCCCGTGCCTTTTGCTTTTCACTTACAATCCCCATCACCTCCTCGACTTCCCCCACTCCTAGACACTTTCCTACCCCAAATAACGTTTAAGGTCCTTCATAGTTTGGGACCAGAATATTTCTCCCCCTTCACTTATATCTGTTTGATGTTTTAGATCTTCTCTGGAACCCTTTCTCCGAGCATTCCCACTGAGTTAGGGGGCAGGGCCTTTTTCAGTGTGGGCTCCCCAGCTGTGGAATGCCTTCCCCAGAGACACTCACTTTGTGCCTGCCTTGGTGTCATTCGGGTGCCACACAAAGGCCTTTTTATTCTCCCAGGCCCTTTAGCCTGTTTTTAGCCTCTGCAACATGGGTTCCTATGCTGTATTTGTGTAGTTTTTATTGTCGCTGAATATTAAATAGCTTTATTTCTGGTTGTGATCCCAACCCCCCGCAGCTGATAACTGCATTATAGGGTGGCGTTTAGATAGTCTTCAGGGTTTTCCAAACTTGGGTTCCCAGCTGTTTTGGGACTACAACTCCCATCATTTCTGGGAGCTAAGGATGATGGGGTTTGTAGTCCGACAGCAGCTGGGAACCCAAGTTTGGGAAACCCTGCTCTAACCAACTGAACGAATGACTGAATGGGTGTTTGCTGCGGCAAGCGGGGGAAAGAGGGATTGTAAAAGAAAAGTAGTGCCCGGGGGGGGGGGGGACAAACACTCCCTGCGCTGCTTCTGAAAATCACCCCCCGCACATCCCTGTTTTGCAGCAGAGCACACTTAATGACAATAAAAATAAAGAAATGTTGTTGCTATAGAATCCAGGACGTTCTGAAAAGCAGGAAGCCTTTCCGTTTTCCTTTGAAACACTCCCTTTAATGAACCACAGCATAACTCAAATTGATTCTGTAAGCAAGAGACGTGTCGCAAGGCGCGACGAGGCTACGGATAAAGTCATACCTTGCCGTTAAAGAGCAAGCGTCCAAAGAGCTGCTTGGCTTCCTCCAGGCTGCCCTCCAAGTAAACCGCCCCTGCGTGACAGAATTTGCCGTGAGATACGCATTAGCCGTGAGGTACGCATTAACATTAACAATTCAAGAGATTGCCCGGGGATGCAAGCTGTGAGCCTGAGCCAGGAAGAAAGCAAATGCCTAGATGCTCTGGTGAGAGCAGGAGGACAGAATGAGATTATAATTATAATTTCTTGAATTTATATACCGCCCTATACCCAGAGGTATAGGGAGAGTTTTCTTCTCTCTCTCTCTCTCTCTGGCAGGATCCACTGCTGGCTTGAGCCTTGTCCACAGCCATCATACAAACCCTGACAGAATTACCTCCAAGGGATTACCCCTCTACAGGGGAAAAAAAAGTTCTTCATACCTGCTGCAAAGGGAATATTTAAACAGCTTGAAAAATAACCAAAGACTAACCATTTTTAGCAGATCCCCTCTATCTCATCTCTATCTGCTATTCCCTCTGTCTCACCTCCCTGCTAACTAACTGTCCCCCTTAAGGAACAAAGGGATTTAGACTGACACAGACACACACACAAGAACGCACCCGAGTGGGACTTCCTTATTATTCGGTCCGGGTTTGTGAAAGTCTGCTGCTTTGCAACAACCCCAACAAATGCCAAACAAAATCCAAGCTTCCCTTTGCCATGTCTGGGCCTATGCTCCCCCGGACCCCCTCGTAGCACGGTGCATACAGATGACCAAAATAAAAATTAATAAACCACACACACACACACAAGATGCCCTGGCTTCCCTTTGCCCAATAAATGGCAGCTAGCTCCTAGGAGAGACGGCCCTGCCCTTCCTTGTCCCAAAAGTGCTGGAATCATACCGCTCTCTCCCCGCCCCGTTTGTTTTTTTAAACGCTGAACACCAAAGCGCGTGTGAGAAGCGAAGCAGAGTTGGAAAGCACAGCTCCCCCCACCCACAACCCTTGATCTGACGAAATGCAATACAGCCCAAGGCAGAGCCCAAAGAGCTAGAATCTATTTTCTAAGGCAAGGCAAAACGCATAAGGATGAGATTCAGGCTGTTCTGCTATGTGTCATCCCATCTCTTGTGAGTTCTCTTTTCGTTTCCATCCCTCTTTCTCCTCGTCTCCCTTTTCCGCCAGTTCCCTCTAGCTCTGCTGACTACCCATTCCCTTGGGTATACCTCCAGTATACCTGAAGGAGCATCTCCACCTCCATCGTTCTGCCCAGACACTGAGGTCCAGTGCCAAGGGCCTTCTGGCGGTTCCCTCGCTGCGAGAAGCCAAGTTACAGGGAACCAGACAGAGGGCCTTCTCAGTAGTGGCACCCGCCCTGTGGAACGCCCTCCCACCAGATGTCAAACAGAAAAACAACTACCAGACTTTTAGAGGACATCTGAAGGCAGCCCTGTTTAGGGAAGCTTTTAATGTTTAATAAATTATTGTATTTTAATATTTCTGTTGGAAGCCGCCCAGAGTGGCTGGGGAAACCCAGCCAGATGGTTGGGGGTATAAATAATAATAATAATAAAAATATTATTATTATTGAGGAAAAAAGGGATTTAGACTAACAAGAAGCCAATAGAGTATCAAACTGGGAGGCCAAAACCAGAAGACGAGGACCGAGTGGATCCAGCTGCTGCTGCCATTATTACTTGCAGGGGCAAGGTGTGATGGGTACAGCCCCTTCCAAGACAGAGTGGGGGTACAGCAGCAGGCACGGGGATAGCTGTTGGGGTGGCCTCTGGAGGTCATTGGGCTAAAACTCTCATCATACCTGACCACTGGGCTACCTTGGTTGGGGCTGATGGGAACCTACCCGGACCCTGAGATCATCTTCTGAGGCCCTTCTTCGTGTGCCTCCTCCTTGAGAGGTCTGGAAGAGGGTGGCAACATGAGAACAGGGTCTTCTCTGCAGTGGCTCCCCATCTGTGTAATGCTCTCCCCAGGGAGGTTTGCCTGGCACCTTCATTGTACACCTTTAGGCGCCAGGCAAAAACGTTAGTCTTCAACAACCAGGCCTTTGGTTGATTTGGTTTACATCCTATGTGGCTTTTCTGAGGGGGGAGGGTTACCGGGTTGTTGTTTTTATTTTGATTACGCATTTTGAAGTTTTACATTTTGATTTTATTCTGCGAACCGCCCCGAGACCTCCGGGTATAGGGCGGTATATAAATTCAATGAATAAATATAAAATAAAATTTAAAAATCAGACACTTCCTTGGAGAACACCATCCTAGAGAACATATCGGATACAACGAGCCCCTTCAGGAAGCCAAAGTATCATTTATCAATTAGCATTCACCGTTTATCAATGAGCATTTCTCCGCCCCCACCCCCTTCATTATTCTGACCGCTTTGGAATCCCGGGGTGTCGCCCCCCCTTTCACTATTTTAGGAGTAATTTATCCATTCCGTTTCTCCTTTCCTTTGCCTGTGACCAGAGTCCTCCCATTTCTCAACAACGTTGCTATGCTAATCTACCTCCCCCTCCTTGTGTGGCATCTTTCCTTCCTTGCGCTTTATTAAACCGTCGTCCCGCAGTTAATAAAGCTGTCGTACTTAATGATTTTGCTATCTCTTATCGTTTTTCTTGTTTTGCTCTTATTGAAACATGGATTTCCCCATTAGATGATGCTACTCCTGTGGTTCCTTCATCCAATTCCTTCTTTATTTTCCCACTCGGCTTAACCAATTGGTTTTCAGCAGCAGATATGATAGGGTTTTTTATTTCTCCCCTCCCATTTGTCTGTTTCTTCTATACTTGTACTTTTGATTTTTTTATAACAAAACACAATTAGGCATTCCCCCTTTCAATCTCTACTTAGATGCCCCATGCTGTCTGTTCTAGCCCTGCTTCTTCTTCCCCATCTGCTGCTGCCTCTCTTTCTCTTATCTTCAATACCCTTGATTCTTGCAGAATCACAGAATTGTGGAATTGGAAGGGACCCCGAGGGTCATCTAGCCCAACCCTCTGCAGTGGAGGAATCTCAACAAGATCATACATGACGGACGTTACCCCACCCCTGCTTTAAATAATAATAATAATAATAATAATAATAATAATAATAATAATAATATATTATTTATACCCCGCCCATCTGGCTGGGTTTCCCCAGCCACTCTGGGCGGCTTACAACAGAAAAATGAAATAAAATAATTAAACATTAAAAGCCTCCCTAAACAGGGCTGCCTTCAGATGTCTTCTAAAAATCTGGTAGCTGTTTTTCTCTTTGACATCTGATGGGAGGGCATTCCACAGGGCAGGCGCCACCACTGAGAAGGCCCTCTGCCTGGTTCCCTGCAACTTGGCTTCTCGCAACGAGGGAACCGTCAGAAGGCCCTAGGTACTGGACCTCAATGTCCGGAGAGAACGATGGGGGTGGAGACACTCCTTCAGGTATACTGGACCGAGGCCATTTAGGGCTTTAAAGGTCAGCACCAACACTTTGAACTGTGCTCGGAAACGTACTGGGAGCCAATGTAGATCTTTCAAGACCGGTGTTATGTGGTCTCGGTGGCCGCTCCCAGTCACCAGTCTAGCTACCGCATTCTGGATTAATTGTAGTTTCCGGGTCACCTTCAAAGGTAGCCCCACGTAGAGCGCATTGCAGTAGTCGAAGCGGGAGATAACCAGAGCATGCACCACTCTGGCGAGACAGTCTGCAGGCAGGTAGGGTCTCAGCCTGCGTACCAGATGGAGCTGATAGACAGCTGCCCTGGACACAGAATTAACCTGTGCCTCCATGGACAGCTGTGAGTCCAGAATGACTCCCAGGCTGCACACCTGGTCCTTCAGGGGCACAGTTACCCCATTCAGGACCAGGGAGTCCTCCACACCTGCCTGCCTCCTGTCCCCCACAAACAGTACTTCTGTCTTGTCAGGATTCAACCTCAATCTGTTAGCTGCCATCCATCCTCCAACCGCCTCCAGGACCTTCACCGCCTTCACTGGTTCTGATTTGAAAGAGAGGTAGAGCTGGGTATCATCCGCATACTGATGAACACCCAGCCCAAACCCCCTGATGATCTCTCCCAGCGGCTGCATGTAGATGTTAAAGAGCATGGAGGAGAGGACAGAGCCCTGAGGTACCCCACAAGTGAGAGCCCAGGGGTCCGAACACTCATCCCCCCACCACCACTTTCTGAACGCGGCCCAGGAGGAAGGAGCGGAACTACTGTATGACAGTGCCCCCAGCTCCCAACCCCTCTAGACGGTCCAGAAGGATGTTATGGTCGATGGTGTCAAAAGCCGCTGAGAGAGCCAGCAGGACTAGGAAACAGCTCTCACCTTTGTCCCTAGCCCGCCGGAGATAATCAACCAGTGCGACCACGGCAGTTTCAGTCCTATGATGGAAGGGATCCAAATGGTCCGTTTCTTCCAGGCATGTCTGGAGTTGTTCAGCAAACACTCACTCAATCACCTTGCCCAAGAATGGAAGATTTGAGAAACTCCAAGGAAGGAAAGCCCACCATCTCTCTCTCTCGCAGGAGTCTGTTCCACTGTTGAACACTTGCCATCAGAAAGTTCTTCCTGATGTCTAGTCCGAATCTCCCTTCTTGCAACTTGAAGCCATTGGTTCGAGTCCTACCCTCTGGAGCAGCAGAAAACAACCTAGCTCCACCCTCCACATGACAGCCCTTTAGATATTTGAAGATGGCTATCGCTCCCCACTGAAAGTTCAATTTCCTTTTTTTTTCTGCTGGTGTTCCAGAAGATTTTGTTCTTAACTCCTGGCTATGTATTTACTTCTGTCGGACTCCCTTACTCGTTCCTTTAGTGTTCCTTTTTCAAGCTGGTAGCCTGCAACTGTATTTTTCCACTCCCAGCTTCTCTTTCCCAGTTTAAGATCTCTGCCTGCCTTTCAGCTGTTTCTTAATGAACGATGCCTGCTCCTTTTCTGAAACTGAATTCATTTAAAACTGAATTTTTGATTTACGCTTTTGAGTTCTGTCTCTGCCCCTTCATCTTTTCTCTTTATTGGTTCTGTCTCTATTTCTCCTGAAGAAGTATGCATTGGAGGGTTCTTTTCGACTGATCTTCCTTGTCTTTTTGCTAGAGCTAATTCTCACTGGTCCCAACATTTAAGCATCTCCCAGCATTCCTTTATTTCCACTGCTACTGCAAATACTTTGCTTACTTCTCTTATGTAAACTAGGTTACCGGAAAACACTTGGTCACCCTTTCTCAAAACTCTGGTCACTCTCATTTATTTTAAATCCTGCAGCTCCTTTGGTTTTTACCAAGGGTTTTCCTCTTTTTCCTGGTCTATCGTAAGGCCTATAGGGAAATGGAAGCCAATTTAAACTTCTTTTTGTGGATGTTTCCATGCTATGGCTCCTTCTCATCTTCCTGCTTCTCATTCCTCTATATTCTTCCTTGTTCTTTATGTTCTAAAGGCACTTTGCTCCTCATCAAACCCAAAATCTCAGCAGTTTCTCCTCACCTACGCTGTTTTTCTCGTTATTCCAGATCGTTGCAATGCCATCCCTCTTGTTGCTAGAACATCTCCATCAGATGCCATTTTTTAAAATAGCTTTTTGAGTCAGGTGTGCTAACCTCTGGTCTTTATCCATTAGTTAATCCCCCCCCCTGTCAAAGTTTCCCTTCCTATTATGTTCCTCCTTCTATACTGTCCAAGAGACTGCAAGCCTGCAGACAAGGCCTACTTAATTCCGTATACCGAACAGCACTTCGCTTTAAAACCGGTTTAGAAACCATTCCATTACTGCTACTCAGAATACTGTAACAAGAGCTTAAACAGAGGTCAGTAGAGCCCAAATCCAAATAAACATGCATTGGGCTTGTAACCTTAAATTCCACCAGCATAATTTAGCTTAATTTCGTTCAGTTTAGCTCATAAATGTTTTGATGACCTAGTATTTGTACTTATGCCAGAAGTCAGGTGCAATTTCTCACAGTAGGAACCGGAGAACTGACTTGATGGATCACACCACAGTCATACTGGTCCATATTCTGTCTCAGGTTGGACTTTCTTTCCTGGCTTCATAAACCACGATTTATGTAGCTGGGAATGAGCACCACGGCTGATTGCTCCTCCTTCATCTCATCCCTTCTCTTTTCCAGACAGGCACCGACTTCAACACTTCTGACTGGAAGTGGCCGTCAAGAAAATATAACACCAGTCCTGAAAGACCTACATTGGCTCCAGTACGTCTCCGAGTACAATTCAAAGTGCTGGTGCTGACCTTTAAAGCCCTAAACAGCCTCAAAGGCCCAGTATACCTGAAGGAGCATCTCCACCCCCATCGTTCAGCCCGGACACTGAGGTCCAGCTCCGAGGGCCTTCTAGCAGTTCCCTCACTGCGAGGTGAGGTTATAGGGAACCAGGCAGAGGGCCTTCTCAGTAGTGGCACCCACCCTGTGAAATGCCCTCCCATCAGATGTCAAGGAAATCTTTTTAGAAGACATCTGAAGGCAGTCCTGTTTAGGGAAGTTTTTAATGTTTGATGTTTTACAGTCATACCTTGGTTTAAGTACGCCTCAGTTTGAGTATTTTCAGTTTAAGTACTCCGCAGACCATTTCTTTCAATGGGAAAGTTCGCTTCAGGCTAAGTATGCTTCAGGTTAAGTACAGACTTTCGGAACCAATTGCACTCATAACTCGGGTTAAGTACGCTTCAGGTTGAGTACTCCGCGGACCCGTCTGGAACAGATTAATCCACTTTCCATTACTTTCAATGGGAAAGTTCGCTTCAGGTTAAGTACGCTTCAGTTTTAAGTACTCCATGGACCGTCTGGAACAGATTAATCCACTTTCCATTACTTTCTATGGGAAAGTTCGCTTCAGGTTAAGTACAGACTTCCAGAACTAACTGTGTTTGTAAACCGAGGTACCACTGTATTGTGTTTTAATATTCTGTTGGGAGCCATCCACAGTGGCTGGGGAAACCCAGCCAGATGGGCAGGGTATAAATAATAAATTATTATTATATTATTCATCCCTGGGATGTATTAAGACCCTGTTATGTTCAAACTGGGAAATTGACTTAATGTCAATCAACAAACTAGGCTGATAAGACGTGATGTGATTCTGTTGCAGGAAGTGAGAAGCACTTGGCCCAATGCTCATTCCTGGCTTCATAAACTGTGGCTTGTTTGAAGCGGACTTCAGAGTCCAAGGGAAGCAAGTCGCAGGTCCTGGTAACCACACAAACAGGGTTCAAAGATGGTATATTGTCTGTTGTCCCGAGAATCTGATATTCAGAACGACGCTCCCCTCTGAAGAGGGGAATTCCATTTTGCTACCACGTCAAAGAGCCTTTTGCGGACTTATTTCCAAAGTGGAAATTCATACAGATACGGAGAATTAACGCTGGACAAAACGCACAATTAGCATGACAAAAGCCGCAGCGCAGGTATCTCACCTATCAACGCTTCAAAGCAGTTGGCCATTGCATGACGCAGATCTGATTCTCGACAAAGATCGGGCCCGTGAGCATAAAGCATAAATCGATCCAGCTCCAGCTTCTACAAAAGACCAAGACAGTTTCTGTAAGATGAAAGAGGCCCCAAACTGCAGACCAAGCACACTGTGGAGAAACACATGGATATGTAAACATTAGGGCATCTTCGGACAACTTGTTTAGTGCTGAAGGTCAAATTGGAAACACACAATGGGTTGGCAAATTTACTTGCACATAATTATTATAATTTGCATGACATTTTGATGAATGTAGTAGATGCCAAATTATAGTTGATGGAAATGTTGCATTAATCCCACAGTACCCATGCTCTGTAGAACGGTATCCTCAAGAGTGAAAATTATGTCTTGCCTTTTAAAATGTCTTTAGCAGTGTTAGAAACTGAGATATGAAAGCTAGGAGCTAAAAGGAACCTTAAACCGGGGTTATGGGCACAACAACGAAATTTCTAGGCGTGCTTTTTTAATAACAAGAATACAAAGCTGAAAAATGAATGAACTGCAGCTAAAATATGATGTTCGTTCTTCTCATGGTCTAGTCCAGGCATCCCCAAACTGCGGCCCTCCAGATGTTTTGGCCTACAACTCCCATGATCCCTAGCTAACAGGACCAGTGGTCGGGGAAGATGGGAATTGTAGTCCAAAACATCTGGAGGGCTGAAGTTTGGGGAAGCCTGGTCTAGTCCTTCCCCTGCCCACCCCCCTAATATTCTTAAGAGGGTCTCTTCTCCAGTCTTCAAAAAGTAGCTGGAAGTGGGGAGGCAGAAAAAGGTCCTCCTTTCCTTCCACTCTGCAGTATTAATCTGACATTTTAGGCTTAGTACTGCGCCCAGAGCTCAGAAACCACTCACATCGATGAAATTCCCTGTTGCAAAATGCGCCTGGAACAATGGGAGTTTCAAATGCTGGTCTTTAGAACAGGATACAGAAATTGTAAGTTGAAATGTATTTCATATAAACGTATTTTGAAGTTGCCTCCTGGGTTCTGATGTTAACCCTATGCAGATATTCTCTATGCAGGTAGAGAATCAGGATCACACCATTCTGCCCCAGTCACACTCCCAGCATACCCACCCTGTTCCCAGACCCTCTTAAAACCCATACTTTGGATGCTACGTACAATAGAATCCAGTATCCCAGAGCCCAGTATCTACATCACTATTTGCACATTCACCAAAATTTATTTATTTATTTATTATTAATTGAATTTCTATATCGCCCTATACCCGGAGGTCTCAGGGCAGTTCACAGAACAAATTCTTATGGGTAAGAACTGCACAGATCCAATTTATAGTGTTGTATACAAAGTCAGTCCTACTGAGTGCAGACCCACTGAAACATCAGTTGGTCTATTCTGAGTGAAAATTAGTTAAATACAACTAATATTGAAGCTCATATTTGAAGCTGAGCTGGCATGAGTCTTTTTCCTCGGCCTCTGCCGACACTGAATACCTGCTAAGGACTTTAGAAAGCTTTGGAATCAAAATCCTTTCACTTATCCGAAGGAGAAAAGAAAGTGAAGATCTTTTCCCAAGGTTTTTTGTTTTTTTTACAGCTTTGCTCTCAGGGCCATTTCAGTTGGGATGGGTCACGTTTAACTTCAGAACAGTCAAATTTATGTTGGTCTATTTCAGCGCCAAGGCACGCATTTAGAAAACAACACACTGCTTCCGTAGCGATTTGGCACTAGAAAGAATATGCATTCAACTGTTATTGAGTTTAAACTAACACCCCTTTTTAAAATAAAATAAAAAACCCCTGTATTTTTCATTAAAGTTCCACTTATAGCGAATTTTACCACAACAATTCAGACAAGAGTCAGTGAAAGAAAACAAGTCTGAAGAAAATGTGTCCACAGAAATACCCAAACTGTGTAGAAATTTATTCATGTATGTGACTACAGTGGCAAGAATGTGGAACGCCCTCCCATCAGATGTCAAAGAAAAAAACAGCTACCAGATTTTTAGAAGACATCTGAAGGCAGCCCTGTTTAGGGAGGCTTTTAATGTTTAATAGGTTATTTTATTTCATTTTTCTGTTGTAAGCCGCCCAGAGTGGCTGGGGAAACCCAGCCAGATGGGCGGGGTATAAATAATAAATTATAATTATGATTATAATAATTATTATTATTAATGGAAAAAAGAAGAAGTCCCGACGAAAGAAGAATGGATACAAAAACTTATGGAATACACAGAAATAGTTAAACTTACTGGAAAAATCAAGATGACTTTTTTATATATAAAAGAAGGGAAATGGTTTACTGAATATTTACAAACAAACTGTAAACAGATAAGAACATTGGCAGGTTTACTGTAATAAAAGAGTACACATTTAAAGGAGATGAATAAATGATTCAGTTAATTTGTAATAGGCAGGAAATATATATATATAAATAATTTAAGGAACCGTAGGAAGAGGGGGAAGGAAGTTGAGCTTTGAAATGTTAAAATGGCTATCGGAATGTATAAAATTGAAAATCATAAATGAAAAATTATAAAGGAGCAGAAAACATGTCCATGCTCCCAGGTTTAGTGCAGACTGGCTGCTTACAAAAAGCACTGTGTCCATGGCATTGAATGGATTTGCACCCCATGGTTATGAAGAAAACAGCCTTGGGGGGAAGCCAGGGCTTGCAGCGATAGGGATGTAATGTGAAACCATGTGTGATATTCTTCGCAGGGCCGCAGGGTTTTCTCAGTCCTCTGCAGGCTGAGAGCTGTTCTTTGACCTAAAATGCCCAGCTCACCATCAGGAAACATACAGGTCAGCTTTCCCTGCTCTGCAACCTCAAACTGTCCTCATGATCTTTCTTTGGCATGCCCCATGTCCTTCCCCCCTCCCCGCCCCACTCCTTGTTGAATTGAGGTTGAATCCTGACAAGACAGAAGTACTGTTTGTGGGGGACAGGAGGTGGACAGGTGTGGAGGACTCCCTGGTCCTGAATGGGGTAACTGTGCCCCTGAAGGACCAGGTGCGCAGCCTGGGATTCATTCTGGACTCACAGCTGTCCATGGAGGCACAGGTTAATGTCTCCTTTGGCCTCATCGCACCATGGTTTGGTCCTGGGAAATGAGAAGGAACCTCGCTCAAAAAAGGAACAAGGAATGAGGAGAGGCTCGTTCAGATTTGCAAAGCAAAGTTTGCAGGGAGCCAGTGATGTAGCTGCACAAGGCCCCGTACGCTTAAGGAGGAGGAGAGAGAAAATGGCCTTTTAACAGGAGAAGGAAGGAGCAAGCTTAGTTAGAACAATGTCTCCTGAGTGCAGGTTTTCGTTTTGCTTTAACTCCTGAAGAATAAGAAACAGAATATACACCACAACAGAGGAATAAGGAAAAGAGGGAAATCAGCAAAATCTAAACAACGCCCTATTGTGCCTGTAAATTGTCCCTAATGATTTTATTTCCCTCTGCCCTAACAACACACAGCAAATTCAAACATGCCTCTGAGCACAAGAGAATAAAGAGAGAGAGGGAGAGGGAGAGAGAGAGACTGGTTTGTTACTACACAGCTCCACCTAGCTTTTCCGACATGTGAATGTCTTCACATCAAATCATCTGCTAATCTCCTTCAAGTCTTAAAATCAGAGGCGTTCTGTAATGATGCTAATTCTGGGGTGGCAATACATTCCAGAGTTATTAGACTTCTCCTTTTAATGCATTCATTCTGCTTGGCAGAAAGCAGCTGAGGAATTTTAAAAGCAAGGTGGGTTGAAGAAGAAGGGACAAGGGAGATTTCCATAAACCCCTGCTTGTTTCCGGGGCTCATCAGAAAAACCCGTTCTCCACCCATGGAGGCGTCTACTGACCAATCTCTCATTTATTTCCCCATCCGTTCCCCCAGATTTGAAAAACAGCAATGAATCCTGAAGGAGACCTTTGTTGAAACGCCTGTACACTGTGTGCAGCATAAATACATTCGCCTATTTAGTTAATTACAGATGGAAGCTAAGGATCTCAGGGAATCATCCGTGTCCAGAATTATGTGTGTTTCACGTTTAATTTAAGATTTCTGCCAATTCCACAGCCCATGAGAGGCCAAGGGATATATTGGACCTTCCTCTCCAAGGCTTCACGCACAGAGTGGCAAATTAACAGGAACATTGCTAGGAATGGTAGCTGGGTTATCAAGTCCAACTCACAAACAAGGTTTCCCTTTCCACATCCTGAATCAACCTTGAGAGCCAGTGTGTAGTGGTTAAAAGCGGTAGACTTGTAATCTGGGGAACCGGGTTCGCATCTCCTCCACATGCAGCTGCTGGGTGACCTTGGGCTAGTCACACTTCTCTGAAGTCTCTCAGCCCCACTCACCTCACAGAGTGTTTGTTGTGGGGGAGGAAGGGAAAGGAGAATGTTAGCCGCTTTGAGACTCCTTCGGGTAGTGTAAGGATGACTCTCCAAAGGGAGCCAGCCCCCATCATCCTAACGTCCACCTCTCCAAGCACAGGGAGCAGCAGTGGGTCTGAAGCAGACAGGGGGGAAGGGAAGGACTCGGAGAAAGAGAGAAACCAGCATGCGGAATGATGGGAAGGCTCAGGGGAGGAGAGATGTGGGCAAGGGCTCAAGGATGCTGGAGAGCCCTTCCACTGCCCTAACAGGGAGGAGGCTGAGAGGGCATCGCTCCTTCCGGCGCAAGAGTTAAGGAGAGCACTGCGACGCAGGTCAAGGGGGAGGCGTTTTGGGGTGCCCCGACTACCTTGCTGGCGTAAGAACAGACGTACGCCATTGCCGGATTCTGATTCGGACTGAGAGGTCATGTTTTAAGCTGTCTCTGCACTGTAAATACTTTGCACAATAAAAGTCTTTAAAGACAAACTGGACTCAAGCAGAGTTGCTCTAGAGTAGCCACGACGACCCTCTGACAGGTAGTGATAAAGCAGGATATCAAATCCAAACTCTTCTTCTTCTTGAGCGGCTTTCAAACAAGCCAGAAAGACGGACCCACAAATTCTATAAAAAGCCAGGGAGATACCTGTGCCTTCTCTCTGCACGGCTAAAGCAACAAACAGGAGGCAAACTAACAACAACAACAACAACAACAACAACAACAAGACTCTCTGGACTGCAAAAGCAATTCAATAAGGTGTGCCACTTCGGACCACAAGATTTGGGGGACACCTCTATCTCGAGAGCTTTTTGTAGCTGAATTGGAGGCGTATAAATCCGAAGGTTAAAGAGAAATAGAGATGACCAGACCATGAGGAAATGCAAACCTGCCTGCTTTATATTAACGGCTCGAGAGACGTCCAGAGAATGATGCCGCAAACGTGAAGCTTGGATGGGCATTGTTGGGGCAAAGAACAACCAAGTGTGAGCAATTGGACAATTAAAATGGAAGGAGAGGGACTTTTGAGGTCCCCAAGAAATAAAAGGGAGGGGAGTCCATGAACTATGCATCTCTGGGAGCGTTAAGTGGCACTGGTTAAAGGAAAGTAAATTGAAAGATCAATTGTAAGCCCTTGGGGCAGTAACTAAGTCACTGCTATGTTTTCAGCAGCATCCAGCACATCCCTAAATCTTTCAGTAGTTTTAAATACGAGGCAGGCTCTGCTTTATGGCTGTGTTCAGAAGCAGCACTGGCGAGGAACAATTTTTAAGCATACAAAAGAGAGGGTTACAAACAGAGGTCTGGATTCTATTTTTTTAAAAAGAAAGAAAGATCTAAAATTGAGAAGCATGGAAGAAAGACAGAAAGCATTGGCTAAATTATTATGCCACCAACTAAACTGTGCGAAACCAGCAAAACAGTCAACTTGTGGCAGCTAATTGGTAAGAGAAGTCTCTTTGTATGCTTCCTCTGAAGCCTGAAATATTAGTCATTGTCACCAATAGGGATGACTTTCCTATTGCCAAAACCCATTGCGGCGGTTCTGACCTTCTCAACCTGATCTGCTTCGAACAGGTCTTCCCTTCCAACGTGCCATGACTGCAATGCTTTGCAAGGTTCTTTAAAACCATTGTTTCCTTTCACGAGCCTGTGATAAAAGCAGGTTGCCTTTTTCAGAACAAAGGCCCACCCTTAACCTTAAGCCACATTGGCATCCTTTTACTGTGCAATGACCGTTTTTGTCTTTCTCCCACTTTCTTCACTCTCCATTTTTTTTAATTACAAGCCTCTTTAAACTATCAACTCAGACTGAGTTACGCATCCCATTTTGGCATAGCTGAGTTGGCAGAGGACGAGGCACTCTTAATTTCAGGGTCGTGGGTTCGAGCCCCACGTTGGGCAAAAAATTTCTGCATTGCAGGGGGTTGGATTAGACCAGGCTTGGCAACCTTGGCGCTCCAGATGTTTTGGAACTACAACTCCTATGACCCCTGACCACAGGCCCTGTTAGCTAGGGATCATGGGAGTTGTAGTTCTAAAACAGGCATCCCCAAACTGCGGCCCTCCAGATGTTTTGGCCTACAATTCCCATGATCCCTAGTTAACAGGACCAGTGGTTGGGGAAGATGGGAACTGTAGTCCAAAACATCTGGAGGGCCGAAGTTTGGGGATGTCTGTTCTAAAACATCTGGAGAGCCAAGGTTGCCTATGCCTGGATTAGACAATCCTACTGGTTCCTTCCAACTCTGCAGTTCTATGACATAATATAATAATAATAATAATAATAATAATAATAATAATAATAATAATAATATCATCCTGCCCATCTGGCTGGGTTTCCTCAGCCACTCTGGGTGGCTATATATGTGGCATATTGTATAAATAAATAGTTTTCCCAATGGAAGACCAACTGACCGCATGAGTTCATTTTTTTCCAAGAACTCTCGCAATATTTAAACGACATTTTAAAATATATTACTATGTCAGCCCGTGTCTTTAGGCTGAAGACCAGGGCCGGGGGGGGGGGGGCGTTATTTAATTATATAAATAATAAACAAACCCATAATGCTGGGCCAAATGCTTTGTTATTGTTTTTCCCCTCCATTGTCTATTTGCTCCGGTCCACTTTCTCTACCACGTTACATAGATGGAACAATTGAGTTGTTGATGCCCCTTTCGTAAGTTGGGTTTGAAAGGGGACATACGTAAAGTGAATTGTGCCTAAAAGAAAACGCTCTGTGTATATTCTGAAGTATAGCTGGTACGAGTCGTCTCCCACTGAAAGCTCCTGATTAAACTCCTAGTTTAAGTTCCTATTTTTAAAATAAAATAAAATCTAAAGCACATTGGTCACCACCCAGACGGGTCGTTGTAGTACACTGCAAGGCCTCAGAAGCACAAAGCGGCATTTTCTGCCCCCAACCCAAATTATGGCCACTCATTTGGAGGCTGCTTCTCAAAATATCTTGACTCCAAGGTGCACCCAGTTGGGTCCCGTTTCTAATAAGGTATAAAACTTCGGAAGCTCTGCTGTCTACAAGGAGTTTGCAGTGCAACCCCAAGAAAAACACAAGTGTGGATTGGCCACCTTCACTTAATGAATCCATATTGGCAATTCAAAGCCAATTCAAACTGTGATATATATTTTTTTTGTTAAGTTACCTTGGCCAGCATGGCAAGATGTTGGTTCTGAACGATGGCAGTGCGATATGTGGCTAAGCCTCCTTCCTCTAGACTTGGAAACAGGTAGTATAAATGAACACTGGGAAGAAAGGAGAAAAGGCACATCAAAATCCGTAAATCTCTCGACGGCAGAGATCTCTCACTTAACAGGTTATTTCAGCAACTGCCTCTCCCCACAAGAAACCACCACGAGGCAAAAAAAATTCATTTACTTTGGTCCTTAATATGACACAGGAGTGGGGGAAGCTGTGGTCCTCCAGTTGTTGCTGAACTACAACTCCCATCAGCTCCCGCAAGCAAGGGTGATAGGCAGGGAATGTGGGATTTATAGTTCAGCAATATCTGAAAGGCAATAGCTTCCCCACATCTGATGTGGAGGATAATTAAGTTATGGGTCGTATCGGTCATTAGAGCAGACTCAGTGAAATTAAGAGACATGATTAATTTAGCTTCATTAATTTCAACAGGTCTACTCTTGAGTGAGGTGTAGTTGAATACAAAGCTAGGTCGACGGCCTCCTTTTTGTGTTCATCCTTTAAGTTGGTTATCTTGGCCACACTTCTGTGGAAGCACTGGAAAGCAAGTTCCACTGAGTTCATCCTAGATTTTTTTTAAAAAAATGGTAAAGGACCCCTGACAGTTAAGTTCGGTCGCAAACGACTCTGGGGTTACAGCGCTCGTCTCGCTTTACTGGCAGACAGTTTTTCTGGGTCATGTGGCAAGCATGACTAAGCTGCTTCTGGTGAAACCAGAGCAGCACACGGAAACGCCGTTCACCTTCCCGCCGGAGCGGTACCTATTTATCTACTTGCACTTTGACATGCTTTCGAACTGCTAGGTTGGCAGGAGCAATGGGAGCTCACTCCGTCGCAGGGATTTGAACCGCTGACCTTCCGATCAGCAAGCCCAAGGCTCAGTGGTTTAGACCACAGCGCCACCCAGAAGTAAATCCAGCTAAGAACAATGAGACTTCCTCCTAGATAACTGTGCAAAGGATTGCAGCCACATGGCACAATCCTATACAGGCCCCACTGACTTCAACGTGGCAGACTATTTCTTTTGTGCAAACTCGTACAAAGACCGAGGCGTTTTGGCTGCCAGAACTGCCCCTACGAAGAAATCGCATCCGGGAAAGTTCTATGCTCACAGTGCCAATTTTCGAGCCTCAGAAAGATTACGTGTAAAAATGCACTGCGGAGGTTTACGTAAATATAAGTACTCAGAGAGCTTGTTTTTGAGCATTAAATAAATCTGTCCTCCTTCAGCTCCTGCTATTTTCGGAGATAAAAGCCCACATAGGGTTTTATGCAAACCAAACAAAGCAAAAAGCCGCTCATCCCAAAGTAGTTGTTAGAAGGCACCGATGGCATTTTGTCTTTTCTTCTTCTGTAACATCTTAACACTTTTGCAGCCTCTTTCTAAATAAGTAGACCACTTTCCCCATTACAAACGGACACACCTGAGATCTGGAAATGAGCTTCAAATCTCCCACCCTGGAGTTTTGGGTGCTACCTGCTGTCACAAATGACACTTACCAAGGAAATGGCTGCTGTTTTCGCTAGGCTATAAAAAGTCAATTTACATTATTTTTGTCGGGTTTTTTGTTTTGTTTTGTTTCTTTCTGAGAAGAGCCTATGCAGGAAAAATGAAAGCCACCTTTCATTAACCGGGAATATGTTAGTGATTTATTCCAAATACACGAGCACGAAACTGCAAACTACCAAAAGGCAAAACGCCAAGTGCGCCATTATGAAGTCGGGATTAATGAGTAATAACCCCACACTTGGGAGAGAGAATTCAAAGTTTATTTGCAAACACACTTTTTGCTTGAGATTACAGTCGGAAAGATGAAGGAGCTCCGTGACAGGAAGATGACACGTTCCAAAATGATGTATTCCTTTTATTTGCCGGCTATAAACTTTGAAGCATTTGGTCCTAGACTAGCCATTCTCCAGAGCTGTTATGAGCAACTCTCAATTACATCTGACAGGACACAGTCATCAGCTTTTCATCTCAGAGTATTACACTTTAGGCCCTCGGCTGGGAATGAAACTTAAAATGAAGAAACGAGGCGTAGGCAGCTTCCTGAGCTGCAGCGGGGATGTGAATTTGGCAGACCAAAAACCTTTTGCATCTACGGTGTAACCTTGGTTTTCGAACATAATCCGTTCCGGAAGACTTCCGAAACGTTCGAAAACCGAGGCGCAAAGGGCCGTCTGCAAATTCAACTCAGAAAATTGAAAAACACGCAGCGGAAGCTGTCCGACCTCCGAGGCGCGTTCGGAAATGGAAGGCGCTGTGAATACTTGAAATAAATCCATCTTTAAGCCTGCCGGCACCTACGCTTTGGCATTCCCCACCTATGGTCCGATAGGCATCTTCAAATTTCTCAAGGGCTGCCACATGGAAGAGGGGACAAGCTTGTTTTCTCCTGCTCTGGAGGGTAGAACTTGAACCAATGGCTTCAATTTGCAAGAAAGGAGATTCTGACTAAACATTAGGAAGAATTTTCTGATGGTAAGAGCTGGTCAACAGTAGAACAATCTCCCTTGGGAGCTTGTGGACTCTCCTTCTTGGAGGCTTTTAAGCAGAGGTTGGATGGCCATCTGTCTTGGATGCTTTAGCCGAGATTCCTGCATTGCATGGGGTTGGACTAGATGACCCTTGGGGTCCCTTCCAACTCTACAATTCTATAATTCTATTGACACCAGGCAGGCACCTCCACTGTATTCCTTTTGGTGCCTGCTTAAAACATTTTTGTTTAGGCAAGTATGCTACGCAAGAAGTTACATGTGGTTTATTTCTTTTCAGCCATTTACTCATCATCTGACTACTTTGTTTCTAGCTGTTTTAGTTTTTTTAAAAGCCGATAATGTTTTAGATTTTTGGGGGGGGGAAGCTTACGGGCTGTTGTTGTTATCAAGCGGTATATTAATTTTGTTCAATTTAAAAAAATCAGAGCGCAACCTGGAAGAGGAGTATCGACTCACCTACGTTTCCTCAGCAGCCTCAAAGGCGAGGCAAGAGAAGCAGCTTTAGCAAAAGCCCTGCTAAATTGGTACAAGTGGAAGGCAAATCACTGGGAGAGTCAGCTCTCAACACCAGCAGTCACCTCTTTGAATTCTGAGCATGCAGCGTGAGGTCAGCTTCCTCCTGGACATACAAAATTGCCAGGAGGCACATTAACAGGATAAAGTCCAGTCATTTCCCCACCTCCTTTTGGGGCTGCTGAACAACTAGAGAGTAAAAGGTACCAGTTGATGACAAAATATCTAGAATTGGATTTGGGTTCAATTCTGTGCTTAGTCCTGAGTGAACTGAGATACAGACAGGAACGTGCTTGAAGCATTTTGAGCACTATTTAAATTACTTCTTGTTTCTTTTCTTTTTTAAAAAAAAGACTTTTGTGTGGCCTATTTGAACAACAACAAAGCCAAAAGTGTGCATGCACACGAAAGCTCATACCAAAATAAAAAAACTTAGTTGGTCTTTAAGGTGCTGCTGGAAGGAATTTTTTTTATTTTGTTTCGACTACGTCAGACCAACACGGCTACCTACCTGTAACTAGAACCAATAAATTAGTATTTTTTTATAAAAAAGAAAAAGAAAGGAAGGAAGGAAGGAAGAAAAGAAAAAAGACTTGATTCCCTAAGGGCCTCACTTCCGCATCTAGAAAGCAGTAATGACGCCAATTTAGCTTGCAAGAATACGAGGAAGATGGAAGAAATACAGATTTTTGGCATGTTTAGCACACTGGAAGTGACACATGAATGTCTACTTTTTTTATTAAAAAAGCAGAGGTCTTTGGTGTTTCAGAACAAAAATAAATAAATGGCATCAGAGTTTTAATTGGCAGAATACCCTTTCAACTGCATGATAGCCCCAAACCACCAGGGATTTTTTTTTTTAAAAAAATGTTCTTTTAATGAGGAAGGTATGATTTTATAGCAGAAGGTGCATTGGGAGTGAACCCAATACTCACCTAGTTAAAAATTCAACCACGGCATCTCCCAAAAATTCCAGGCGTTCGTTGTGGTTGATCCTGCAAACAGAAAAAATGCAAGGATCGTTACACGTGACCCATATGAGCAATTAGCGATGGATAAACAAGAGCCGGTCAATTCCTTGGGGCGGTAAAGCAAAAAGAGTTAGGCTCCCACTGCTTTCGGTCTTCAACACGCCACCCTCCGATGCCCAACAGTGAAGATTTGGGTTTCTTCTGTGCGGCACAAAAAACCACAGGCAGCCAGAAAGGTAATAAGGCCGATCGTAATTCTGTGTCAACTTATTAACCAAAGGAAAAGATAATGATGTGCAATGGCAAGCTGAGACCAGCATTCGCGTGCCCTGCCATCACCCTGGATGATTTAAAGAGAGGCCTCCTCCTAGGCCATCTACAGGATTTTGGCACAGTGCCTTGCAAGAAGAAAAAAGAAAGCATCTCGCAGAGAGTTTGCATCCTCTGTTACGGCATTGTGCCCCCTCCTGATCCTGCACGCTCTTTCGGCACTGGCACGGAAAGAGGCTTGCCGGGAGCGCTTGGGCATTTGCGGGAAAGCAGGCAAGCCGAGTGTGTTCTTAAGGTGAGAAAGAAATCACTAACAAATCAGCAGACTTCCAGGTGGTTACTGCAAAGAGGCAAAAAGTGCAGAGGCCACAGAGAGGTTTACTGGGAGCAGTTCCAACCGTGCGACACTGCAATAAATAGCCTGTTGCTGGAAAGGCACAGTTTCCCCCAACTGAAAGCTGGGGAAACCCAGCCAGATGACCAGTATACCTGAAGGAGCGTCTCCACCCCCATCGTTCTGCCCGGACACTGAGGTCCAGTACCGAGGGCCTTTTGGCGGTTCCCTCGCTGCGAGAAGCCAAGTTACAGGGAACCAGGCAGAGGGCCTTCTCGGTAATGGCTAAACCGCTTCTGGCGCAATGGAACACAGTGAAGGAAACCAGAGCGCACAGAAATGCCGTTTACCTTCCCACTACAGCAGTGCCTATTTATCTACTTGCACTGGTATGGTTTCAAACTGCTAGGCTGGCAGGAGCTGGGGCAAAGCAATGGGAGCTCACCCCGTCGCAGGGATTCGAGCCACCAACCTTCCGATCGGCAAGCCCAAGAGGCTCAGTGGTTTAGACCGCAGTGCCACCTGCGTTACTGCAACGAGGCGAAAGGTGCAGAGGCCACAAATAGGTTGACTGGTAGCAGTTCTGACCATGCACCACTGCAATATCCTGTCTTACCTTCCAAGTCCCGGACTGCAGAATCCGGGACCGGCAGCCGTGTGACACCGGAAGTTGCGTCGACGTAACTTCCAGTGTCGCTTTGCCCTTCTATGGGCACCAAAAATGGCCGCTGCCGGCTTCAAAAGTAGCTTCTACGCATGACCGGAAGTGTGTCAACGCGACTTCCGGTGTCGGCCATTTTTGGTGCCCATAGATGGGCGGGGCGACACCGGAAGTTGTGTCGATGCACTTCCAGTCATGCGTAGAAGCTACTTTTGAAGCCGGCGGCAGCCATTTTTGTGCCCATAGAAGGGCAAATCAGAAAAAAAGGCTGCCGGCAGGAGAAAATAATGGAGAAAAACGGGAGACGAAGTGATACGGGGGACCACCGGGAAAAGGTAAGTAAAAACGGGGGTTTCCCGGGGAAAACGGGGTACTTGGCAGCTATGTATCCTGTTGCTGGTAATGCACAGTTCTTCCTATCTGAAAGCTGCCCAGAACGGCTGGGGAAACCCAGCCAGATGGGCGAGGTATAAATAATAAATTTATTATTGTTGTTGTCATTAGCAGTTCTGTTCCGATCCCACTTGCTGCAGTAGAACAGCGAGCTTGTAATTGCAACAAGTACCACCCAGAAATTATGTTGTTTGCGTACCTGGAAGGAGTAGGATCATCTTGTCCAAGACGTGACATGATATTGATCAAGGTGTTTATGCCTGGGGGGAATACAAACCAGGTGTTATTTAAAAGGTAACCCCCGTGTAAACAGGCACGTTTTCTTTTAAGGGTTCAGCACAAAAGTACCCCTCCAATAATGTGAATTATTTATTGTCATCTGAACAGTAAATGATCAAGCTTATGACATAGGTTTGTAGCAAGGTTAAAGCTTACTGAGAAATGATACATAATGAATTGAAAAGGATGTTTAAAATAACGTTTGTAAAAACTAACAAACTCAGAAGCTTTTCTTTTGGGAATGATAGGGACAGAGCTACCTAAACTGTATAGAAACTTATTCATGTATGCTACTACAGCGGCAAGAATGTTACTCGCACAAAAATGGAAAGAAGAATAAGTCCCAGCAAAGGAAGAATGGATACAAAAACTTATGGACCTTTTAATAAAAGAATGGAAATGGCTTATTGAGTATTTGCAGATAAATTGTAAACAGATAAGAACATTGGTAGGATTATTGTAATAACCTGCACTTGTATAACCTGCTCCTTGTATTTAAAGGAGATTAATAAATGAGCAAACTAAGTTAATTTGGATATGCAGAAGATATTAAAAATAAATTTAAGGAACTAGAGAAATAGGGGGAAGGAAGTCATTTTGAATTGTTAAAATGATTGTGAAATTAGTGAAATGTATAAACCTGAAAAGCATAAATAAAATTTAAAGGGAAAAAAAAGCTTATAACATAGGTTTGTATCCCAATAGCTACCGCTGTATCCCAATAGCCAAGTACCTCTGTAGAATCAAAATCCAGCTGCAATTTCTCCAGTTCCAACCCTGTTTGGCTATTGCCCAACCTTTTTTGGCTTTGGGCATTCACTATGTGTAAAGTCCATCCTGCCCACACTTTAGTCTGGAAAGTCTCCACTCTCTCTTTTTTTTAAAGCAAACTATCCATTCAACTCAGATGACCATCTTAACTCCACAAACTTGGGAATATGCCCCATTGAATTCAATGGGATTTACTTTACACAACCACCCTGCACCCAGTAAAATAATGGGGACTGAACTATGCAAAAAACAACAACAACAACAACAAAAAAAACACCAACCCTTGGGCTTGTTGGGCTAGATTTCTACATGCAAGCAACACAAGAACTCTGCCTCCTTTTGCCACCTCGTGGTAGAACAGCAATTGACATTAGGGCGATGAGAACGCAGCATGCGAAACTGACTCATGTGAAGGCATGCAAGGCTGCCACCTTGCTGAAGCTCACTAAGCAGATCTGGCTCCTGTTGGCACCAGGATGCATGACACATAAGTACAGTGGTACCTCGCAAGACAAATGCCTCGCGCAGTGAAAAACTTGCTAGAGGAAAGCGTCTAGCAGTTCTTTGTTGCCTCGCAAGGTGAAGCTTTCTATGGCCGCGTCTCGCAAGAGGATTTTTCTTTAGACGATTTTTTTTTTTGCTGTCTGCCATTTGTTTCCGCAAGACGAAAATTTTCGTTAGATGGCTCGACCCGCGGAACGAATTATTTTCGTCTTGCGAGGTACCATTGTATACCTGAAGGAGCATCTCCACCCCCATCGTTCAGCCCGGACACTGAGGTCCAGCTCTGAGGGCCTTCTGGCTGTTCCCTCACTGCGAGAAGCGAAGCTACAGGGAACCAGGCAGAGGGCCTTCTTGGTAGTGGCGCCAACCCTGTGGAATGCCCTCCCATTAGATGTCAAGGAAATAAACAACTACCTGACTTTTAGAAGACAGCCCTGTTTAGGGAAGTTTTTAATGTTTTATCATGTTTTTTATATTCTGTTGGAAGTGGCTTGGGAAACCCGGCTAGATGGGTGGGGTATAAGTAATATAATATTATTATTATTATTATTATTATTATTATTATTATTATTATTATTATTATTATTATGCCATGGGTTCCTCAAGGGAAGAAAGGTGATATATACAGTAGAGGAAAGGAAGTAAAATAGACGAGGAGAAAGAAGTGAGAGGGGAAAATCACGACACCAGCAAAACGTACCTTTTTTCCTCATATGCATATGGTGAACTTTCCTATCTCCATATTTGGGCTGGCGGATGCCGCAATTGGACAAAGAATTTCTGGCGTGGTCTGGATTCATCCCGAAGTTTAAGTGATGGCTTGGGTGAGTCATGGCCAGCTGTAAACGCGGCAGAATCCCAAAGCAAAGACAAAAAAGTCCTGTAAGTGTCCGCTGCTCATTCCAATCACTGCAGAGCTTTAAAACGGACAGCTGCCGTGAAATTGTAGGAGCGCAGGACTACCCCACCCTGAGTTGTTCAAGTCCTCCACGTCAGTAAGCGCCAATAGCTAAACGTTGCAACTCAGTTCCAAAGACAACTTATAGTCCAGGAACCGTCACGATAAGAGGCAGAGTTCGAAACTCCCATTGTTCCGGGCACGTTTTATGACAGAGAATTCCATGAGCGCAAGCAGTTTCTGAGCTCTGAAATTTCAGATTGAAACTGCATATTGTGGGGGAAAGGAAAAGGCATAGACTTTTCAACACTTCCATTTTTGCTCTATTTGTTCACTTGAAAGACTCTCAGTAATAAGAAAAAAACAACAGAAAATTGCACGTGAGGATCTAATTGCTGCAGCCAATAACCATGCAAAAATATCAGGCATGATAAAATCTTTGCTCTTTAATGGCATATTGTCTGATACCTTTGTTTCGTATTCACAGGAATGCAGGTAGACTAGATCTAGAATACTTGGGTTACCTCCACCTTATAAACATAAACAGCTCCTGCGTCCTTCTCCTTATATTCCACCCCTCTCCATCCTTTCATTGACCCCCCTCCAACCTAGACTCATCTACATGGGTCAGTTAAAACGTTAAAAATACATTATAAACATGTGACACCAGAGGGCACTGTAGAGCAATGGGAAATGGCATTGAGCACTATATGGTTTTGTTTTTTTTAAAGCGTTTCTACAGATCAGTGTAGATCCAGCCCCTCTCTCTGCTCCAACCCTGACAAGGTCCTCTGTGCACAATATGATGCCAACAGCCGGTGCTTCCGACTCATTCTTTGGCTCCCTGATTGGCTGCCTCCATCAGCCCCCATCTCCAGGTTGGCCTGGTCAGTTCTCTGGCTCTGCCGTCCACAAGCTAATGCAAACTTACCAGTGCATCTATTCCCTGCTCCCTTTCCCCCCACCACAATGCAACTTCAAACACATGGGACCTTCAGCATTTGCTTACCTGCAATAAACAGCGATCTTTAAAAATGTATCCTATCAGTTTATCCAGATGCATTAGACATTGATGGTAGCGAATGTGATGAGTCAAGACAGGAAGCATCATGGCATGCTAGGAGAAAGAATTGCCATTATTTATTTACCTGGAACTTTTAGCCCTATGTTTTTTCAAGTAGAGTCATACTTCATGTTACATCCGCTCATTCGCCACCCCTAGCCCAGCCACCTCATCCACACACCTCAGATTTTACACAAATAAATAAAATGCATACACTTCGTTCACTAGGAATACAGAAGGGTATCCACTCACCTGACAGACATCAGAGCGGATGCCCGTTTTCCAGAATCCTTGGCTGCTCAGCTCGACGGTCACTTCGCGACGCATGGTGTTCTTCTGCCTAATCTTCTGCAGCGCTTCCTTTAAAGCAAAAAAAGGGGGGATTATCTCTGCAGGACCTGACCTGGGATAGCTCAGCAGAGCAACCTAAATTGCCCCTAAGTGCATTCAGAAAAGAGAGTCTTGGGTCAATGGGGCTTCTCTTGCTTGCTGCTTGGGACATTGGAGCAAAAAACGCTGGGGGGAAAAACAAGAATACCTGCCCACTCCCATGCATGAAGTCTAATGGCATTTGGGCCCTAGTGCTTGGGAACGAGTTCAAACACCTTTCTCATGTGAAAACAATACCATACTGGTCTGCTCTTCCCCTCCCAACCTGGCTTGTATCAAACTTGAGTGTTTCCTGTCTTGAAAACCTAGAGAGCTGCTGCTGATCAATGTACAGTGGTACCTCTACTTGCAAATTTAATGCGTTCCGAACGCAAATTCGTAAGTCGAAAAAAATTGTAAGTCGAATCCCATAGGAATGCATTGGGAGAAAAAAATTGTAAGGAGAAGCAACCCTATCTAAAAATTCGTAAGTAGAAAAAATCCTATCTAAACCGCATCCAAGATGGCGAACGGAGCTCCATTCGTAAGTAGAAACATTCGTAAGTAGAGTTATTCGTAAGTAGAGGTACCACTGTAGATGGTGCTAAGATGGACCGACAATCCAGCTTGATATAAGGCACATTCCCACGTTCCGGGAAAATGACTACCAGGTTTGTGCAAATAACACACTGGAGGTGTGGACAGGAGCCACGCAGAGCACCTCAAAGGCTTAAGATCATACCAACACAGAAAGTGCCATGGTGTGTCAGATCAAGTTTCACTAAGTCCGGCATGCTTTAAGAATCCCAGAATCTGACACTCTCGTGTGCTGCCTGCAAGTTTGCCAGAGGTATCTGTTTAGCCACTGCGATAACCGGATGCTGAATCTGATGGGCTTTGGCCTGATCCAGCAGGCCTCTTCTTTTGCTTCTCTCAGATCCAGGGCTATCCACCAAAAATTCATCGTTCCAGAAGCTCAGCCCTCTGTAGAGCTGGCCGATATATTGATAAATTGGCGTTCAGATCGCGATACCCATTTCGGACCATTTGAGCTGACAATGCATTGTGCCAGCTCAAATTGCCTGCAGACACCGTCTGGACCTTTGAGGAAGCCCCCTGCCCCTTGCATGAGATGGAGCAGTAATGGGGGTTGCTCAGCTGAAGACTGCTCCCCACCCCCAGCTGAGCAGATACGCCCCTCCAGTTTGCATGAGCCAGAGCAATATCGGGGCTTCGTAGGGCTGGGTCATGTATTTCAGCTGCTTCTTGCTCCCCTAAAGTGTGGAAGAAGAGGCAGCCAGGATGCATTCCAGATACCGTGATATATCGGCATATCACACTATTAAGCTGCTGATATATCACAATGTCAAAAACCAGATTATCGCCCAGCCCTCGTCTCCTGTCTCTTGGGTCTGTTGTTGAAAAAAAGGAAAACCTATATCTGAAAATCTGTGGCAGAGAGCATGAGGCAGAGCAAAGGAATAAATTAAAACGCCAACGGTCTAAATTGCTTTGGAAACAAAGCAATGATGCATTGACGCTGTGCTATTTGCAAAGGACCGTGGCGATATTTTCCAACACCCTCTTCAGCCTAAGGTTCAGGGTTCAAGTTTGAGCAAAGGCAACAGCAATGTAAGGAACAAAACATGGTATACAGACACACAGAGAAATTAGGACAGAAATAAAATAAAATGAAATAAAGTAGCTGCATACTTCTCTTTGCACAAGTTTCTGCTTATCCGCTTGTTTCACTTTGGGGCTGTTAGCCAGCAGATGGCGCAATTTCACATAACTCTTCCAGAGTTTTTGGTACCTGAGAATTAAAAATAATAATAATAATAATAAAAAGTTGGATGGGAGATAAATCACTCTTGATCCGTTTCCTTTTTGTTTTTAGTTAAGACGGCTGCCTAGTAATTCTCAGGTCCATACTGGAAAGAAATCCTTTCCTATCCTTATATGGAAACTGGCATTATCTTGAAAAGAGAGCATAGCCAACCATTTCCCAGCTCCGCTTCCAGCTCAACAAAGGTTGACAGGCCTTGTTTCTTTACAAAAGGAAGAACACATCATTGCTTGGATCACAGCCCATGGACTCGGGCATTTGGACTGTTCCCAAGACCAGGTTTTTTTCCCCCTTTACAAGAGACAGTGTCTACGTGAGGCGAACTACAAGGAGCTGCAGGAAGAATCAAGGAAGGTGGTGGGAGATTTGCTATAACAAAATGCAGCAGTGATGGGCAAAAGCTTGAATGGTAATGGAGGGAAACTTGGGCAGCCATTAGAAAAATTAACAGAGGATAAGATAAGGCTATCACTGGCTACCAGGATGGCCTCAGTATTAAGACTGGGCGATATATCAATATATCGCCTCAAACTGGGTTGAAGTCCCTATTATGATATCAGTTTCGTAGTTTTTGACCTGGCAATATATTGTGAATCAGGATGTGTGTGCACTATGCAAAAATTGCAATGTGGGGGGAAAGGTGAAGCCAGCCAGTGCATCTACATAGCTCCATCCTAATTTTAGATATTGTAATATATCTGTATATCACAATGTTTAGCTGGGGATATGTCACGAAGTTGAAAACCAGCTCCATCCTTATTTCAGATATTGTGATATATCAGCATATCATGATGTTTAGCTGGTGATATCTCACAGCTGAAAACCAGATATTGTCTAGCCCTACACTTCACCTCTACAGTGGTACCTTGGGTTACAGGCACTTCAGGTTACAGACTCCGCTAACCCAGAAATAGTACCTCGGGTTAAGAACTTTGCTTCACAATGAGAACAGAAATGGCACAGAGGCAGCGGGAGGCCCCTATTAGCTAAAGTGGTGTCTCAGGTTAAGAACAGTTTCAGGTTAATAATAATAATAATAATTTATTATTTATACCCCGCTCATCTGGTTGGGTTTCCCCAGCCACTCTGGGCGGCTTCCAACAGAAAAATGAAATAAAATAATCTATTAATCATTAAAAGCCTCCCTAAACAGGGCTGCCTTCAGATGTCTTCTAAAAATCTGGTAGCTGTTTTTCTCTTTGACACCTGATGGGAGGATGCTCCACAGGGCGGGCGCCACCACCGAGAAGGCCCTCTGCCTGGTTCCCTGCAACTTGGCTTCTCGCAATGAGGGAACCGCCAGAAGGCCCTTGGTACTGGACCTCAGTGTCCGGGCAGAACAATGGGGGTGGAGACGCTCCTTTAGGTATACTGGACCAAGGCCATTTAGAGCTTTAAAGGTCAGCACCAACATTTTGAACTGTGCTCGGAAACGTACTGGGAGCCAATGTAGGTCTTTCAAGACCGGCGTTATGTGGTCTCGGCGGCCGCTCCCAGTCACTAGTCTAGCTGCAGTATTCTGGATTAGTTGTAGTTTCCGGGTCACCTTCAAAGGTAGCCCCACGTAGAGCGCATTGCAGTAGTCCAAGCGGGCGATAACTAGAGCATGCACCACTCTGGCGAGACAATCTGCAGGCAGGTAGGGTCTCAGCCTGCTTAGCAGGTGGAGCTGATAGACAGCTGCCCAGGTTAAGAATGGACCTCCAGAACGAATTAAGTTCTTAACTCGAGGTACCACTGTACGTTGTTCCATCATTATTTCAGACATTGTGATATATCAGTGTGTCGTAATGTTTAGCTGGTGATAAACCGCAAAGTTGAAAACCAAATCTTGACCAGCCCAACTGGGGAACACAAGGAGAGTGCTCATGTCCCAGTCATGGACATGCCAAAGGCAACTGCTTGGCCCATGTGAGAGCAGAAGGAAATGGTTCTTAAGACGATAACAGTGAATTGACAGCCAAACATTTTGCAGATTACTCCCCAGGGAACAAAACAATGTTAATGACCCATCATGCAATGCACAAAACATAAGGGAATTGAGTCTTTAGGGAACCCACAGAAATTAAGAGGGGAAATTGGTGCTGGTTCAAGATAAATGGTCTACGGTTTACAATATAAGGATTTCATTTTAAAAGGCATGCATGCTTTTGAAACAAAATTAAAGGAATGCAGAAAGCAAAACGTTTTCACTTAAGAGAAGGGGGGAAAGAAAGCATTTCAGAGTCCAGAATTTCACTGTGCAGCGCAGAACAATTACTGATTTTTCCTCCCCCACCCTTTCCATCTATTCCCCAGAGTACTATCGCAGTGGGTGTTCGTAACTGCTTTAGCAGAAGCATTTGCTTCTGCACCTGCCCATCAAGAGCAAGGCTGTTAAGACTGCATTCAACCCCAGGCTTGACAATAATTGCTTACTGTGGGTCTCCAGCATAACTGAGTTGAGCAGGTCGTATTCCAAAGTGGACAATAATGGGGAAAGTAATCACATCAGGGTTGAACTGCTCACGATCCAATTGGTCAATGCGAACCGAGCTGGGTTTCTGGAGCAAGCAGAGGGAAAAGATCAAACAATTAAATTTAGGTAACAATGGCTCTATCGCAGGCATATATACAGTAACTTTACGAAAACGGCCTCTACGCAGAGGAAGAGCTGGCCCTGAAGACAGTGGGGCACATTCCATCTTCCACTGGCTCGTTTCCGCTCGGGAAACGAATCTGAAACCCAACCGTAGTTTCAAATCCTCGTAAAACGAGAAGTCAAGCCAGCTGCGGGTAAGGGAGGAGGGAGCACATGTTGCAGAGACTGGCTCCTGATTCGTTAACCACTACTAACAGCCCCTGAACGGACCTGTTATGGACTAGCGGGGAAGAGAGAGTTGAATGACCACACCTAGGCTTGTATGAAATGCAGCCACCTTGCCAGCTGAAGGATTTCTGTGCATGCAACAGGACTTTCCCCAGTGGCATAGCGTGGGTTGCCGGAGCCCGGGGCTGCACAGAGCGGGGTGGTGGGAGGGAGGGGAATGGATTACGCATGCCCATTCAACCGCCTAATGATGACCACGTCACCTGGGAGATCACAGCCGCAGAGATAAGAAGAGTCATTCCGTTGTCTAGAGAGGTCACTCCCTGGTTCTCAGGGAGAAGCCGTTTTCAAGGGAGCCCAGAGACGGAAGTGCGCAACTGTATCGAGGCAGCACTGGGGGTTGGAATTTTGCGCCCTCTAAAAATTTTGCGTCCGAGGCAACTGTCACTCTGCCCCTCCCCAAGCTACGCCAATGCTTTCCCTGCCTCCTCCCGCCCCATATGTACTACATCCTTCCCAAATCTGCTCCAGGGCACTGAAGAGTACGGGTGTGCAAGTTGGAAGATTATCTAGCTCTGCATGGGATACAATAAGACACACCACAGACAACGATTTTCCCACTTAGAACTTCCCTGGAGTTAAAAGCAAAGTCAAGAGACAACAGGAAAACCATCTACCAATGATTGATCCCACTGTTTACGCTGCACATCTAAGTGTTTACAGCGAGAGTGAATTGCTAAGGGTTCGTTACAGCTAAAAGGAGGAATATAACTGAGGAAATAAATCCGTCACACAAAAATACCACACTCCGTTCAGCTTTTCCTTGCACTACCAACCCAAACTCTAGAGCGACAAGGTAGGCAATGAAAGGGGCGTGTGCAGAAGCACTGCTTGAAGTGTGTGAAGGACTTCACAGAATTTAAAGGTATTCTAAAAACATTTAAAAGGTTAGGTACTGCAAGACGTCCCTTCTCCTTCCCGAGCTTGTTTAGCCTTCGCTCGGATATAAAGAAACAGAGAACCCCCCACACAAATATCTCTCTTGCTATTTATTATTGGTAGGAATTAAAATGTGACCTTGTCACGGAAGGAACGAGAAAGAGGACAAACAAACAAACAGTGACTATTCTTCTCCTTCCTCCTTGACTTATTACTGACAAAGAAAGCTATAACTACAAAACACGCCAATAAAACAGCTCTCTCATAAGCCTCTCCTGATCTTTCCCTATTGTGCCGAATGAGAACTTTATTGCTGAGCTCGACAATCGCAAGGCGAAACGTTCGGCGGCAAAAGCCAGGACGTTCCTATCATTCAAAAAAGAAGAAGAAGATGCGGCTATTGTGCAGCGTTACAATGGACACTAAGCCCAATCTCCATAGAATAAAGTGAGCAGAATTGTGTATACATCTGATACTTAGAAGACTTGTGGGATTCCTATGAAGTGTTGTTGGAGAAGGAGAAAGGTGGTGGTGGGGGAACAGTGTGGACAACTTTATTCTAGTGACACCCGACACTAAAACTTTAGGCACCAGGCCAAAAGGTTGCTTTATAACCAGGCCTTTGGTTGATTTGATTGACATCCTATGCCCTTTTAAAATGTGAGGGTTTTGGGGGGTGGGGGTGGGGTTATCGGGTTGTTGTTTTTATTTAGGTTATATATTTTGTGGTTTTATATTTTGATTTTCCGGTTTTCGAACAATTTTTGGAAGCAAAAGCCGAACGTTCGGTGTGGCTTCCGATTGGCTGCAGGAGCTTCCTGCAGCCAATCAGAAGCCGTGCTTTGGTTTCCCAACATTTTGGAAGTCAAATGGACTTCTGGAACAGATTCTGTTCAACTTCCAAGGTAGGACTGTATTGAGAATGTGCAACACTGGTACTGAGAGTGGTACCGAAATCCTCAAGGATACCATGTGCCAGGCCCACAGCCAAGGACACAGCCCTCTGGGAGCACCAGGGAAGTCTTCCTGTGCTGATCCAGAATGCGGCAGCTTGACTGGTGACTGGTGAACGGCCGCCGAGACCATAAAACACCAGTCCTGAAAGACCTACATTGGCTCCCACTACGTTTCCGTGCACAATTCAAAGTGCTGGTGCTGACCTTTAAAGCTCTAGATGGCCTTGGCCCAGTATTCCTGAAGGAGTGTCTCCACCCCCATCCTTCACCCGGGACACCGAGGTCCAGCTCCGAGGGCCTTCTGGTGGTTCCCTCACTGTGATAAGTGAGGTTACAGGGAACCAGGCAGAGGGCCTTCTCGGTAGTGGCACCCGCCCTGTGGAACGCCCTCCCGTCAGATGTCAAAGAAATAAACAACCATTTGACTTTTACCCTGTTTCTCATATTTTAAGACATACCCATAAAATAAGCCATAGCAGGATTTTTAAGCATTCAAGGAATATAAGCCATACCCCGAAAATAAGACATAGTGATAGGCGCAGCAGCAATGCCGGCCGCGGCAGGAGGAGGAGGAAAAAATTAAGACATCCCTCGAAAATAAGCCATAGTGTGTTTTTTTGAGGAAAAAATAAATATAAGACATGTCTTATAATATGAGAAACACGGTAGAAGACATCTGAAGGCAACCCTGTTTAGGGAAGTTTTTAATATTTGATGTTTTATCGTGTTTTTAATACAGTGGTGCCTCGCTTAACGAATGCCCTGCTTAACGAAATTTCCGCTTAACGAAAGGTCTTTTCTAGCGAAGGTTGCCTCGCTAGACGAATTCGTTTTACGAAAAATTCGTCTAGCAAATCGCGGTTTCCCATAGGAATGCATTGAAATTCAATTAATACGTTCCTATGGGCAAAAAAAAATTTCAAAAAAATTTCAATGCATTCCTATGGGATTCGCTAGACGAATTTTTCGTTATAAGAAAAGACCCATGGAACGAATTAAATTCGTCTAGCGAGGCACCACTGTATTCTGTTGGGAGCTGTACAGAGTGGCTGGGGAAACCCAGCCAGATGGACGGGGTATAAATAAATACATTATTATTATTATTATTATTTGCACCCACAGATGCCATGTTGGCTTACGGCCCTAGATTACTACCTTTTATTGTCCTGCAATCATCATTGCATCTTAATGTTTTGTTGTCCCTAAGATGGCCAAACCATGCACTACTTTTGGGCAGCTGTCTTAGGCCACCAACAAAATAAATGACTAGATTGGGAGAGATGGAATTGATTGTGTTTCGGGGTTTGGGCACAGCACAAGAAAACTCAGTCTGAGAACATTTGCAGTACCATGCCAGGGCTGGTAACGATCATCCCCTTGCATTCCTCGGCATATTTCTGCCACTCCAGCTCCTCCCATTGTAGCATATTGGCAATCTCCTCTTCCGGCACCAATGGCTTATTACAGCGTAACAAATACAGCAGAATCTGGTGCATGGACAGAACTTCTTTCCCTCCATCTTCAAAGAAAAAGAAAAGAAAAAGGGCATATGATCCCAAACACTGTTTATAAAATGTTTCTAGAGGAAGCAGAAGTAGGCGTCCAAAGGAAGCAACAGCAGTCAGGGCCGCAAATGGCTACAACGAAAGACAATGGCTGAGATCCCAAACATTTCCTATTCATTGGGATTTACTCCAAGGTTAGCAGGGTTATGAGTGCAGACCGTAAAGGCCACCGGCACGTTTAGAAATTGGTGGGAATTAATTGGAGGCTCTGATCTGACTTTTTGTTTTCTAGATTTCAGCAGACTCACAAACTTACCAGAGTCCTTGCATGCTCCCAAATGCCATTTTGTGGGGGCTACCAACAGTTTGAACCTTAGGTGAGACTGTAAATCTGACCACCATGCATTATTACAAGTTTGGTGCGAATTCTTTCACACTGCTCAGCAGGTCGTGGCACAGAGGACCACTTTCGATTTAAAATGTGGAGGAAGTACAAAGAGAAATGTGTCGGCTGCCAGCTTGAAACTCTGCTTTCAAGGTTGGCGGTATCACTTTGTGACACGTCACCGACACCCTAGTTCACAAAACCAAGGGTCAAGGAGTTACTGTGTTAAATCAGCCCAATTTCAAGAGTACTTTCTCACTACGGCATGAGCACACGTTGGGAGAAACTAAAGGCAAACTGAAGGCAGCTCCATTTAAAAAGAAAACAGTGGTCTACCCAATCTTTGAAGGCAACATCTAAGGATGGAAACAAAACTTGATTACAGTCGTACCTTGGATCCAGAATGCCTTGGTACTCGGACATTTTGGCTCCCGAACACTGCAAACCCAGAAGTGAGTGTTCCAGTTTATGAACGTTCTTTGGAACCCGAACATCCTATGGGGTTCCACTGCTTCCGATTGGCTGCAGGAGCTTCCTGCAGCCAATCAGAAGCTGTGGTTTGGTTTCCGAACGTTTTGGAAGTCAAACGGACTTCCGGAACAGATTCCATTCGACTTCCAAAGTAGGACTGTATTGGGAATGTGCAACATTGGTCATACTGAGAGTGGTATCAAAACAATCAAAGGACCTAAGTGAAGACATTTCCTTTTTATTTGTTGGTATGAAGGAACATTCAATTGTGCCAATTTCCTGCCTGCAGTCTGATGGCATGATACGAGTCCAGGTACACAGGTCTGACCATCTCAGCAAGAGCTGGGCCGGTACCGGGCTGACGTACCAGTAACAACAAAAAAACTTACCTGGAAGAAACCTGACAAAACGAGGCATGAAATGAAACCGGGGGCAGGAAGGATCGTTGTTTTCTAACGAAGGACCTTCAACGAGAAAGTGGAAGCAATTCAAAACACAAGCCACGCATTTCACAAGTCTCCATCTTTGGTATTCTAATAAAACAGGCATCCCCAAACTTCGGCCCTCCAGATGTTTTGGACTACAATTCCCATCATCACTGACCACTGGTCCTGTTAGCTAGGGATCATGGGAGTTGTAGGCCAAAACATCTGGAGGGCTGCAGTTTGGGGATACCTGTAATAAAACATAAAAGTTTATACAGAGCTGGGCATATTACATGACTGCAGTGCAAAAGCAAGTTTGGTATTTAGGGTGGACAGTTCATTTTTAAAAAAAGGCAAACTTCTAGGTCTCATAGGTAATGATAGGATTAAAAGTGGGTGGGATTCCTGTTTGCCTTAAAATCCAGCACATGGCTCAGTGGTATTTTCTGAGGCCATGGTATACAGGCTCCTTCCCATATTTAATTTAGGCAAATGCATTCAACTTTGCTTAATTTCTGCAGGTCAGGAAGATTCTTCTCGGTGCCCAATTGGCTGCCCTGGTGCAGTACATACAATGCAAGGCATATACCTGCTGTCTCCCTATGTTATAATTCTCGTTAAAATCTCCATCCTCCTACACCACCCCCAGGACATGCAAGGCACAATCCTCTACTGCAAATCTGCAATGACAGATACACCAACAAAACACCTGAAATACAGCAGAGGAGCCTTGTGGCAAGGAAGACGCACTGGTGGGAAGGCTAGAACCGACTAGAGTCAAGAATATTATGTGTTCACAGACTTCCTTTTGGTGGCATATCACCAGCAGCCCCAGATTGGATGCCACTGGCAGCGTTTCATGATATTACGCTATTATAATGAGTGTACAAGATAGCACCGTCGGAATGTGCCTTTCCAATTTTGTAAAAAGAAAGGAAGGAAGGAAATAAATCTCATCATTCGTTCTCACTCGGAGCTAGGGAACGCATTTTAGAAAAGCAGAAGAAGCACACATCACAAAGCCTGCATTTCCTTAAACCAAGTTGTCAGGGCGGTTGCTGGCTACTCTCGAGCAACGACACTCCAAACCATCTTGTCTTTAGTACTTTTATTGTGAAAGCTATTTACAAGGCAAGAGCTTCATGAAAACATGTCTACTCAGTACTATCAGATTCTCCCAATGGCGCTTTTCGGCTCCTCCTCCAGCAGAGTAGTTTGGGGACCCCAAATCTCCTCCCCCTGCGTTTGTGAACCGCTGATCGCCTTAGTTCCGGGGTAAATTTGAAAGGATGCCCCTCTGCTGTTTCCCCGCTGGAACTCTCTGCTGGCCCCTCCTTCCTTGCTGATATCACAGGCTGCAGGTAGGGCTTTTGAATGCTGCCTGAGCCCGGGCCCGCTCCGTTCACTTCTTCCTTCCTGTCTCCTGTCCCTCCGCTGTTGTCCGAGCCATTCGAAGAGCTGGATTTGATGAGGGGTGGCTGTTCCCTGTAAGCCCACCCCCTTACACAAGTCTTCAGAGGTATATCAAACTCTACAATAAGCCTATATATCTCAGCTCAAGATTCCTCTGAGAAGCCCTTGGCTTTTAAAAACAAATTCTTCCTCAAGGCTCAATGGGGGGGGGGGGAGACAGCATGGGTGCTTTCATTTTGATCTTCCAAGGAAGATTTCCAACCAAAAAAAGAAAAATCCAGCATGCCACTTACGAAGTTTGCTACAATTTTTATTGCATCGTGCCACAGCCACATGCTCCTGTCTCCTATAAGCTGCACGGTGCCAACGCTTTTGCCGGGCGCTACGATCACAACTCATTGTGCACACCTTGCGGTAATTAAAATCTCAGAGGCACGCATCCCCCAAGAAACAAAGTCTCAGAGAACAAGCGAAATTTACAATAAATTTGTTGGGATGCTCAGTGCTCCAGCCAACCCGTCACTTCTCTCAGGTTATGCCATTTCATACTCCAACCCCAAAGAAACACTCGGCATTTGTTGGCTGCTAAACATGCCCAGTTTCCATTAAGATGACTTTTCCTTTGGAGAGACGCCTGTCTTTTTTTCCTGCTTCTGCAAGCCTTCAGAATCTACCAAACATGCCTGTACCTCCATGCAGTCTCTCGGTAGCTCCGATTTGGCAACAAAGCCATCCTAACTCATCACTTGAGTTCACTATCAGGACATATGATGATTTACAAAAGAGAGGCGGCCATTGTTGCTTTTTAACTTCATAAGCCCAGCTCGTTAAGGACGACATCCTCTCGTACACCAAAGACATGTCCTGGCGTATGTTTCGGTAAATATGGGCAATGAGATTTGTGTGTCTCTCAGTCACACCCAATGGTGTGCGAGATTCTAACCACCGGGACAAGTACTGAAAGGACGCTCTGAAATACCTTTTGGGTTTTCATTTTATCCCCTGCTCTCATCCACAAACACATTCTGAAACTCAAAAGTTACCGGTAAGATTCCAGTCGTAGAGTTCCAGGATATCTTTAAACAGGTAGGAAGAGAACACCTCTAGTCCTCGTACGCAAAAATTCTGGAAAAGGAAAAGGAGCCAATATTAAACTCAATGATCAATGTATGAGCAACATACCTAAACCCCGACAACATGGTTGGCGAGATTACAGGATATAATTTGGCAATAGTTCCTACAGTTGCTGCTTTAGGCATACTTGGCAAGTTAATACCAATGAGGTTCAAAAAACACAGGCAGGTCCTGCGTTCTGGAAGCTCGTTATGCAGAAACTCATTTATCCAAACGCGACGAATTAGTACCCAAACCTCGCTATGCAAACTACAGATTCAGGTATCTGTAACAGAGAGCTTTTAAAAAAAAAAAAACTTCCTGCTTTGCCTTTTGCTGGTTGGCTGAGGTTTGCAGAAGGTTTTCTTGCTTTCTGGGCTCCAAATACCATGGTTGGGAATGCGTTAGAAATTTCCGCGGAGGACTCAATGGAAATTGTTGGTTTGTTATGCTTGACGCTCGCTAATAGACGAGGGAACGCACTGTGTTCGGATGGCGGGATGTTATCGTGTATTATTATAATACTGTACGTAAATTATAGCACATACACTAGTAGAAAAAAACATGGGCCAGGGTGGGGGGACCCACAACTCCCCATTAAGGTGGAAAGAATCTAAAGCACAGGATTTTAATGTGTAACTTAACTTATGTATATAACCTGTTGCGACTACAACACCCATGACCCTTGACTGCCGGCAATGCGACTGGGTCATAGGGGAGCTGCAGTCGACATAATCTTGAGGACACCCCTTAGCGGTCTCTGGTGTCAACAATATTGAGTCAGACCGACAGTTTGACTTGCCGCAAGGCTGCTTCCTATGTTGCGTTTGTATGCCAGTGTTAGCCGTTGCCACAGAAATGCCATGTTAGCACTGCACAATTCCAGCATGACTCGCCGTAGGCGAGTGAGCAGTACAGCCGAGGGCTTTTCAGTGGCCACCTGTTTTCCCAGCAGTCGGCCACCAACAGGCGAGTACATTTTGAAGTCGCTGGCAATGGAATCTGCTGCAAAAGGGCAAATTTTCCAGGAAGAAAAACCCCACTGCCAATACAATGTATACCTGAAGGAGTGTCTCCACCCCCACTGTTCAGCCCGGACATTGAGATCCAGCAGCAAGGGCCTTCTGGCGGTTCCCTCGCTGCGAGAAGTGAGGTTACAGGGAACCAGGCAGAGGGCCTTCTCGGTAGTGGCACCTGCCCTGTGGAACGCCCTCCCACCAGATGTCAAGGAAATAAGCAATTATCCTACTTTTAAAAGACATCTGAAGGCAGCCCTGTTTGGGGAAGTTTTTTTTAATGTTTAGTGCTGTACTGTGTTTTTAATATTTGATTGGGAGCCGCCCAGGGTGGTTGGGGGAACCCAGCCAGATGGGTGGGGTATAAATAATAAGTTGTTGTTGTTGTTGTTGTTGTTGTTGTTGTTGTTGTTGTTGTTGTTGTTATGCACCCAGTGTGTGGGTGTGGGTGTTCCTTATTAAAAGCCTAAATCTAGACCGGAGGCAAAAATTACGAGCTCAGGGCTACGCCATAACTTACGGACTGTCAAAAGCCTTTCACTTGAATAAGCAGAAGAGATGATATATGTGGAAAGGAGAACCCCTCCCATCATTCTGGGAGGCTGCCGCGTTCTAGCTAAAAAGCTGATAAATCACCGCTGGCGTCGTAACAAGGCGTTTTCGTGGTCACAAATCAGCACCTCACAAACTGGGGGTGATTGTCCTTATGAATGGGCCGGGGAAGGAAATAAATAAAAGCAAAAACCCACGTGCCAATCTGGAAAGAAAGCGTTCTTCATTAAAACGGGCTCTTTCCCCTCCAGATGCGATGGGCGTGCCGCTCCGAAGCAAAAATACGAACAAAGGGAGGGTTACAGATAATGCGCACATATCCAAAGGCCGCTGTCCTGAAAGTTTGGAGAAGAGGCGGCCTCAGAGAGTACGCACATGATTTAGAGCTCGAGGGCCACATTTCCTTCTGGGCTACCTGCCAGGGGCCGCGTGCCAGTGGCGGGTGGAGGCAGAAGCCAAAGTGGATGGAGCCATGCATGTAAATTTCAATTTGGGCCTACAGTCTCGTTCCTCGAACCCCTCTCCATCCTTCACGGCCACTCTCTGACATCGCAAGGTGGGAACTGCTCGTTCAGAGGCAGCCACAAAGACCCCCAACCTGGGGTTTGCTGCTGCATTTGTAAAAACCAGCAGCGGGGAAACATGGCAAGGAAGAGAGGGTTCGACCCCTCTCCTGAATTCTCCCCATCTCTCTTTCCACCCTACTTAATTAGATTCCTAGGCATGTTTCTCAGGCAAATGGGGGGAAACGGCTACATTTAACAGGCTTCGGAGCTACTCTAGGGGACTTGGCCTTGTGGAAATAATTAACCCCTTAAACGGTGGCAGCTGTTCTTTCAGCGGGAAGGGTGGGCTCAGCAGAGGGATACACTCTGCGTTAAGTCGGGAATTCCCCTCCCTCGGATGGCACGAGGGACTGAGAGTGGCTGGCAGGCGGCCATCAACCACAGTTCCCAACCGTGAAATTTCGCCTTCAAGCAAAGGCCACACCCAATTCTATTACAGTCATACCTCGGTTTAAGTACGCTTTGGTTTGAGTACTTTCAGTTTAAGTACTCCGTGGACCCATCTGGAATGGATTTATCCACTTTCCATTACTTTCAATGGGAAAGTTTGCTTCAGGTTAAGTACGCTTCAGGTTAAGTATGGACTTCCAGAACCAATTACACTCATATTTCGGATTAAGTACGCTTCAGTTTGAATACTCCGTGGACCCGTCTGGAACCGATTAATCCACTTTCCATTACTTTCAATGGGAAAGTTCGCTTCAATTTAAGTACGCTTAAGGTTAAGTACAGTACAGACTTCTGGAATCAATTGTGTACTTAAACCGAGGTACCACTGTATTCAAGACCCCCTAGCGCTGGATATGGCTTGAAACGTGCCTGATCGTAAGCTGCTGTGATGTCACAGAAGGCTCTGGAGAAAAACCACACACAGGGCTTCGGCAAGCACCGTTGCCGTGAAGGGCTAGGTGTTAAGGTAGATTTCCTGAGCTCACCCCATCAGTTCACCCCATGCTAGTTCTGCTAAAGACAGCTATTTATACAGGGAAAGTTAGAAACCCTTCTCATCTTCACTTATATCGCTGGCAGATGTGGTTTACAATAATAATAATAATAATAATAATAATAATAATAATAATAATAAAGAAAAATAATCATGGCTCTGTGCTAATGAAGTCCAGGGGACAATCAAGGAGATGAAAAAATTCAAATCCTACTCCTATTCCCTGGGTTAAGTATTTTTTTACATTGTTGTAACGCTCCCTGAGACCTTTTTGCGAGGGTGAGAAGAAGAAGAAGAAGAAGAAGAAGAAGAAGAAGAAGAAGAAGAAGAAGAAGAAGAAGAAGAAGAAGAGGAAGAAATCCTATGTCCTTTTAAAATGTGTTGGGGGGGTTGGGTTGTTTTTGTTTTTATTATGTATTTTGTGGTTTTATATCTTGATTTTATTCTGTGAACTGCCCTGAGACCCCCGGGTATAGAGCAGTATATAAATGCTAATGCTAAATAATAATAATAATAATAATAATAATAATAATAATAATAATAATAATAATAATATTGTTGGACAGTTTTGACAAAATGCTACTCTCCCTCGCAGCAATATTCACTTGGTGGTGCTAATAGACAAATGGCAATAGAGTTTACTTTCACGAGAACATTTGCTTAACTTGTTTTACACCTTTCATTAGTATGTTTTCATATCAATATTCCAGGACTGTACACCTTTAATCAGTAGTGCTCAACCAGCCATACAGTACGATCTTCTTCATAGAATCATAGAATAGAATAGAATCATAGAATCATAGAGTTGGAAGAGACCACAAGGGCCATCCAGTCCAACCCCCTGCCAAGCAGGAAACACCATCAAAGCATTCCTGACAGATGGCTGTCAAGCCTCTGCTTAAAGACCTCCAAAGAAGGAGACTCCACCACACTCCTTGGCAGCAAATTCCACTGCCGAACAGCTCTTACTGTCAGGAAGTTCTTCCTAATGTTTAGGTGGAATTTTCTTTCTTGTAGTTTGAATCCGTTGCTCCGTGTCCGCTTCTCTGGAGCAGCAGAAAACAACCTTTCTCCCTCCTCTATATGACATCCTTTTATATATTTGAACATGGTTATCATATCACCCCTTAACCTTCTCTTCTCCAGGCTAAACATACCCAGCTCCCTAAGCCGTTCCTCATAAGGCATCGTTTCCAGGCCTTTGACCATTTTGGTTGCCCTCTTCTGGACACGTTCCAGCTTATCAGTATCCTTCTTGAACTGTGGTGCCCAGAACTGGACACAGTACTCCAGGTGAGGTCTGACCAGAGCAGAATACAGTGGTACTATTACTTCCCTTGATCTAGATGCTATACTCCTATTGATGCAGCCCAGAATTGCATTGGCTTTTTTAGCTGCTGCATCACACTGTTGACTCATGTCAAGTTTGTGGTCTACCAAGACTCCTAGATCCTTTTCACATGTACTGCTCTCAGAATATGCATGAACCAAAGCGCTAAACTTTCTCGATGCGCCACAAAGCAAACACATGTCGTGAATCATCGTTCCCATAACTTACTTCGGGTATCATCTCCTCGATGAAATGAATTGTATAATCGATGTTAAATCGGATTACTTTGCACAGAGGAATCTGGAGAGACGAGAAGAAACACGCGAGAGAGAGAGGTTCAGTCTCAAAGAGCGATGCAGGCAGCACCCTCGCTGCATTCTCTTGCTTTCTTCTGATCCAAAATTAAAAGGGAGGTTGAAATGCATAAACCTTGAGGCAGCCAGCTGGGAAACAGCATGACAAGCAAGGCACATATGACACCTGTTAGTAGAGACTGCCATCTGCTGGAGGCCGGACTGCACCGAGCACAGATTTCACAAAAAAAGTAGTGCATCAATGGCTACAATGGGAAGGCTTAAACCTCTTTGGGACAGACCAGGGTGGATAAAAATCAATGGTGTTTTTAAAAAATCCCCCCCATCGGATCGGATCTTTTTGATTTAACTTGGAGTTTTAAAATAAAAAGCTTTTGGAGGAAAAATCTTTCTAAAGATAGTTTTCTATTTAAGTTACATTATGGCCCTAAGGCTATTCATCAGTAAATAAGGATTTGTTTTAAGTTTTTCATGTGCGCTAAACGCAGTCTTAAGGTGTTTTTTTTAAAAAAAGAAATTGTTTAACCACATCAGTTAACAAACATGGACACATATGCTATAATGCTATTGTTTTAGTTATACAAACTGTTTAAATTGTTATTAAGGAAATGATTATTATTTTTCTCCTTCCAATAAAGTACAGCAGAAATTTTGTCCAAATAAAAACAGTTACCGTAACTTATTAAACCTCACAATAATTTCATAATTATCTATCTATGTATCTGTCTAATAGCATAACCAAATCGGCAATTTTTGATATAACTGCAAAAACTACTCTGAAAATTTATTATTCCAAAAATGAAACCTTCATCTGGCTGTAAATATTAAGATTACACCAGTCTTTCTGTAAAAAAAATGATTTGAATCAAGTTTTACTGACTAGTGATTTAAATCGTGATTTAAAATCAATTTGATTTAAATCAAATCCACCCTGGGACAGACCATCTGAATAGGTCAATTATTGTCAAGACAAGACTATGCAGAGACTGATCACCAGTGGGATCAGCTATGCCACTGGTGGATCTGCCTTGCGTTAGGAAACAATTGTGGGTTAAACCACAGAGCCTAGGGCTTGCCAATCAGAAGGTCGGCGGTTCGAATCCCTGCGATGGGGTGAGCTCCCGTTGCTCAGTCCCAGCTCCTGCCAACCTAGCAGTTCGAAAGCACATCAAAGTGCAAGTAGATAAATAGGAACCGCTACAGCGGGAAGGTAAACGGCATTTCTGTGCACTGCTCTGGTTTGCCAGAAGCAGCTTTGTCATGCTGGCCACATGACCTGGAAGCTATACGTCGGCTCCCACGGCCAACAATGCGAGATGAGTGCCGCAACCCCAGAGTAGGTCACGACTGGACCTAATGGTCAGGGGTCCCTTTACCTTTAAAGCAAAAAAGGCAGGAGAATCTCACCTCCAATGAACAGATTTTTTTAAAAAAATGTTTAAAGGGACAAAGATTTCACGGGAGGGCTCCTATTGGTTTGATTTTTACTATGGAGAAGAAAACTAGCATATGCAGAAATTACAAAAGCCCTAGCAGCCATCCATAAAACCAGCTGGGCCATGAAAGAAAGGCTACTTACATTGGTGAGGGGAGTGTGGGCAAACATGGAAAAGCCTTCGAAGATGTACTCGTGGTCATCGTACTCGATCACAGTCGGCCTGTCTGTCTAAAGAGATAAGGGCAAAAGCCAGAGGTCAGACTAGCCTTGCAAATAAGGCTACAGAAGTTAGCCTGCTGAAATGCTTGCCGGCGTTCCAGCGACTAGCAGAGCAGCAACCCAAACTTCTGTTCCTCCTCCAATAGCTTGTTGAATTTCTATCCTGGACAACGGGGCTGGGCCCATAGCGGTCAGCAGGTTGGGACGGCACAGACCTGCCGACACAGGGGTCGCCGTGGTTTACCATGAGGTTGCGAGGTGGGGTGTGCAAGGAGACAATGAGCTGCTGGCAAAATGCAGCTGGGAGGTCAGGTATAAGCACCTTGGCGACTGCTCCTGGGCTTCCCTCCCCTGGTAGCCCATAGTTTCCATGCTAGGGGCAGAGGAGGGGTGGACCAGTGTCTGGCCTTGGTGACGGACTGGCTGGAAGCCAATAAACAGAACGCTGAGGCCCTGTCAGTGGGCAGCTCCCTAGACCAGATGGGTGGAAGATTGCCTGCTCTTGATGGAGTCACAGTCTCTCTGAATATACAGCTTGGAGGTGCTGCTGAATCCATCGTTGTCTCTTGAGGCTCAGGTGGCCTCAGTGGCGCAGACTGCCTTCCGTCCATTTCGGCCAGTGGCCCAGGCGTGCCCCTTATGCATCGGTAACCTCTGGGTTAGATTACTGTAATGCTTTATATGCGGGGCTGCCTTTGAGGATGGTTCGGAAACTTCAGCTGGTGCAAAATTGGATAGCCAGGTTGCTCACCGGGGCAGGACACACTGAGCATATTACACAGATCCTGGCTCAACTGCTCTGGCTGCCAATTAGTTTCCGGGCCCGATTCAAAGAGCTGGCTTTGACCTATAAAGCCTTAAATGGCTCATGATTGCAATATTATTATTTTTATGTTTATTGGAAGCTGCCCAGAGTGGCTGGGGAAACCCAAACAGTTGGGCAGGGTGATAATAATACGGTGGAACCTCGGTTTTCGAACGTCTCGGAAGCCAAACAATTCGGAACCCAAATGCCAAAAACCTGGAATAGCTTCCATTTTCGAATGGCTTCCAAGGTGCAATTCTCCATTTTTTTCAATGGATTTTGCCGACCACCCATTGATCCTCGGTTATTGAACGTTTTGGAAGTCGAACGGTCCTCTGGAATGGATTACGGTTCGAAAACCAAGGTTCCACTGTAATAATAATAATAATAATAACTACGGTATTACCTCAAGGACCACCTCCCTCTATGTGAACTGACCCGGACCCTGCGATCATTATCTGAGACTCTTCTTCAGTTCCTCCTCCACAAGAGGTCTGGAGGATGGCAACAGAAGAACTGGTCTTGTCTGCGGTGGCTCCCCATGTGTGCAATGCTCTCCCCAGAGAGGCTCGCCGGGCGCCTTCATTACATGTCAAGCAAAAACACTCCTCTCTACCCAGGCCTTCAGCTATTGAACAACCTTACAGCCTTTTAGAAGCGTGGGGACTGTTATTCTATTTCCTGCGATCGCTTTATTGCTTTTATTATGATGATGCTACACAAATCACATTTTTAATGTAGTACACTACCCTGAGATCTTTGGGTAAAGGGCAGTATATAAACGGAATCAATAAATAACAGCCACAACAAATAAATATGTCCAGCTTGCTTGCCACCTATGCCTGCCGGGCAGGGGCTTAAAATCAAGAGCTTCAAATAAAAACAGACGGGTCTGCTGCTTCCCCTGCTTCATATCATACTTACTAAAAAGTTTGTAGGCGGTGACACTGTAATGCGATAGTGGAATAATTTCCCGGCATTGTTGGTCATGGGTCGGCAGGGTTTAATAGGCTTTAAGAAACAAGAGGGGAGAGAGGAGGGGCAGGTGATTAGGAAAAGTGAGTGCCAATAAAAGGAGATAAAGCTGTCTTCAGCAACCTAATGTCTTCCTGATGTTTTGGACCAAACACTGCCTGCAGACACCAGGGAAGGTCGGTGTCCCTCCTCATTGAAGACCTTAAGAAAACTCTTATTTTCCTTGCTGTTTTCTTGAAGTGTGCTTTATTGGACTTAAGGTTTTAGTCAGCATTAGAAACCGAGATATGAAAGCTAGGAGCTAAACGGCACCTTAAACCGAGGTTATGGGCGCAACAACGGAATGTCTAGGTGCACTTTTTTATACAAAGCTGATAATGAACCACAGCTAAAATCTTATGTACATTTTTCACATGGTCTAGTCCTTCCCCTGCTTACCCTCCTAATATTCTTAAGAGGGTCTCTATTCCCATCTTTGGAGAGTAGCTGGAAGTGGGGAGGCAGAAAAAAGGTCCTCCTTTCCTTCCACTCTGCAGTTTTAATCTGAAATTTAGGCGCACTACTGCGGCCAGAACTCAGAAACCACTTGCGCCAATGAAATACTGTTGCAAAATGGGAGTTCTGAACACTGGTTTAAATAATAGCTTGTTGTTGTATTTTAATATTTTTGGGCACATGGTTTTATTGTCTATTTCTATGCTTATTTATTATTAAGTGCCCCCCTTCCCACCGTATAGTATTTTACCTGATGAGATGCTTTGATATCCCTTCAACCACCCTAAACGCATTTTAAGGAAATATTACCTCCTCCCCGGGATAAATTCCATGTCTTATTCCCGTCCGTCTGGCTTTCGCACTGCATTTGCACAGAGGTCCATCGTTCATCTGTCAAAAATGTTAAAGGAGGATATTGAGTCAAGATGCTTAAAAACAGGAAGAGGCGGTCTGGTTCGGTGCCTGAAAACGTAATGCCTTTAAAAGCAAATTAGCATGCACAAGTTAAGAGTCAATTTTTTTAAAAAAATTAAGCACATGGACTGAAGTACCTTAACAGACCACGGTACTTCAAAAGACTGTCTCGAAATGCTGCCCGAGTCAAATATTATTTACCCATGGAAAGTATTCTGCCGAGAGAAATAATTTTTGCCTAGGTTTCACCAGCCTATCACCAGCCATACATCAAGACTTTTTGAAACGTACAGTGCAGCCCTTTATGTGTCTACTCATATGTAAACCCCACCAAATTCAACGGGGCTTGTGAAAAAGTACATATGCATGTACTTTTTCTCCCGAACTTTGGTGGTTGTGTCTTGGCAATTTCGGATGTGTGCATACACAGCGACAAGAACAGGACTGAGAAAAGATTGAGCCGTGTAAAGTACAGGGGTGGTGGTCACTGGTTTGGGCAAAGTGACTTGATCCCCAGTACGGAATAACAAATTATTATTATTTATTGAATTTATATACCACCTTATACCAGAGGTCTCGAGGTGGTTCACAGAACAAAATCAAAATATAAAACCACAAAATATGTAATCAAAATAACAACGCCCCCCCCCCAAATCCCACATTCTAAAAGGGCATGGGGTGTCAATCAAATCAAACAAAGGCCTGGTTAAAAAGGAACGTTTTTGCCTGGCGCCTAAAGGTGTATAATGAAGGTGCCGGGCAAACTTCATTGGGGAGAGCATTCCACAGATGGGGAGCCACTGCAGAGAAGGCCCTGTTCTTGTGTTGCCACCCTCCGGACCTCTCGAGGAGGAGGCACACAAAGGAGGGCCTCAGAAGATGATCTCGGGATCCGGGTAGGTTCATATGGGAAGAGGCAGTCCTTGAGGTTTAGCGGTCCTGAGCCGTTAAGTGACCAGTTGCATAGCCGCGACACAAATGTTTAAGACTGAGCTTTTTTTGGCATGTACTACCTGTCCGGGGTCGTTGTACCACAGCTCCTCGTGCAGCCGGTCTGGGTGAGCCTTCTTCCGCTTAATTTCAGCGATGACGTCAAAAACCTCCGAATCCGAACTGCTGGAGCAGCTGTCGTCATCCGAGTCGCACTCAGAGTCGCTGGAGCTCCCTGCGTTCCCGGAAAAAAAAGTGACACCAACCTGCCCTTTTCCCTCTCCCACAAAACTGCGCATCGGCCGGAGGCTTCACCCCTGACCTGAGACTGGAGCGGCGAATGCCCCAGGGGCACGGCAAAGAGCAAAGTTTCTCTACTTATTCCTGGCAACACCTCAAGGGTACAGAGTGCTTGGTCACTAGCATGCAAGATATAATTTTCTAACTAACCCCGCTGCTTCCCCGATATCAAGCTTTTTCTTCAGGCACACGAGTTCCATCTCAGATGAGGCTTTCACAGAAAAGAGAACAACGGTGGCACATAAAAAGGGAAGGTTAGGCCACAGGGGAAACAGATAAAGGATACTTTGCCTATGCCTCATCTTAGAAGAGTGGGTTAGTGGCAGGCAATCTTTCAAGGGACAAATGGCATTTGAGGACCAGATTTGGCCTTTGGGCTTCCAGTAACCGATCCCTCCGAGAAAGTGGCAAGCATTTATTTCTGGGGTGAGCAGTCCTTACCGACATCCTCGTCCAGTTTGGTCTTGGGGGGCTCCCAGGGGGGCCTGGCAGCTTTGGCTTTGGCTTGCCGCTTGCCCAGCTCTTCCTCAAACTTCTCATATAAATCTCGGAGCCGGCTCGTTCCGACGACAGTGGAATCGCCCTTGCAATTGCAACCAAATGAAAGTTAAAAGGATTCCAGAAATCAGGAAGATGAACATTGTAACAAGGAATTTATAACTTATCTTAAAGACCATTGCAAACAGTTAAAATCGTTAGGATTGGAATATCACTTATAGTTTAAGGTTGAATTCCGGACATAATGGAAGAGATAAAGGATTTGGATTATCATAAAAGATGTGGGAGGAAATGATTAATAATTAGGACCCACAAAGAGGAGGGTGAAAGTCCAGGAGATTCCTTGGAATCTTGTTTTTATTATCTATGTTTGATAAATCTCTGTAAAATTTTAAGTTGAAAAACCAAATAATGTTTTAATTTTTTTTTAAAAAAAAAAGAAAGTTAAAAGGATATTCTGAATTGAAAATATTTCGCAAGGTCAATTTGCAGTCATGCTGACCCTCGGGAGTGTGTTTCACACACAACACACACACTCACAAATGCAACACGTCAATCACATGAGATGATTTACCGGAGATTTTATAACAAGCTGTGGTTTCTTCTGGACATTCAGAAAATGAGACAGTGTGTGATACACACAAACCTAGATCACACAGTGATCTTAATTCTTTAAGTGTCAGTGCTTACATAGCCAAAACAGTACAGTGGTACCTTGGTTTATGAACACAATTGGTTCCAGAAGTCTGTTCATAAACTGAAGTGTACTTTCCCATTGAAAGTAATGGAAAGTGGATTAATCCGTTCCAGACGGGTCCACGGAGTACTCAACCTGAAGCGTACTTAACCCGAAGCATGGGTGTAATTGGTTCCGGAAGTCTGTTCATAAACTGAAGCGTTTATAAACTGAAGCGAACTTTCCCATTTAAAGTAATGGAAAGTGAATTAATCCGTTCCAGATGGGTCTGCGGCGTTCGTAAACCGAAAATTCGTAAACAGAGGTGTTCATAAACCGAGGTTCCACTGTATCATCCATATACCAGAGAGGCATCAACAGGTTTAGAGGAACTACAAGGTTTGAAGTACCCAAAATATTCATAGATAATGCCCCCCCCCCCAAAAAAAACCACACACCCCACCCAGTTAACTAAGAAATGAGCATACACATTGGACACAGAATGTTGACTGGAGGTTTCAGGATGGGGAAAAAATAGATTGGGTCCCAAGGTAAGTTAACTTAAATTGGGTAGATGCCTACGCAATTTGGGGCAATTCTCTCCAAGCACTACATGATACAGGAAGCCAAGCCCTTCCCCCTAGAAGGGTCTTACATGGCGAAAGGAGGGAGGAGGAGAACTTTATTAAGTGATCTTGGAGTAGCTCAGTCAGTAGAGCATGAGACTTTTAATCTCAAGCGTTGTGGGTTTGAGCACCACCTTGGGCAAAAGATGGCCCTTCTGGTCCCTTCCAACTCTAAACGGTTCCTCAACGTACCACTTGATCCATGGGGTCGTTTGAGTAGTAGCTTTCCGAGTGGGTGCAGCGGACCCACACAGGCTTCAGCAGGTCCTCGTCATCTTCCTCGTTCTTTTCGATGACGGCCTCATCCGGCTCTTTGTCTTTGATGGAAGTATAGCTCTTCTCCCTGCTGGCATTTTCCGACCACCTATCCCGGTCATCTTCCCAGCGAGTTCTCTTCCGCTCTTGACTGGAAGACTGACTGCACAAGAAGACAAGGGAATAAACCATTCAGCTTGGGCAGCGAGGCTGGGCTCAATCGGTACATGTGCGCGAGGAGGAGAGATACTCATCAAAAGTTTGCTGCAGCATTCATGCATGAGGTCTGCTGAAAACTGGCTTTGTATCCAGCCAAATCTTGTCTTACCTTCTCTCTATACCATCCCCCAGGTAGGAAGGCGCAGTCTAACAAGAGGGTTTCTCAAACTTGGGTCTCCAGCTGTCATTGAACTACAGCTCCCATCATCGTTGACCACTGGTCCTGCTAGCTAGGGATGATGGGAGTACAACAGCTGGGAACCAGAGTCTGCCTAACAGCAGCTACCCAACGATAATCAACTCCCTCATCTTACCTTCCTGTCCTCTTGTGATCCTTCCTGTAAGATCTCTCAGTGGATGGCGATCGCCGGCTGTCGCGGTGCCTGTGTCTTTCTCGTTGTCGTTCCCTTTAAAGAATTAAAGAAGATTTAGGCCGCTGTCCTCAATGAGAGTAAATTCTAGTTCCATAACAATAAGAGAACCAGAAAGCTTAATAAACTGCCGAGAGCCCTGAGAGTCATTATGGAAGAGGAAGTGCCGCCATATTCTCTACCATCAGAGGACAATATTGCTCCTACCAGCCCGAAGGAATCAGGTGACCTGCCTAGCCAATAGGGTTCCATCTGCTCTTATAAACCTGACTCTGGCCTAGGTTTTCAGTCTCAGCTTTCGTAAATCAATTCGTAAGTCAAGGAAACCGCATCTAGCTGCGAACGGGTTTTCCGTTCGGATGTCGGAAAAATCGTAAGCGCGCAGCCACTTTTTCCGCTCGTAAGTCGAAAACGTCGGATGTCGAGGAGCTCGTAAGTCGAGGTCCCGCTGTAATAATAATAGGGGCAAGCAATACCAGGAGATAGGGAGAACAGGAGATAGAAAGTACATCAGCAAATGTCATGCACCCCATCCTCCTCTCCTGGTACATTTTCTCCAGAAAACAATGCTCTCAATTATTTCTCTCAACTCAGCATGTTTTTAAAAAATTCAATGAAACAATTTTACAAGAAGCAACAATCAATGCATTTGACTCAGACAAGGGCAGGCCCGTTCAAGGCATTTTGTTGCCCGAGGCAAAGGGCAAGTTGAGGTGGCCTCCTCAGTCTGTTTAATAAAGTTTTTGACCCTGGACAAGTGACGTTTATAATGAAACAAGCTGAAAAGTGGTTTTATTTCTCAAGGCAGTCACAAGGGATCCTCAAGGGATTTCCTACAGGTAAACTGAGCTCCTTCAAACGTGCTCACATTTGAAAGAGACCACAGAGGAAGGCAGGAGACGTAAGGCAAACACGTGAAATGAACTATTCATTCTCAGTTATGACCGTCCTGAAAAAGCTAAATTTTTCAGCGGAGAACATTCTTCTGAACTATATACCTATTGTATGGAAGTTAACAACAGGACAACAAAAATGGGATTCTATGTGCTCTATTGATGAATGGGAAGAATAAAGATATGATCCCCTTTAATAAATAGATTAACAATATGATAGCATTTGCAACTTATGGACTGCTTGCAGACGTAGACTTTGTTTGGACAAATATAACCATATTTTGAATGAGTTTATACAAAATGCAGTAGACTATTCGTATTTACATATGTATTATGATAATAATATCAAATTTATCTAAGAACGTATGAGGTAGAGTATATTTAATCTATTGCCTATACTCGTATATTGTTTCTTTCTACACATTTTTGTGCCTTTTTATTTTTCTTTTAAAAATATTTATCTTTGCATCCCTTTATTTCAGGCATCCTCAAACGTCGGCCCTCCAGATGTTTTGGCCTACAACTCCCATGATCCCTGGCTAACAGGACAAGTGGTCAGGGTTGATGGGAATTGTAGTCCAAAACATCTGGAGGGCCGACGTTTGGGGATGCCTGCTTTCTTTCTTTATAATTGAAACCTTTTCAATAAAAATATTAAGAACAAAAGAACAATGTAGCTCAATTATAGTCAAGTGATGCTACATATAGCACAAAACTCCAGCTAAGCATTTTATATTCAACAGCCAAAATCATGGTAGCTGGAAGCAGGCCAGAACTCACCAAAATGGAGTTCCATCATCTCTTTGATGCGTTCCGGGACCTCTTTGTAGTGGGCTAGCCGCCGTATAGCAGCCACATGCCATTCAGACGGAGAAGCATTCTCCCCCCCCCAAAAAAAGTGATGTTTTCTCCCTAAAACAACTTTGGTTCCCCCATAAAAAAGGTCAACAACTTAGGGTTGTCTGTCACAAAAAAGTGGGAGTTCCCGCACCTCTTTTTCTAGAAAAAAGCTCTGGCTGGAAGCATGACTATTATTATTTTTCTAAAGAGGAGGCTATCTCTTGACTTCTGATTTCCAACCAAATAATACACCAGTTGGGTTGTGTAATACATACAAACCATGAGTAAACCTCAAACAACTTCAATCCTCAAAAAAGCTCAACAACTTTGGTTGGCCTTCACACACATTCACTTCATCAAATCTGGCCCTCTTTGAAAAAAAGTTTGGGCACCCCTGCTATAGACAGACAACTCTTTTTACTCATGACAATAATTTTTTGGGCCCTTCTCTATATGTACCTTCTCTATATGTACACAAGAGGGATGTGCCAGAAGTGAATGTTGGGACTTTGACGGGGAAGCCTTGAGCGCAATTTCGGCTAAGCAACAAAGCTTGGCAAGCAACTGCGGGCCAACCATTTCTCGTCGAAAGAATTGTCTCCATGGCCAAACACATCCTACCAAACCTGGCCTCAAACTGGCTGACCTGTACCATTCATAACTTCTGTGACGGGGGGGCGTCCGCCCTCTGACGTAGTCCGATCGATGCCGACTGCTTTCTTGCCGCCGCCTATCGGGGCTCCTCCCTCGATCCCGTCGATCGCCGTGATTGGCGGAGCGGTGCCTCTCCCCGTGCCCGTGGTCCCGGTGGCGATGCTCCTCGTAGTGTTTACTCCTCTCCGGAGACCTCCGTTCAACCTGGGACTTCTCTATCGGATACTGACTAGCATTCCGGAAATTGCCACTGTTGTTGTTGCTGCCGCTGTTGGCGTTGTTGCCGCCGCCACCTTGGTAAGAGTTTGCATTGTGTGGGTAGCTGTTGAAATTAGGAGGGGGGAACGACTGCTGCGAGTAGGAAGGGGAGTACATGGGCTGGTAATTAATCGGCTGAGGCATGACAGGAGGCGGCATAGGATGTGGAACTGACGGAGGAGGCATCATGTAAGGAAACGTGTTTTGTCCCGCCGCACTGGTCGAAACGGAAGGGTTTCCGGGATTCGGGGCGGGGGGCGGAGTTGGTGGGAAGCAAGGAGGGAGAGGGAAGGTCTGCTTGACCTGGTGGCCCGCAAAAGGCGGCCTCAAGGGACACTGGGAGATGGCGCTCTGCGGCGACGGGGGGATGGGCGGCGGGTACGGGACAAAATCGGGCCTGGAAGGCATGTAGCTCGTGGCAGGAGGGCTTGCGTAAGCCGCCGTGGTCACCGTCGGCTGGTCATACTGATACTGAGATGAAGGCTGCTGAGGATGGAGCTGCCTCAAATTCTGGGGGCGGAAAGTCGGAGTCGGGGTTCGCGCCGTGGCTCCTCCTCGGCTTCGGGGGCACCCCCCTCGCCCGGAATGGAAAGACATTGTCAATCTCTGAAAAGAAACCGAAAAGGGAAATAAAAGGCTGTGCACCACAGATAGAATCATAGAATCATAGAATCAGAGTTGGAAGAGACCACAAGGGCCATCCAGTCCAACCCCCTGCCAAGCAGGAAACTCCATCAAAGCATTCCTGACAGATGGCTGTCAAGCCTCTGCTTAAAGACCTCCAAAGAAGGAGACTCCACCACACTCCTTGGCAGCAAATTCCACTGCCGAACAGCTCTTACTGTCAGGAAGTTCTTCCTAATGTTTAGGTGGAATTTTCTTTCTTGTAGTTTGAATCCGTTGCTCCGTGTCCGCTTCTCTGGAGCAGCAGAAAACAACTTTTCTCCCTCCTCTATATGACATCCTTTTATATATTTGAACATGGTTATCATATCACCCCTTAACCTTCTCTTCTCCAGGCTAAACATACCCAGCTCCCTAAGCCGTTCCTCATAAGGCATCGTTTCCAGGCCTTTGACCATTTTGGTTGCCCTCTTCTGGACACGTTCCAGCTTATCAGTATCCTTCTTGAACTGTGGTGCCCAGAACTGGACACAGTACTCCAGGTGAGGTCTGACCAGAGCAGAATACAGTGGTACTATTACTTCCCTTGATCTAGATGTCCCAAAGAATTGTCGCCACGGCGCCCTCTTTCCGTGTCAACTTCATAGGGAAGGGCTTTTCATTGCCTGTTATTTCAGATAAACTTTGCCCACGGGGGAACCCCCATGCACAAGGGAACCCCCATGCACGTCTGAATGTGCTTTTGGCCTCAAGCCGCAGCAGGGGAGGGGGATGAGCAGGACCAAAATCCTTAGCTATGAGCTGACTGAGCGGTTCTACTGTATTCCTAAAGCATTGCAGGGAGCAAGAAAAGAAACCCTTCTCTGAAATGCATGCCTCGTTTCTTTCCAAGCAGAAAGCAGGTAGACCGCAGCCTAGATCCGAGAGCAACGCATATCCATCAGGGGCGCAGCCAGGATTTTTGTTTTGGGGGGGGGATACCGGCCTTTTGATGCGGGGGGGTGGTAGAACCCCCGTTTGCTATGTATTTTTGTGTGTTTTTATTGATTTAGGGGAGCTGCCCCGACCTGCCGCCGCCCCCCCGCTTGACTCCGCCCCTGATATGCATGTCCCTTCTTTGCAAACAAAAGCGGGAAACTTACCTGGGAATAGTCGCTTCCTCGCTCCGAGACTTCAGGCACCGGCTGAGCAGCCCAGATCTAGACAAGGGGGGGGGGAATTGTGGGAAACCACGCGCACCGGAAGAGAAAAGTTGAGAGGAGGAGCAAAAGCGAAGCCGGAAAGGCTCTTTCGCGGAGCTGCCTGCTGGCGACCAGGGGAGGAAACTCGGCTGGTTGGCGACGCGGTGGGTGGTCCTGTGCACGGACTGGCGAGAGCATCCCGGAGATTCTTCCCGGCCGGCTAACGCTCTCGCTATCGGGGTTGCTTACGACGCCGGTGGACTCTGCTCCTCCTCCCTTTCCCGCCATGCTCGCGCGTGTCACGTCGAGATGTGTCCCCCCGCGCGCGCGCTCTCCCTCTCGCTTTGGAACGCCGCGGACGCCGGAGTTCGGCCTTTGGAACGTCGCGCCTGCCGGAGTTCGGAGGCCCGAACGTTGCGAAAGTCTCCGCGTTCGCTTTCGGAATCCTCCGCGCCTGAACGTTCGGTGCCGCTCAAGCAATGAGCAGCGACGGCGGGACCGCCGGACTCGTCCGTGCGTACGCGGCGCTGCCTGTCTGGGTGGTGGAGGATCACCACGAGGTAAGCGGTCGGCGAGCGAAAGGGGAAATCCGATGCGTAGCTTTCACTGCTGATGGTGCGATCTGAAGAGGCGTGCTTAATCGGGGGGAGTCAAGGGAGCTTCCCCCCCCCAGCTGCGCCTCCGAAAAATAAATAACAGGTTCTGCCCCTCCCCAAGACCTGCCCCCCAACAAAAACATTGGCTACACCTATGCGTTCCGCGTATAAGGTTTTGGTCCATCTAGCTATCTGTACTGACAGGCAAGCTCTACGTGGAGACAATCCTGCGTGTCTGGGGTTGAACAATCCTGCATGCAGTGCACATGCTTCACTATGGAGTCCATAAAATCACAGGATGGTAGAGTTGGAAGGGACCCCAAGGGTCACGGAGTCCAGTGCGCTCCAAGGCAGGAAATCTCGATGCACGGGTTCCCATACAGTTTGAAAACATACCTGACCCTGCTTAGCTTTGTAAATGTGTTAGGGTTCTAATGCTGAGACTATTGCAGCCCTTTCTGCCCCTATAGCAATCCTAAGCATTAGGTCCATTGGTACTCGTCGACAGGTCTGGTGCTGGGGCGAGCCAGTCAGATGGGTGGCATGTAAATAATAAAATTATTGTGGTTGTTATTACTGCAGTGCCAACCTTACCTAGAAATAAGAGCTGTTAAACTTGTGGAAAATGCCTTTTGAGTAACGCTGTGGTTGCGATAAAGGCAAATGAGTTAGCCACGAGTTCTAGCTATCCTTTCTTTTAAAAATGAAAGCCAAATAGAAGCCCCCATTTTCTGCATGCTTGCTGAACTACAACGTCTGGGTGTTTTGCAATAACTCTGCACCCTAGTCTTGCTTTCCCGCAGATGCTTCTATTGCTGTTGTTCCAGGTTCTTCCTTTCATCTACCGAGCCATCGGCTCGAAGCATCTTCCTGCCAGTGACATCTGCTTTGTCCATTTGGATTCTCATCCAGACCTCCTTATACCGGTGAACATGCCTGCAGATACAGTGTTCGATAAAGAATCTCTGTTCAGGTATGATCGCACAATCCATCTCCTTGAGGAGATGCGGTTTTCATTTTGCATGGGAGCCGGAGTATTGTCGAGCTGCTTCCTGAACTTTGGGGTGCTTTCCTCTTGGTGGGGCAGGAAATACAGCATGAGAACAAGCTCACCCCATGAGCATGGCAGCTGAGAGAGGGGAAGAAGGGAAGTCACTAGATATTTTAAAGTTTGTAAAATGTTTATTTTGAAACAAAAAATTGAAAGCTTAGTAAAATTTATTATATTTTTAAAAGAAAGCATTCTAAGTAATGTTCACTTCTTAACACAGGCTGTGTGTCACCTTTATTACAACGACATTTGTACCTGACCTTCCAAAAGAGCAACAGCTTTCTCAATCCATCTTTCTCCCCCTCTTGCAGTGAGCTAAGCATTGAAAACTGGATTATGCCTGCCGTCTATGCTGGGCACATTTCACACGTTATGTGGCTGCACCCGCCTTGGGCTCAGCAAATTGAAGAAGGCACCCATCATTTCTTAGTAGGTAAAGACACCTCCACCACTACCATAAGGTAATTATTGCTGGCACCTCTCTAAAGCTGTGTTAGATATAGGGGATGTTGTTGTGTGGTTCCATCTTAATGGTCTCGCGTTAGAGCCAGTGACAGGCCATAGCTGCCAAGTTTTCCCTTTTCTCACGAGGAAGCCTATTCAGCATAAGGGAAAATCCCTTTAAAAAAGGGATAACTTGGAAGCTATGGTGACAGGCAGATCCGCACTCTGCTTTGGTTGCAAGAAGTTTGGAAGTCAGAAGATAGGGAGTTGGGAGCTGGCTGGGGGCCGACTGAGTTTGATGGGGCGGTGCCCCATTTGCCCCACCAGATCAGCCTCCACTGCTGGTATGGAATTCTAGAATTATACAATTGGAAGGAACCCTAAGGGTCCTTGCAATGCAGGAATCTCAGGACGTGGTCCCCAATCTAGTTTGAAACCATACCGGACCCTGCTTAGCTTTGCAAATGTGCCAGTAGTTTATTGCTGCGCCACTGGGAGGGTTGTGTACAATAACAATGTCATTCTCCGCTTGGGCGCTTTCCAGAGCCAGTTGGCTACTTTGTTGTTGTTGTTGTTGTTGTTGTTGTTGTTGTTTCCCTTGTTTATTGAGTTCCATTTATGAATTGCTTCCTATGAAACATCTTGAAGCAATTTCACAGTATTTTGGCTACTTTGGGAAAGGGAATGCTTCTGTATGTGGGCCCTCGGTCTGTTCCAGCAAAGTATTTCTTGTGTCCTCATCCTTGCTAAGAATCACTGTTGTCACTATTCCAGGGTTACTTGCCCAGACGATTACTTCCTTTCCGACGGTCTGTACGTCCCTGCCGGCCAGCTAGAGGGCGAAAAGGCTTTGCAGCTCAGCGTCTGCCTCGTGGATCCTTCGGAAGCCGCTGGCACCCGGGAGGAAAGCCGAGCTGTGCCTCCTGCTAAGAAGCTCAAGTTAAGCGAGGGCGATGCAGCAAATATCCCTGCGGCCTCTTCGTCGAAGGACGCTCCTCCCCTTGCCCACAGCTGCGCGTGCGAAGAGGCCGGTGGATTCGAAAACAGAACCCCTGTGCGGGAGACAACAGACAGCCTCCGGGGTCAAAAGTATGGCCACCCAGTGCCAGAGCTCCTTGAAGACATCCTCCAAGCGATACAGAAGGGCTCTGCTTATGTTCTCGATATTGACTTGGATTTCTTTTCCGTCAAGAACCCTTTCAAAGAAATGTACACACAGGTAAAACTACCAGGCTGCAGCCTTTGGTCAATTAATCTTGTAGAACGACGAAGGAAATACCTTTAAAAGCATCCGGTGTTCAATTAAGGGTCCCTCTTATTTTTGCTGCTCGGGTGCAACTCATTCTGGGGGCAAAGCAGCACACGAGGGGCGGGTTGGAAAACTCTGGGAGATGCCTGAGTTTGCAGAAGTCCTGAACACCAACTGAAGGGGGGAAAGGTAACCCCCCAAACACCCTACTGAAGGGGGGCAACAGTAGAGTATTTTGGAGGGGCTCTGTTTGCAGGGCCCCCTCCACCTTCGCTAGTACGGGGGTGGGGTGGGCGAGTTGCCTCTTTCTCCCTGGAGAGAGAGAGACATCCCACTCACCCGCTCCCCCCCCAAAAAAAAGATAGATGGAGGGATCCCTTGGGATGAAGCCTCACAGGTTCCGTTCGCAGGGCTGCCTCTAGTGAAATGGAGCCCACAAATCGCTTCTGGCTTGCGGGATGGGGGGCTCCTTTAAACTTACATGTTCAGGGGTCTGCAGGTGCCTACCCCTCAATGGAGACACAGGGCTCGCTCCGATGGGGTTTGGGAGAGAGAGCTGCAGCAGTTTCTCCCCACACCCCTAGGGCTGGGGCCAAGGCAGCTTGCTTCAACATTGTGCTGTATCGCCAGATTGCGTGGTTCAGCTTGCTCCTCTCCTCAGCCATCTTTGCATGTACAGTGGTACCTTCGTTCTCAGACTTAATCCGTTCTGGGAGTCCGTTTGACTCCCGAAACCATTCAAAAACCAAGGCACAACTTTCGATTGGCTGCAGGAGCTTCCTGCACTTAAGCAGAAGCCGCGTCAGACTTTCGGCTTCCAAAAAACGTTCACAAACTGGAACACTTGCTTTCAGGTTTGTGGCCTTCGGGAGCCAAGACGTTCGAGTCGCAAGGCGTTCGAGAACCAAAGTACCAACTGTATATAATTTAGAACCCAGGGTGGGTGGGGTAAAAGCCGAGGACAGTGGGATGGTATGGATGAGACCAAAAGGTGCTTCCCTCCCTCACAGTTTACAGTCTTGTAACAATTCCTGCACCGCAGGGAGTTGGACAAGATCCTCCTCAGGGTCGTTTCCAACTCATGGTTCCATGAATGCTCAGATAGGACTCCTGGGAAAAGGTAAAGGACCCCTGGACAGTTAAGTCCAGTCGAATTTGACTAAGGGGTGCAGCACTCATCTCGCTTTTTAGGCTGAGTGAGCCAGCGTTTGTCCACGGACAGCTTTCTGGGTCAAGTAGCCAGCATGGCTAAACCGCTTTTGGTACAATGGGACACTGTGACGGAAACCAGGGCGCACGGAAACGCCGTTTACCTTCCCACCACAGGAATACCTATTTATCTGCTTGCACCAGCATGCTTTCGAACTGCTAGGTTGGCAGGAGCTGGGACAGAGCAACAGGAGCTCCACAACATCCTGTGGATTCGAACCGCTGACCTTCTGATTGGCAAGCACGAGAGGCTTGGTGGTTTAAACCACAGCTGGAAAAGCATGGGTGAACTGGCAGGCGAAATACAGCCGGGAAGAAAAACTAGCAGAAAATAGATAATGGTGTTTGAAAGACAAGATCTCATTTCGTTTGTACCGTATGTGGAGACTTGTAGTGGCATCCGCGTAAAGAAATCCTAAGTGGCTCGCTATTTTAATACTGTATCTGCTTCGTATCTGGGAAGCAGACATCGGCAAAAAGAATTTCACTTGCTCAGTTGTGGTTTCTCTTCGGGACGTAGAAATGTTTAAGATGTGAAAGGAAGGTGCTAAAGGCAGAACCGCTCTTCACATTACAGCAATAACAGCACAATGGTGCTATGAATAATCCCCCCCTCTTGTTTCCCCCCGCTTTCTTTCCTTTTTTAAATAGGAGGAGTACAAGATCTTGCAAGAATTGTACAGTTTTAAGAAGCCTAACAGCAATTTGTCAGAGGTATGGGCCGGCAATAGTTCAGTGGGTAGAGACTCTGAATCCCAGGGTCATGGGTTCGAGCAAGATTCCTGCTTTGCTGGGGGTGTGGACTAGATGGCCCTCGCGTTCCCTTCCAGCTCTTATCATTCTGTGATTCTATGTATGGTTCCATCCAATGCATTCAAGGAGGAGGAGGGGTGGTTCTACCTCAGTTTATAAGCTGCGTAGTGGGGAAGAGACGGGAGGGGAAAATATTTGGCAAACTTGGACTGCGATTATGCCAAGCTGATAGCCGTGAAGCGGGACTTATGAAATGTTTTCCTCGCAAAATGTTTATTCAGTTTTCACAGAGTTTTGCCATGGCTGTGACTTTAATCTGCCAAAGTCCATTTGCCAAAGGGAAACAGAGATAAAGAGACGCCTTTTTAATTCCCGCACACGCAAGACAATTTCTCTCCTGACTTGCTTTGGATTTTGAGGCATTTTTATTTATTTATGTAAGGTTTATGTTCAATCGGGTAGTCATTTGTTTGAGGGCATTCCCATTTTAGGAGCATTTGTTGGACACTCTCCCCCCCCCCCAATAATTTAATTTCTGATTTAGTTTCAACAGGGAAACCAGTTATCACTTCACCCCTGGCCAGTGGTTGGTAATTAGGGGAGCAATCCTGCCCATAAGGTGGCAGAAAGCAAGCCAGCATAAATTCACACCAGCTCCAAACAAGATTACACTTTGCTGAACCATCAAACTGGCCCTGAAGTTGAGTCGCCAGGGAAGAGCCTCCGTCCCCCAAGCATGCTCTGTTTTTATATTTAAAGGAGGACTTGCTAGACTGTGTTGAGAATCGCGTCCACCAGCTGGAAGACCTCGAAGCAGCTTTTGCTGACCTGTGTGACGATGACACGGAGGAGAACCTGCAGAGATGGGCTTCGAGTCCTGGGTAAGGGATCTCGAGCGGCAGCTAAGAGAGTCACTTCCTTTCGGGTTGGCAGATGAATGGAGAGGGTTAAATAAGAACTTTTAAAAGCCGCCAGGGCTCCCCCGTCGCGGAACAGAGGTAAAAGATGGGGTTGCCAGTCTGGAAAAGGCTCAAAGGACAGTCTGTCCACAAAACAGGATAGCCGTCCAGTGGGATAAGACGTTGGGACACGACTTAAATAGCCATTATGAAACCAGGCCTGCACAAGCACTCAGCCATTCTCCTCTGTGCAGAGGGAGCTCAGTTCCTGTTGTTTAGCACAAAGAACGTGACGGCTTGCTTCAAACAGCCACCACGAATCAAATGCCCTTTGTGCCGCAGCAGATCTTTGCAGGTACTGCTCATTCCCCCATTTCTACCCCATCTTTTCAGCTTTCAGTCCCGCAAGTCAGCTCACACAGTGAGCAAAGGCCCGATGACACTTAACAGTGAGTAAACCCCATTGAATTCAATGGGACTTGCTTCTGAGTAGGTACAGACAGGGTTGGCGTTCTGCTGGCGGGTGGGGGGGCGAATGACTGAGAGGCATTCGTTTCCAGAATCGGCACGAACAGAACAAAGAGTTAAGAAGCCGTTTTGGCTGGTCGTTGATTCTATTATAGTGGGAACTTGCTGGGGGAACTTATCTTTGGACATGCACAGTTCCTACAAGAGACACAGAGAGGTGTTTAAAACCAGTTTTGCTTTTCTGTCCTTACTGGCAACATGTAGGGCACAGAGACTCTTACATGGGCTTTTACTCTTTTGGAATGGGGTAAATACTATATATTGTAACTGTTACACATTTTATGACCGACTTAAACAACTACTTGGCTGAGATTTATTGCTTCCAGGAATGTACTTATTGCCTCTTGTGTGCCACGGATCCCTAATTTGCTTCCAAGATAAGGAGCTGTGTTCTGAGCTGTTTTAAAGCAACCGCAGGCAAATGTGTTGCTGGATCCAGTGATTTATGATCTGGAGATCGTAAAGCCTTCAGCATGGCGCACCCCACAAAAGCTGCTCCAGAGGGAACCCCAAACCTCCAGAGCTGATCTTTCAGGTGCACCTTGGGAGGTTGGGCTAGAGGGGAAGAGGAAGTTTCATTGCACACAAAGAAGGTGGTAGAGCAGGAGACTTGTAATCTCGAGGTTGTGAGTTCGAGTCCCACGTTGGCCAAAAGATTCCTGCCTTGCAGGGGGTTGGACCAGATGAGCCTCGAAAGCCCTGGACTTGACATTCTTGGAAAATGCAATGCTTTTGTTGGTTGAAATAGTTCACATATTCAGCTGCAAGACGTTAGTGGGCATAGCATATGTGCAATTCTAAACAACAATTGTGCGCCCACTTAAATTACATTATTGTGCTTGAGTGATTTTTGTGTGTGCTGTTGCCTGGTTCTTGACACAGATATATGGATGAATTCAGCAATAGTTATCCAGATTCTGGGGGTGGAAATATCCCAGAAATCTAACAACCCTCATTTGCATAATGGCTCATTCCTAGTCTCGTTCATAACATTTGCAGAATATGATGCATGTGTGTTTTGTTACCACAGGATGAAACTTCTAGTCCAGCTTGTGCGTAGTTTGAAAAATCGAATGGAAACGCCTGATTATGAAATGGTAAGTCTGTTTTATCAAATTTACTTTGGGCCCATGGAACCAGATAGGGGCCACAACCTGAAAATCTTTTCTCGGCTCTTTTTGATTAATTCATTCATTTATTGCATTTTTACCCCACCCTTTTTGCCAAGGAGCTCAAGGTAGTATATATGGTTCTCCTCCTCCTTATTTAACCCCACACACCAACCCTGGGAGGTAGCTTGAGCTAAGAGGCAGTGACTGGCCCAGTGAGCTTCGTGGCCAAGTGAGGATTTGAACCCTAGTCTCCCAGGTCCTAGTCCGACACGCTAACCACTGTACCACTCTGGCTGGGCATGCAGCCCCTTTGCCCGAATTAGCAAACCAAGTCTTCCATTTGCGTTGGTATCAGAACTGGTGCCACAGACCAGCTCAGAGAACTGCACCAAGCCACTTTGTGTAATCCACCTTTCAGGTCCACCAGGCTGGGCTCACGTGCGATTACTCCGAACTTCCTCACCACATCAGCACAGAGCAAGAAATTGAGAGTCTTATGCAGGCCGTCGAACGTCTCTTGAGGAACTTGCCGAAGCCCACTCTTGTGACGATAGCCCGGTAAGATATGGTGGGGATGCTGTTTTGGCCCGGATCCTGTTGACCCTCGCCCACCGGAGTAGTTTGCTATTAGAATGAGTTGTGTCAGGTCCCGTAATTGTCAAGCTTCGGGGAATCTGATCCCACCAAGAAGCAGGGAAACAATAAAAGTCCTTACCACATAATTTATTAACAGAGAGAGACGAAGGAAGGTCGACTTCCCTGAATAATGCTGGTTGCTCTGAGTAAAGCACCTCCATCTCTTCTATTCTACGTCATCCCTGCATCAGCTAAGCTGAGCTTTCTGCTCTATCACCCTCAACGTCTGCCTGGTTCTGGGAGGAGGGGGTCAGGAATGCTTTCCAAAGACACTGAGTCTGTCAGTTGTCTCTCCCCTGCTGCTGCTGCTGCTGCTGCTTCTTGCTGTTCCTCTCCCAATATTTCCCAGCTCCCCTCTGCCGCCTCTGAACTATGTCCTTCAGCAAAGCACTGTTCTAAATCTATTCCGTCCTCCTGTTCTCGGGAGGGTTCAGGAGAAGAGGAGGAGGAGTAGTTTGGATTTGATATCCCGCTATATCACTACCTGAAGGAGTCTCAAAGCGGCTAACATTCTCCTTTCCCTTCCTCACCCACAACAAACACTCTGTGAGGTGAGTGGGGCTGAGAGACTTCAAAGAAGTATGACTAGCCCAAGGTCACCCAGCAGCTGCATGTGGAGGAGCGGGGACACGAACCCAGTTCACCAGATTACGAGTCTACCGCTCTTAACCACTACACCACACTGGCAGTCCCCACCATTCCTCCTTAGTCCAGCCCCTGACAATAATGGTCGTCAGTTCTCAAAAGTGCAGTCTTACTGCATGTCCACCCAGAAGTACGGGCCAGAGAGTTCACTGGGCTGCGCACCCAGAAAAGCGTGTGTCGGGGAGCAAGGAACGTTGATATGAGTGTTGAAATTCTGGCTTGGAAAAGAGACCGATGCGAATGGGATGATTAAACTACAACATTGTGCCATGCAATCCCTCCTCTCTCTTTTTTTACAGATCTAGCTTGGATGACTACTGCCCCCCAGAACAAGTTCAGCTCATCCAAGAAAAGGTCTTGGATATTCTCCGCCTGGCGTATGGCAGCCTGGAAGTTCATTTAGAGTACTTGGAAAATTCCTGTCCCGCTGGAACAGCATGATTAGTTGAAGCAAAAAAACCCGAAATAGTTTCTCTCTCTGCGCCATGGGATCCGTTTGGAAGCAGACAGAGGATTTCTTATGAGGTTGGGTTGCGCTTGTGATAATCTCCACGCAGATCATTTTATTTTGTTTTTTTTCTCAACACAATTTTCTGCTGCTATTGATCCTCGCGTTGATGCCTTTTGGGTTTGCCTAGAAGAAGAAAAATGACTGGGAAATGGCCCTTCCTATATTGCTGTAGGAGTCTCCAGACTGAGCCAGCCTAGCATTTGAGGAAGAGATTTTGCTTTAACATAGTTGAATTCATTTTCTCAGTCAGCTGTAACCGAAAATACTGCTTCAAATACTGCGGTGACCATCCTGGCTGTGTGCCTCTGTTCCCGTTAGAATAACTTAACATAGTTTCATATTTCTGTCCCACGCTTTTTCAAAGGATCTTGGCCTGGCTTTCATGAGGAGGTCCTGTTTTACCCTGCGAACAACAGCCCTGTGGTGTAGGTTAGGCTGAAATAATACATTGTCAGAGGGCACCCAGTTGAACAGGATTAAAATCCAAATGTCACCCAATGTCTTAAGCGTAACATCCCATCATCTTTGCCGCACTGGTTCACATCTGACACATTCAAGTTTTTTGGCACCTCTATTTTCTAGAACCCTAAGCATTCATGCTAGGAGGCAAGGCTTCGTACCTAAATATTTTGAGGGCAGGTTGCAAAGTGTGGCAGTAAACTGCTATTATTTGTGGCGAAGACGTACGGTTTTATTTTAGACGTGTAAAAGATGCCAACGGGTAAGTGCCTCTTATTTATGTTATAGAATATTTTTAAAAGAAAAAAGTTGCTACTCCTGTGTCATTAATTTATTTGTTTACCACATTTATAGGCTGCCCAGTAATATTCTCTGGGTGGCTTTCACTATCATCAAAATGTTACAACTACAAAAAAAACACCCAATAATAACACTGAGGTTTTAATGTTTTTAAAAAAGGGGAAATAAAAAGCCTAGCTGCTGCTCTCGCAGTCTTAACAGGCAGATAAGGCTAGTTGGCATCTTTCCTTGACGTCAAAACGACTCCAGATTAAGCGCCAGGCGAAGTTTCTCCTGCTGCTTTTTTCCCGCTTCTGCAACTGCTAGATTATATTTCTTGGAGAGAATGATTATCTCCCGAGCATTCGATAATAATAATAATTTATTATTTATACCCTGCCCATCTGGCTGGGTTTCCCCAGCCACTCTGGGCGGCTTCCAACAAAAGATTAAAAATACATTAACATTTGAAAAATACACCATCCATCATCTTCTAGGAACTTTGGGTCCAAAGATTCTCCAATTGTCGGAGACAGAGAGACAGAGCAGCCGCATTAAGATGGATGTTCAGCGTTTATCGTGAAGCTTGGAAGAACTTGAAAGCACTGCGTCATCTCTGTAATCAAGGCGTGGTTATGGATACGTAGTCTTAGACTTCTCATGAAGGGCCTTCAATGATGGTTGCAGTGTCTGGGTTGGTTCAAATGAGGAGAGGTGATCCTTGAGGTTTTGCGGTCCTAAACCAGATTGGCTCTCTTTCCCAGCCTTTGCTGGAGGTTGAATTTGGGGATTTCTCGTGGAAATCACATACTGTACCTCTGAACCCTTCCTTTGCATGCAAGTCTGGAGGAAGACATCAGGGACTTGCCCACAAAATACAGTGGTACCTCGACTTACGAATACCTCGACTTCCGAAGGTTTCGACTTATGAAGTCGGCAAACCCGGAAGTATTTTCGCCGCACGTGCAGCCTGCACAAAGTGCAAAATCGCGCTTTGCACATGCGCAAAATGGACGCTTCGACATCCGAATGTTTTGGCTTACGAAGAGCACCGCGGAACGGATCGCCTTCGTAAGTCGAGGTACCACTGTACTAGTTGCCGTAATACCTGTTTCAGGAGATCAGTCTGCCCCTCCAACTATGTTAAAAAGAAAAGAAAATCAGGCACAAGTATTATTCACCTACAGTGCTGAGGCTACTCCCTCTCCCCGCTTAGTTGGAAACAGGAGGGGAAATTCTTCTTTTAAAAAACAAACTAACTGTGATGGTCCTCGAGCATTATGATTTCAGAATGGTGGAATTGCAATTCTTTATTGGTTCAGCAGGTGGGGTGCTTTACACAGGTTATCGATTTGCGCCATCTCTCGGGGAGCAATGAGGTGCTTTGAGAAAGCACCTTTATAACTGCCTTATGTTCTGATTTAAGAGAGATTTGTAAGAACTACACTACTAAGGAAAGGAGCAATCATCTCCCTCCGTTTAGAACACACACGCTGCACAAGGAGCGCTCTGGTTACTGTCAGTGCAGATCAGAGAAGCACAATTCCCACACCCTAAAACAACAACAAATGTACATTGCAGACTGGTGATTGCTTGCTAAATATATTTGCCTTCTTCTGGGAAACTGGGGTGGAAACTGGTTGTGTTGGCCGACACTTGGGTGAGAGAGTGCATGTTTTATTTGGAGATCCAAGTTTTGGCGAGTTGGAAGGCTGGCAAATGACATGTTCACTTTTGCATTGAAGCTATTTGTTTGTTAAAAATTTGGGGAACTAATAAAAATTATTTGACATCTATTTACCAGCGGAATTGACATCCGGGGGGAATTTCCCAAAGGTGGCGCTTTTTTGTCCTGGATCTTAGGCAAGTCAATCGGAAAATCATGGTTTTTTGTGGGGGGTTTTTGAAATAGGGCAACCCTAGCAAGTACATATTTCTTGCAGAATCTCTGGGAGAGTGATTGCTCAACGTTGGGGTTTTTTTGCAGCCACAGTTTGCAAAGAAGAGTTGGACGTTACCTGCAGCGTTTCCCATATGTATTGATTAAAATGTTAATAGACTATCTTTCAGTCCTATATAAAGGGCCTCTCAGATTGTCGGTGATGGCAAATCTCTTTGCGATTTTTAAAATAGCTAGACTGTTAAGCCCAGGGATTTGCTATAGCCCATCAGGCATTCAGTATGCACAAATAATGAAACAAAAAACAAAAATTGTTTGAAGACGCAGGCTGGTGACTGCTGGCACACTGCCATACCTTCAGACGGAAAAGCTATTTCTCACCTTCTGATGGATGTGTAGAATTTGGGGGTTTCCAGAATTGAAAAGGGGGAAATTGTTCCAATCACAGAACGAAGACAATGACGCGGTTTGCACTTAAGATTAAGCCAAACAATGGAGAGGAGATCATGGCTTAAAAGTTAAAGGCACCCCTGACCATTAGGTCCAATCGTGACCGACTCTGGGGTTGTGGCGCTCATCTCGCTTTATTGGCCGAGGGAGCCGGCGTACAGCTTCCAGGTCATGTGGCCAGCATGACTAAGCTGCTTCTACCTAGGCTTGTCATTTGCCTTGCTCCAGGCTAACCAAGGACCGTAAACCCCCAAACCGTAAAAGATGCCCTTGTGGGGAAAACCCCTGTAGCTGGCAAAACTTGGAGGTCCCATTTGCAGGAAACAATTTTACCTGCATGAGGTTTCTTTGTTCCTTTTTGCCAATTCTTTTTGATTTTCCATCATTTCTAACCAATGGTCATCAAATTAATACAAATTGAAAAGCTGACACACACACACCCCGATGCCCCCTCTATTTCCCTCCCTCCTTTACTGCTCCCAATAAAATAGCTTTTCCAACCATCATTTCTAAACACATTCATCCCTTCTCCCCTACACATTCCCTGTTCAGTTGCCAATTTCTGCTAAGAGGATTCCGTTGTGCAAAGGTTCAGGTTTTTGGGGCTGTTGGAGGCACCTAGAGTTGCACCGTAGCATGATGTGCATAAATCAGCATATTTACAGCCAGGAGAGAAGCACAACCACCTTTTTATTCATCACGCCAAGCTGTGGTTAAAGTAAGGGTGGGGAACCTCTGACTTTACAGATGCTGTTTGGCTACAACTCCCAGACTGGTGATAAGTGATGGGCTGATTGACAAGTCGGTAATCTTAACATTAAACCAGCTCGCTTAGGTTTTACGTGTTAGATTTGCATCCACTTCTTATTCCAAAGCATTAAAGAGAAGTGCCATATATCTTTGCTGAAAATAAACCACATGTCAACATTAGCGGGAACATGCCTCATTCAATTCAGTTAACTTTTCCACCTTCTGCTGAGTTCGCATGTAATGGTTGTTTTGTTGCTTATTCAGTGTGATGGATTATTAAACAACAATCACAAGAGTTTAATGAAATTTGGGCTTTGTGTTCAGTAGACCTTTGCATTTTGTGGGGTTTTTCCCCTCTTTAAAGGAAAAAGAGGTGTCTCAACATTAGTAGATTTCTTAGTACAGAAAGCTTGCAAAACCTATGAACAAAGATGACATATTACAAAAACAGAAAAATAATACAAACCTTTTTTATATTTTGGCATTATCCTAGATGATAATTGTTTTTATCATATAGGATACTAACTCATCCGGTGTTTTATCCCTTTATAAGAGTTCAGCATTTAACCTAACTTTGCAGTTATCTTTCTCCGACAGACCAATGCAAACTTGATTGCTGTTAAGGGCAAAGCTGCAGATACGATTGAAAAGCTGGTATCCTTAATAAAAAATTAGATACCCTCAATACAATTCTGAAATAAAGGAAAATTCTTCAGTTTCTGTTAGTTTTAGTTTTAAAAAAACCAAATTATTTATTTGCTATTGAATTGTTACAAAAAAAATTACAATGAATATCTGCAAATCTGTTTGTTTTTGTAAGGAAAAAATACTCTTCCACTTTAAAGTACAACACTCAACAGACCAAAACTGAAACATAGGCAACATGTTTAACAGGAAGGGCCTACATGGAAATGAGTCATGAGATGGAGGGCTATGTTAAATGTCCATAATTCATTGACATACCAGTTCAAGCTCGTATTTAGCAGACCCATTTTCATGCTTACGGTAGATGCCAAGAAAGAACTGGCGGACATTTCTGCACGGATGAAACCTTTCTGTATAAAATTTCAGTCTCCACTTATTAAAAAAATAATAATTGTAAAGCAGGGAAAGAAGAAAATGCCACTTTTTAATTTTACTCCTCTGGACTTTTAGCAAACATTACAGGGATAGTCAACATGGTGCCCACCAGATATTCTGCACTGCAGCTCCTAACAGCCCCAGCAAGCATGTCCAACATTCAGGGATGGTGGAGGTTTTAGTGCAACAACATCTGAACGGCACCTCGTTGGCTACCCCTGACATACTGCCATCACCTTTTCAAACCATCTGAGGTGAATGAATGAAGATTTAGATGGTGCACAGAAATAATAATAATAATTATTATTATTATTATTATTATTTAGATGGTGCACAGAAATATGGAAGTGATTTGTCGTTAATCAGCTTAAGCAGTTCCTCTGAAGCAGGTATCCCCAAATTTCGGCCCTCCAGATGTTTTGGACTATAATTCCCATCATCCCTGACCACTGGTCCTGTTAGCTAGGGATCATGGGAGTTGTAGGCCAAAACATCTGGAGGGCCGCAGTTTGGGGATGCCTGCTCTAAAGAAACTGGTTCGGTTGCACCTGAAAAACCATCTCTTAAAAAAAAAAAACCACCTTATGTTATGTGCGAAGATCTTCTCTTCGTTTTCAAGAGAAATTGGGTTTTTTTGCATTTTACTTTTTGCTCTTTTGTGCCGATTTTGAGCTCCCACATTACCCTGTGGGGGCGCATGAGGCTCCCATTATAAAAAAGGGAGAGGGATACTCATGTACATTATAAAAAAAGGGGGGGGAGGATACTTTTTTCTTTCCGTGGGAGATAACAAGAACCCTGATAGCCCGTATATCCGAATATCGGGCCTTGATCTCACTTCAGAAACAGGTACAATATTTGTGCGCAGACACAAATCCTCCAGCAAATAACGCGGCCCCGTAGTAAATCTTGTATTGATATGTAGTCAGTTTTAGTGAACCCTGACTTGCAACAATGATCAAAGTCCAATTCAACTAGCCTGAAATATGAATTCACCGTCTTTCTTCCTGTTGGTCAGAACCAGTTCCCAAAGTATTAAACAACACCCGATTTCTTTGGTGGGTGGGAGAAATCGATAGTAACTCTGTTCCAAAACAGGATGCAAAATCCTAAAAATAATCAAGTATATCGAATAGCAAAAAATATCAACCAATATATAGATTGCCCCGAATTTTGACTGTGTGATGATGTTCAAGATTGGAACATGCATGGCTTCAAGTTGAACGGACTCTCCCAGGATGTCGGCTCTGTTCATCGTCTTAAAGTAAACCATATCCGTTCCCCTAAAGGTACCAACTTGGTTCCACAGGTATTTCACTCTCATTCAGTGCTCTGTCCCGAACGGCCAGTTCCAGGCATTCCACAGTAGGTGGATACGTTTCAAGTTCAACTTTGTTAGCAAACAGCTGGGCACCAGCCAGCAGCCACTTGAGGTCTCCAGTTGCATAGACACAAATCTCTCTAACATAGTGACCTGTCAAGAGATAAAAGTACTTTCATCGGATATAAAGAAGGTCATATAAAGAAGTAATTAGATAAAAAGAATGAAGAGTGCAAAGTGAACTTAATGGGGAAATTGTATTAAATATTATGTAAATTGGTATTGATTTGTTTTAAAAAATGGAAAATAATAAAAATTATTTGGCCTGCGTTATTTGTATATCATTGGGTTTTTAAAGGTAGAATTGATGTCTGGTGGTTAAAAGAAGCTCAACTATTTTGGGGTCTTCCCCAAAAAAATACTTTTTGGGAGTCCTGGTTGTGGCAACCCTGTATTATGTGGGAATTAAACTCGAGCAGAGTTTTGCAGATGACCTGAATTGTCCACACAAAACACTGCCTGTTAAAAGTTTTTAAAAACAAATAACTTTTATTCAGCGGACTTGCAGTTGCAGACTAAATATATGATGCAGGTAGGTGAAGTAGGGGTGATTTAAGGGGTTTCCTAAAAAAATTGGCGTCTTCCTAAAAACATATCAACAGCTTTCGTGGTGTCCTGGTTTTTATTTTTTGAAATATGGTCTTGACCACTCCTTTCAGGAGCAGCGTTTTTCTTCATGAAAATAGGTCATCGGACCACTTCTCCCACAAGGCTTGGCTAATTACTATCTTTATAATATAAGATGCATCTCACTACCCTCTTTATTTACATTGACCTGGGAGTTCTCCAAGCCACTAAGGTGGTAATTCTCAAGATCCCGACTGTGGAACACTATTCCATGAAAGTCAATGAGAGAAGTATGGCAGCCCAAAAATGAACGCAGCTGTACCTTTCACCCTTACATGCAGGAATTGTTTGTATGCACTTTAATGCACAAATTTGGGTGCAAATTTGGTGTAATCTGCAAATTCATAACCTTGAACAACCATGCAAAAGGAGCGCCATTCAGCTTTCTCTCTGCATTTTATAATAATAATAATAATAATAATAATAATAATAATAATAATAATAATAATTCTACCCCCCCCCCTTCCAACAGAAGGTTAAAAATACATTGAAACATCAGTTATTAAAAACTTCCCTAAACAGGGCTGCCTTCAGATGTCTTCTAAAGGTCAGATAGTTGTTTATTTCTTTGACATCTGATGGGAGGGTGTTTCACAGGGCGGGCGCCACTACCAAGAAGGCCCTCTGCCTGGTTCCCTGTAACTTCGCATCTCTCAATGAGGGAACCGCCAGAAGGCCCTCGGCTGGAAGCGTGGTCATTCTCTGGATAGATATTAATAATACCCAGCTAGTAGTTTCTGGAACTGTGCATTGCCCAGGAAAGAAACAGGATTGTCCCAGTGCTGGTGTTTCTGAGCCTAGGCACTGCAAGTTCTGAAATGCCACAAGTTTGTTTCCGAACCTCTTTGAAGCCTTCATTTAACCGAAGGGGAAAGAGGACCAGCATAGGCAGAGGTCATGGGATACAAGAAGGGCCCGCTCTCAGTGCTAGACAGCAGAATGCCAAAACTGTGCGTTTACCGTAACATCTCCCAACAGTTCCGTTGATCCATTTGACAGCTCTCAGGTTGCCCTCTCGTCTAGCATTTGGCGTGGAGCCAGGGACATCTGTTATTTGGAGAGAGTGCAAAACCAAAAGATGAGCCTTGTGAGGGCAGAGCAATAAATCTTAAAAGTGCCAGATGGTCTACTGAAAACATGGACATTTCGTCATGCTTTGGGAGTTCTTATTTATCTCAGTTTCTCCCAAGGTAATTGACTTCACTTGAAATCCTGCCATTTGGTCTGCATCATCCCGGGGGGGGGGAGGGGGGAGGAACAAACCTGTTTTACAAAATATTATATAAATTATTTTCCTAAATTCCCAGGTGTACAAGCAGACTCTCTAAGCACCCCTATTTTCCAGGGATGGTCCCGGATTTACAGAAGCTGTCCCGACTTACGATTTGATCCCGGAATGTCCCCCTTTTCCTTAGGAAGTCCCTATTTTCATCAAAGAAATGCTGGAGGGTATGGTAGGCAGAGAAAACTCTGGGCTGTGTCTATAAATAGTGAAATTATTACTATGGGTTAGGACGTCCCTATTTGCATCAGAGAAATGTTGGAGGGTATGTACAAGCAGCTTCTGTTTTGTCCTAATGACTTGTGAATCCAGCTGTTAAACAAACAGGAACATCCCAGTAAGAGAATGAACCGGAAAGAAATAACATCTCTGGCCATTGGGCATGTACTGCCAGGATATCACCGTAGGTTTGAGGAATGGCGCCCCAAGTCCCTTCCAATTCTTGGCCCCCTTTGATGTTATATAAGAGGAGTTTACTGAACTAGTCAGACCAGTTTCTTTTTAAGATAGTGGCCTTCGCTGGCCACTTAAGTGTCCTCATCAACATCCCCAAAGAGTGAGCCAGGTTGCCAGAACGAGAAATAAGCGAGGGCACTGATACCTGAGCAATTGGATGGGCCTTGGCTCCTATTCACTTAGCTCTCCGGAAGAGAGAACAACAGGAGTGTGTAACATGCAAGCACTGGTCAAAACAGGCTGAAAAGCAGGAGGCACAAGGCTGTTTGTGGCAGCCATGGAGCGTTGACCAACTGGAGTCAGGATGTGGTGAAGGCATCACTTGAAAGGATGCAAGAATATGCAGCTGCCCCATACGGGGATCGAACCTGCAACCTTGGCATGACCAGCACCACGCTCTAACCCAGGCATCCCCAAACTTTGGCCCTCCAGATGTTTTGCACTACAATTCCTATCTCCCCTGACCACTGGTCCTGTTAGCTAGGGATCATGGGAATTGTAGGCCAAAACATCTGGAGGGCCGCAGTTTGGGGATGCCTGCTCTAACCAGATCAGCTCCTTGAGAACCTGTGCAACTTTAGATCCGACAACAAACCCCAGCCAACAAAATCAGAACCGGTTGGATGTCTGTGACTACGTACCTGGTATTCTACTGAGTGTCGCCCAGTATTGTTCGTCTGGACTAAAGGTGTCCCAGGACCATTCTAGCAAATCGAGGGCCCGCTCATCGGAGAAAAGAAACTCCACAAAGGGCCTTGTTAGGGCCACGTACGAAGAGCCACGGTAAAGAGTCAGATTGTGGGGCACTTCTGATTTCAAATCCATGTTGCTCAGCATTCGAATCGGATATTCTGTGTCTTGACTTCCAAGACATACTTGGAAAGAATATTTGGTCCTCGCAGTATGAGGATCTGCAAGGGGAATGCCAGGTGTGATGTTTTTCCCGTTGAACCTTTTCAGCCGCTGGACAATTTCCTTGTTGGTTTTCAAGGGGAAGTCTTGGCCGCAGAGGTTGAGGAGATACTTCCACCGAACCGTCGACCTCAGGAGGTCCTTCATGCAGTTCAGGTCAGCCTGGAGCCTGCTTATCCCCGTGTAAATGACCACCTCCGCTTTGGACACAAGGAAGGCGTTGGGGAAGCAATCGACCAGCTTCTTCACATCTTGCTGGTACCTGTCAGGTGCCTTCTTATCCACGTGGATGCAGTAAACGTTGTGGGGCACGTAAATGGCTCGGAAGACTCGTTCAAAGGTACCAAATTCTTTGTGGATGGTGATGGTGTACGCTAAGGGGAAGCCGGCTTCCTCCGCAGACAGGGTTTTCGTGAGGTAGTGACTGCTGGCGATGTAATCTTTGCAGGAAGACGACTTCCCGAAAGAGGTGTTGAAATGTTTCCCCCAGATAAACGCTCTGTCCTGCTCTGCCAAAGACCGGCAATGATCCCGGAGGAAATCGCCTTCCCGAGACTTCTCCGACTGCCGCCGTCGTTTAGAGAGAAGGGGAAGCTGGCGATCCAGAAGAAGCAGAACTCCCAAGCCGCTCAGAAAAAGAACTGCAGAGATGCAACGAGCCTTCCAAGAAAGCATCGTCTCTCGGAAAATTAATGCTGCTTCTGTCGCAGCGATCGCCAGTAGAAGGTGCTCCCCCTGTGGCCCTCAGAGTTGTTAATTTGGCAAGGTGCTTCTGCTGCCCTGCGTAGTCTTGTTTCTGCCCACCGACCCAAGATGGCAGAGTAGCTTTTGGCTCAGCTTGGCTGCTAAGCTAACAGCTCTACTTGCCTATCCACAGGGATCCGAGCCGAGCACACCATCGGCCACAAAGGCTGGAGGGAGAGACTGGAACCCACCTCGGTTCTTCCGTTCTTCCCCCGAAGTTCAGTGGCTCCACCTCACCTGTGAAAGGGCACTGTGCTCCTGAGTTATGGGACAAAAAAGAAAACAAACCAATATGAAGCCTTGAAAATGTGATACTCCAGTAAGAAGGAGATGGGGTGGGTCAGAGAATAGCATGAAGAAGCAATGGGTTTCCTCTTAAGCAAGGGTGTTGAAAGCTTCCAGAGCGATTCCTTACTTCATTTTTTGGGGGGTGGGGGGCAGAGAGAAAATACTCCCGTTGCAAAAAAAAAAAATGTAGAATTTACATGTTAGAACAAAGATTGGCAAAACAAGGATGGGTGCTGCGTCTTAAAATATTTTGGTAATAAAATATATCAGTTGGTAGCTCTGAAGGGAAGCAATAGCTGGAGGTTTAAAAACAGCTTTCATTTCCAGTTCAATAATTTCATCTGCAATGATTTGAAAATTATCAACTTATCAATGTTCCACCTCAATTCTAAGTTCCTTTGGGCTTCAGAAAATAAATTAAATACAATAATACTCCAGTGGGATGTGGAAAGATACAACACAGGACAGGGTGGGGAACCTCAGGGTGGAGGAGGTGGGGGGGATTTCTATCTTTCTCCCCAAGTCTTGCCCTCTTCTCAGGGCCACATCTCTCGCTGGGCCTACCTGGCGCTCACCCCTCCCCCACCCCGAGTGAAACGTATACAGTATTTTGAATTTGAACCAGTGAACCACCAAACTGCATTTCCTTGTGTGCAACCTTCCAGTGGGATCTTGGTGGTGGCTGCTGCTGTTGCAGGACAGGGGTGGATGTGGTTCCATGTGGATGGATATATTAAGGGTAGAGCAGGATCTTACTTGCTTTTCATGGAGAAATGGGGAAGAGGGGATACCTCTGCCTTTTTCAGGGCTGCGCAGCTTAATGTGCACAGGGTAAGATTTGCATTCATTGCTCTACCCTTAATAAATCCATCCACACACTAAAAAGGTAAAGGGACCCCTGACCATTAGGTCCAGTTGTGACCGACTCTGGGGTTGCGCGCTCATCTCGCATTATTGGCCAAGGGAGCCGGCGTATAGCTTCCAGGTCATGTGGCCAGCATGACAAAGCCGCTTCTGGCAAACCAGAGCAGCACATGGAAACACCGTTTACCTTCCCGCTGTAGCGGTTCCTATTTATCTACTTGCATTTTGACGTGCTTTCGAACTGCTAGATTGGCAGAAGCTGGGACCAAGCAACGGGAGCTCACCCCATCACAGGGATTCGAACCGCCGACCTTCTGATCAGCAAAGCCCTAGGCTCAGTGGTTTAACCCACAGAGCCACAGAGACCTATTTCCCCCCCACCCCGAACTTACTGCTGCAGGGAAACTGGGCAGTTCTAGCGCACACACAAACAGCAAGGGATTCTCAAAAGAGACGTTGGAGGCTAATCCCAGCAGGGAAACCTGCTGAAAATCCTTTTTCTCAGGCCTGGACTCTGTTCAAGGAGCAGTCTTAGTTGTAAGACACTCCTTGCCCCGAGGCTTACAATCGAAAAGACATGGTGACACACAATGGGGAGAAGTAAGCTAAGGCATCATTTCTTAAAGTTGGGATGGGAGCGTCATATATATATAAATATGCATGCTCAACCCACAAATGCATTTTGCCCCTATGTTGCAGGTATGTTCAGCGGGTCTGCTTGTCTGTAACCCTGTTAACGTGTAAATTTTCCCCACTAACCCAGGATTTAGAGGAGACAGTCCAGGATACACACACACACACACACACACACACACACACACTGTATATTGTTAGCCCTGGGGCAACGGGGACAGACCACATTGGGCACCAGATCACATAGACTTGGCCAATACTAAAGCCGTCTTCCCTCGCATGTTGCAACTGATGGGAGGGTGTTCCGTTATGTTTGCACTTTAATGAGCAATTACTGTATGTAATTCCCACTTCTTGGACCAAGACATGAAACTGAAAGAGGTCTTGGGCCGGCAGCGGCAGCAGTTGTGTCCTGAACGCTGCAAGTTCAGCACACTCGAATCCTGGATCAGTTTGCAGCAAATAATGAATCACGTGATTTGAGCACCCCGCAGATAACAGGCATTATCTCGGCAATGGCGCCCTCCCTGCGGAAGGCCCTCCCATCAGATGTCAGGGACCATCAGATGTCAGGGAGGTAGAGAATTACACAACTTTTAGAAAGGCAGCCCTGTTCAAGTTTTGAATGTCTGACATTTTATTATTTTTAATATTTTGCTGCAGGCCGCCCAGAGTGGCTGGGTGGGGAAATAATAATAATAATAATAATAATAATAATAATAATAATAATAATAATAATAATAATTGTTGCTGTTGTTGTTTTGATGTTGTTGTTATTGATATTGCATTAATCTTCTGGAATTTTCCCCTCCCGGTAATGAGCTTGCAGCTTCCCTCCCTCCGGAAGATGAGAGCTGCTTGCTTTGCAGGAAAACTGAGTTTACTCACTTGCGCACTGCCAGGCCTCAGGGTCTGGATTCTCGCTTGAAAGGCAATAAATCTGTTGTAAGCCCACTGCCACAAACCCAGAACCAAACAGGGGAGCAGATGCCCAAGAATACGAGGGCGGAGTCTTTAGCTGCAGGCTTGCAAGCCAAAGCAGTGCAGAATTTAACCCCTTTCATCTTTCCATTGCTACAAATCAGCACAGCGGTTGGCCCTAGGCACAGCACAGGCTGCAGAAAACCGGTATTGGGAGGGGCTAGGAAGAGGGTGGCCACGCCAATATTGATCGGGTTTGAGCTGGGGCGATGGCACTGAGAAAGGGGTTCAAGCAGAAGTATACAAGTCACACCATTTCCATGTGTTACAAAAACACTGCAGCAGTTTGCACGTTAACTTGGCTGAGTCCTGCTTTTTGCCCCGGGGAGCACTGTGCATGATATCCCAACATCTATCTTGCATTAATAACCATTGCACACCGCAGGTTTGAGTCAGACCTTGGTGCTTCAATAATTTAAGTGAGTTTCATTCTGCCTGTTTGTGAACCTCTGGTGATGTTTCCTGCTGCTTTGCTGTTGTTGATTTTGCCTGGGCATTCTCTTAGATGAGCCAAAAACTGGCCGACTTTGAAGAAGTACCTTAAATGCCTCCCGGTTTGATTGCATGGCAAGAGGAAATGTTTTCTAGAAGAAATGAATGAGGCAAGACTTGGAATAATGAAGATGTTTCGGTCTGCTCGCAAGCAAATGGTTTCTTAGCTTGTTCTCAGAAACCCCCACAATATTTCTAAAGGTCAGTTTTCCTCACTGTGCAACCAGGACTGAGCTCTCGAATGAATGGAGCTTCCCTCCAGCCACCTCCAAGCATACAAAAAGCTACTTAACATGAAAGTCATGTTGCAAATGTTAATATTGCACAGTTTGAAGCGTCTGGAAGCATAATAATTGACTCCTTTTGGAAGAAATAATTGTCCAGGCCCATAAAAATATTATTCAAAGTTTACTTGCAGAACTCTTCAGAAACAAAATAATAATAATAATAATTTTTATTTATACCCCGCCCTTCCCAGTCAAGACCGGGCTCAGGGCGGCTAACAACAAATAATATCAACACAAATATAAAGAAACAATTCAGTTAAAACAACAGAATAATACAATGTTAAAATTCAATTTTAAAATTAAAAATCTATGAATAAGATAAAACCATTATAAATAAAACCTTAGGGGAGGGTAACCGTGGGGTCAGACTGCGTCAGTCCGAAGGCCAAACGAAACAGCTCTGTCTTGCAGGCCCTACGAAAAGATGACAAATCCCGCAGGGCCCTAGTCTCCTGGGACAGAGCGTTCCACCAGGTCGGGGCCAGTACTGAGAAGGCCCTGGTCCTGGTCGAGGCCAGCCTAGCCACCTTGTGACTCGGGATCTCCAATATGTTATTATTTGTGGACCGTAATGTCCTCTGTGGGTCATACCGGGAGAGGCGGTCCCGTAGGTACGAGGGTCCTAAGCCACCTTGGTCGAGGCCAGCCTAGCCACCTTGTGACTCGGGATCTCCAATATGTTATTATTTGTGGACCGTAATGTCCTCTGTGGGTCATACCGGGAGAGGCGGTCCCGTAGGTACGAGGGTCCTAAGCCGCATAAGGCTTTAAAGGTCAAAACCAGCACCTTGAACCTGATCCTGTACTCCACTGGGAGCCAGTGCAGTTGGTAAAGCACTGGATGAATATGATCCCGCAGCCGGGACCCCGTAAGGAGCCTCGCCGCGGCATTCTGCACCCGCTGGAGTTTCTGGGTCAGTTTCAAGGGCAGCCCCGCGTAGAGCGAATTACAATAATCAAGCCTAGAGGTGACCATCGCATGGATCACTGTGGCTAGATCAGGTTGAGAGAGATAGGGGACCAACTGCTTAATGCGGCGGAGATGGAAAAATGCCACCTTGGCTGTGGTTGCAACCTGTGCCTCCATGGAAAGGGAGGCATCCAAGGTTACCCCCAAGCTCTTGACAGAAGGGGCTGACACTAATTGGGCCCCAGCGAAAGATGGAAGTTGGCCCCCCCGCCCCATGTCATCCCGACCCAGCCAGAGGACCTCTGTCTTCGAAGGATTTAGCTTCAGCCGACTCCCACGTAGCCATCCAGCAACAGCTTCCAGGCACTTGGTCAATGTGTCCGGGGCCGAGGCAGGACGGTCATCCATCAACAGATAAATCTGGGTGTCATCAGCATATTGATGACAACCCAGCCCAAAACTCCGGACAATCTGGGCAAGGGGGTGCATGAAGATATTAAAAAGCATTGGGGAAAGGATTGCACCTTGCGGGACTCCACACACCAAGGAGTGCCGCGGTGACAACCCCCTCCCTAGCGCCACATCCATATATGATACATCCAATGATAATGATACATCCAATAATGTCCATGCAATATCTTCTGCTGTCCGGCACAGGCTCAGCACCTTAGAAAATATGAAATAATCCAAACAGACCTTCTCTACATCGCTTGATCCCACACTACCTGCAGGGGTGACAAGCAAATTAGTCCTAAGACTTTAGAAAACCTGGGTGTTTATTTCCCCCCCAAAAAACCTAAATGCAAACAGTATTACTTAAACTGGTTATAAATCTAAACATCACGTTCCTCTTGTTGAAGGTTTACATTTTAAAGGAACCCCTGGATAAATAGGTCGGCAGTGACTTGTTTCATTTTGTTTTTAAAAGGATATATAAAGCATGTGCATTATAGTATCTCAGAATGATGTGCAGGAAACCAAAAATAAGTACGGTATAAAACTTAGGCAGTGAAAATAACAGCTCTACACTAGAAGTTAGGGCTGCCATACCTGGGATTTCAAAGGAGGGATTTCAAGCTTTCGATAAGGCAATTGTGGCAGTAATTTCAGTTATGGCACATAGGGCTGCCACACGTCCAAATTTCCCCCAGACGTTACCAGGATCCGGGGGGGGGGGGGCGACCGAAAGTTGGTGCTTTATCCTGGATCTTAGGCAAGGCAATCAAAAATTGGCAGGGGGGTGGCTCCACAATTTTGGGGTTTTAACCATGAGAGCAGCAAGTATGTTGTGTTGTGCTGCTGTCTGCAACAGTTTAGGTAAAGGTAAAAGACGCCTGACAGTTAAAGCCAGTTGCAGACGACTCTGAGGTTGCAGCGCTCATCTCGCTTTACTGGCCGAGGCAGCTGGTGTTTGTCCGCAGACAGTTTTTCTGGGTCATGTGGCCAGCATGACTAAGCCACTTCTTGCAAAACCAGAGCAGTGCACGGAAACACCCTTTACCTTCCCGCCGGAACGGTACCTATTTATTTACTTGCACTTTTCTGCGTGCTTTCAAACTGCTAGGTTGGCAGGAGCTGGGACAGAGCAACAGGAGCTCACCCTGTCGCAGGGATTCGAACCACCGACCTTCCAATCAGCAAGCCCGAGAGGCTTAGTGGTTTAGACCACAGCGCCACCCGCGTCCCATCTGCAACAGTTTAATCTGTGTAAAATGTACTAGCATTTACTTTTTGAAATGGGGCAACCCTCCTAGAAGATGATCAGTAGAGAATATTTAAGAATTTTCATGCAGAAAATACTTGTTCTTGTCGGAGCATGTTCTGCCTCATCTTGTAGAAGGAAGAGTCCTGAAACAATTCACATATGCTGCAAACATCTGACAACCTGAGTCCTGCTAATGAATCATACTCCATTGTACAAAAGGAGGTCATATACGAGACAATAGGGTGACAGCAAACTGAAGGGTAGTTTTGCTTTTTGTGTTTTGTAGTAACTACACTAGTGGCCAAAATTGTGGATATATTTTGGAAAAGGTGTACAGTATTTCCAAGCTTCAATGGCTCATAACACCTGATTGGCTCTCCAAACACTCATGCTCATTGGCTACATTCAAATGAAGGAAAGCTACTGCATACCGACCTAAGCAAGCTGTGCCTCCTTTTCTGGTTATCTGGCTATAACTTTTGATAGAATACAGATAATTGAACAAACATTGTTGCATTACATTCTTCAGTACATTATTTTTCCATTGATATATAATTTTATGGTATTACTCCCCCCAAAATGGTGTTTTGAGCCATCAAACCTCAGAAACACACTTTTTCCAAAAGGTTTCCACAATTTTGGCCACGAGTGTAGTGAGGTAAAATGTTTGAGAGGCCTCATGTCAGCCAATGTATTATTGTTTTCATTCTGTTATTATGGTCTGTATCCTTGTGTTTTTATACCCACACACTCACCTATGCCGGCTGCCACCTGAAGGCACACCTGTGGACCCATATAGGGTGATATATATATATATATATATATATATATATATATATATATATATATATATATATATATTATAAAACATCTCACTGACTGGGGTGGTTCTACCTGCAGCACTGAGCAAGAAGCAGCCCATTCCCAGGGAGAAGATGTCATCTGGCACGCAGCTAGTACTCATAACTTTATGGAATTGTATCTTCTTCTTTTTTAATGGATCTGTTGTCATTGTTGGTTTTATTTATATGCTGCTGTGTTTGATATCATAGTGATTGCAATGCTTGTTGTTATCTCACGCTACTGCGATTATTGCGAGTTGCTTTGAGCTCAACGTTTGTTGTCATTAAAACGGGATAGGGATATTAAATCGGATCCGAATCACAGGAAATTGTGCCGAATCTTGATTCTCATGGCGTTGAATCTGTGTTGCTGGAAGAACCGCAGTCAAAACGTTTCACCTAAAAGTATGCCTCACCCGTTGGCCTTGGGTCCCCAAATATGGTTGGATTACCGCCTCCCACCATCCAAAGCCAGTTTAACCAACAGTCAGAGAGAATTGCAGTCATCGTCCACTGGTGGTTGGAGACCCAAGGTTGAAGAACTCTGTCCCAGCCAACACCGTCAAATTTAGCAGTGAGGAGTGCATACAAATTTAATGGTATACATTTGCCAGCCAAACAGCAGGCAAATTAGAAGAGATTACAGCATGGCACTTTGGGTTTTTTATATGTCAAGCCGCAGCAGTTTGTGTATGTAAAATTGCCACTTGGAAATTACCAGTTCTTGAAAGGCATTTTGGATGGAGCCTCTTGTGATTTTGTGGGGTTTTTTAGTACGATGTTAAGGGCAATTTAACTGCTGGGTGCTGTTTTTCAGCTTTATAACAATCAGCTGAACTTTTATCTCTGATATGTAATTATTCTACTAGAGCGCAAATGGAGGGAATACATTTGCAATTCTGACAAAATCTTTCAGGCCGAGTAGTCTTCCTTTGTCTATGATATGCACTCATACGTTTGTATGAGACACTTAAAAGCTGCTCTTTATATCATTAGTAAATGTTCTTCATGCAGAAGGTGATTCCATTTTCCATTCCAACAAACGTAGGCCTAACAATCAGGATTCGACTTGCATCTGCCTCAAAGCAGCAAGCTTGGCAGCACATTAAAGGGCAGCAAGCTGTCAATTACTTACTATACTAATAACTCTTTTACAATGAGGAGCGCCCGCCGTGTGGATTTCATGCTTCGGTTGCCAAAATGTCCTTGACTTTGCCCAGTTAAAATCCCGTAACAAAAGTTGGTGGTACAAACTGTGCTTAGCACCCACCGCGTAAATTCTCTGACATCCTGTCTAGGACCTGAGATGGGCTGAGAGAAAAGCTGTGTATGTTTGAGGGCTGATGCGGACTTAGTTTTAAATGTGAAGATTCAAAACCACAAGATCCTGCATGTAAAGTTCGGGGCAGGGAGAAGGAGGAAGGGGGAGAGAGAGATGTCCTGCTGGTTGGTACTTGACTTGAGATTCAGGGATTAAAAAAGCACAACTGAAAAAAAGCTCTTAGGGATTGCTGGGAGAAGTGAGGTGGTACTTAATTCTTCTCTCATCCTCTGGCTCTTCCTTGCAAGCCATTTTTTCCTCAGCTGAAGAGCACATGGCTCAAGCTTTTTCCCCTTTTCTGAGTGCGTCAAATCATGTCCTCTTCACAGAGGGCACATGTTGCGGTGAGATCACTAAAACTGACCTCACCGTTTGTGTGGGTGGGATCGTTTGGATAGCCACAACAACCCGATTGGGTCCATTGGTTGCTGGGGTAATTCTGGCCAATGGGATTGAGAGAATTTGCAGCCGGGGGACCGCTGCATGTTGCGTTGAGCTTCCTCTTAGTGCCTCATGCATCGGATCACACCCCTCCTTTAAACACCATTGCAAACGATTAAAATTGTTCTAGTTACAGTTAATTTATTTTTAAGCATCATTGCAAACGATTAAAATTGTTCTCGTTACAGGTATTGTGTTGGTCTGTCATAACAAAATCAAAACAAAATAAAAAAATTCCTTCCAGTAGCACCTTAAAAGTAAAGGTAAAGGGACCCCTGACTGTTAGGTCCAGTCGCGGACGACTCTGTGGTTGCGGCGCTCATCTTGCTATATAGGCCAAGGGAGCTGGCATACAGCTTCCAGGTCATGTGACCAGCATGACTAAGCCGCTTCTGGTGAACCAAAGCAGTGCACGGAAACGCCGTTTACCTTCCCGCTGGAGCGGTACCTATTTATTTATTTGCACTTTGGCATGCTTTCGAACTGCTAGGTGGGCAGGAGCTGGGACCGAGCAACAGGAGCTCACCCCATCGCGGGGATTTGAACCGCTGACCTTCTGATCAGCAAGCCCTAGGCTCTGTGGTTTAGACCACAGCGCCACCCGCGTCCCTCCCCAGTAGCACCTTAGAGACCAACTAAGTTTGTCATTGGTATGAGCTTTCGTGTGCATGCACAAAAGCTCATACCAATGACAAACTTAGTTGGTCTCTAATGTGCTACTGGAAGGAATTTTTTTTTTTTTGGTTTCGATTAAAATTGTTAGTAGGATTGGAATGACGCCTGTAGTTAAAAGTTGGACAATGGTTTCACGGAAGATTTAATAGAATTGGTTTAACAGAGAAATTGCGGGGGGGGGGGCGCACATTAACACGAGGACCCAATAAAGGGAAGGAGGGAAGTCAAAGGAGATGTTTAATTTGTTTTCTTTATGATTGTTTGTAAATCTGAACACCCAAATAAACTTCTTTATATTTATATTTATATAATATCTTTATTATTTGTACCCCACCCACCTGAATGGGTTGCCTCAGCCACTCTGCACGACTGAAAACAACCCATGGTCAGTAACCACGGGTTTTAAAGACAGTTCACATGTTCTGGCAAAAGTTAACCGAGATGCTGTTTTTCAACGAAGTACCAATCCATTTCTGAAATGCCATGCTCCAAAAACTACAGTGTAGAAATAAGCAATCCCTTCATAACTTTTTCCCAGTCTGTACAGCATGTTCTCTCTTCACACATGCACACCTCCCCCCCCCCCAGCGAAGTAAATGGAAAACTCGCTGACCAGATTCGTTCCTAATGTATTACAGCCTTTCGCTACATGAGAACAATGATGTAAGCTATTTTGGAAGAGTTGGAATGTACTTTCTCGTGCAGCTTCAGTACAAATGGGTCACGGTGCTCCGACACTTAGCCCTTCCATTTTTCAGCACCGGGTACATTTTCAGAAATGAACACCCCACCCCACAAACACAACCCGGCTACCAGAAAACAGCAAAATCTTGCCAATCTTTATTTCGGACATATCATTAAAAGAAATCTCACTATACTCCTTTGTGATACCATTACTGTTAATTTTGAAATATCGATTGATTTTCGGTGTGGCTGTTAGGAATTTCCGATCAGATCTCCGCATTTCCAGTATATGGGCCTGGTTCTACAATGGAGCTTTCCAGACTTTTGGTGTGGGTGACACACATTGTAGACACGCGTCATTTCACGACACAGTAATTCAGGTTTACCAGCAAACTGGAGGTTAAGGAACGTGGGGAGTATTTGGGTGGCACAGATACCCATTGCAGCCAGCACGCTAATGTGTTGCAACACACAATTTGGAAAGCTCTGTTCTACAGCAACCTACCTTTCTTATGATTTTCAATTTCATACATTTCAAGAATTTTACAATCATTTTTACATTTTGAAACTCAACTTCCTTCCCCCTCTTTCTGCAGTTCCTTAATTTTTTAAATATATATTTTTTGCATATTCTAAATCAACTTAATTTACTCATTTATTCATCTACTTTAAATATATACTCTTATGAAACTGCAGGTTATTACAACAATCCTGCCAGTTTTCTTACGTTTACAGTTTATTTGTAAATATTCAATAAGCCATTTCCATTGTTTTATAAAAAAAATATTGTTATCTTGATTTCTTATGTGGTGGTCTTGTAGTAAGGTTAAAGCTTACTGGGAAATAATATATAATGAATTGAAAAATATGTTTAAAATAATTTTTTTTGGGGGGGGGCAGAAGATTTCCTTTTGGGAATTATAAGGACAGAACTACTATACAGAATTTTTTTCATGTATGCAACTACGGTAGAGCGGCAAGAATGTTACTTGCCCAAAATTGGAAAGAAGAAGTCCCAGCGAAAGAAGAATGGGTACAAAAACTCATGGAACATGCAGAAATGGCAAAACTTACCGGAAGAATAAGAAATCGAGATAACAAACTTTTTATACAAGAATGGAAATGCTTTATTGAATATTTACAGATAAATTGCAAGCAGATAAAAACATTGGCAGGATTGTTGTAACAACTTGCAGTTTCATAAGAGTATACCGTATATGTAAAGTAGATAATTAAATGAGCAAATTAAATGAATTTGGATATGCTGAAGACATTTAAAAATAAATTTAAGGATCTGCAGAAAGCGGGGAGGAAATCACACTTTGAAATGTTAAAATGATTGTAAAATTAACGAAATGTATACCGTAAATTCGAAAAGCATAAATAAAAACTTCAAAAAAGAGAAGTGTGATTGGAACATGTCTGGACTCCAGTTCAGGCGACAGATTTTGACGACTGCTCTTCTGCAGAGCAGTTTTCAAAGAGGGGAAAAGTGAAAGCTATTTCGTAACTTTATATAACTGTCCATCCCCCCTTCAAACTACATAATACTGTTTTACCCTCTCTACATGCTCTGTCTCCAGAGAGAGAAAGCACACCTTTTTCACAAATTGCAGCTAGTTAGCTACAAACTGCATTTTTGTTCTGAGGTCCTCCTGGGTTTATTCTGGCCTCTCTTGGATTAAAGCGAGAGAGAGAGAGAGAGCTTTTTAAGAGAATCAATGTGCTGTTCTTGATACCTGCTCTAGCACATTAAGCCACAAAGCCATTCTTTCTCCCTTGGAGTGTTAGATCATAATGGTCTGGGATGGCACCTTCAACTTGGTGAGGTTAGAACAAGAAAATGGTTTCTTTCGTGTTTTTCTGTGAACTTTTCTTCTTCCACGGAAACGAAGTGCTGAAAAAAATATTATTATATCCCTCCTCTAAAGAGAGAGAGAGAGAGAGAGAGAGAGAGAGAGAGAGAGAGAGAGAGAGAGAGAGAGAGAGAGAGACTTATTGGTAAAGAGAAGACTGAAAGGAGGTATGATAGCCATCTTCAGATAACTCAAGGGCTGTCACATAGAAGATGAAACATGCCTGTTTTCTCCTGGTCTGGAGGGTAGGACTCAAACTAATGGCTTCAAGTTACAAGAAAGGAGATTCCAACTAAATAAGAAGAACTTTCTGACAGTAAGAATTGGTTGTTTGACAGTGGAATGGTCTCCCTCCCTCCCTTATTTTCGGGGTATGTCTTAACAACGTGCTATGGGGATTCAAATTGGCCACAACTTTATTAAGATACAGATGTAGGGAGACCTTGGCTCAGGCATTGGGCGTTATCCTTCCCAGTCCCCAGCCGGGGTTCTGGGAGGCTTCAGGGTTATCTACATGTATGGGGGTTGGGGCTGGCCATAGCTGCCAAGTCTGGGTCGTAAAGATCCGGGATCGGCAGCGTGCACATGACCGGAAGTTGCGTCACGCACTTTGCCCTTCTATGGGCACCAGAAAATGGCGGCGCCGGAAGTCGCTTCCGCGCATGACCGGAAACACGTAAAAGCGACTTCCGGCGCCGGCGCCGCCATTTTCTGATGCCCATAGAAGGGCAAAGCGCCACCGCAAGTCGCGTGACGCAACTTCCGGTCATGCGCGGAAGTGACTTCCGGCGCCGGCAGCGCCATTTTCTGGTGCCCATAGAAGGGCAAAGCAGCACCAGAAAAATGGCCGGGTAACAATTGCATTCTCCTCCACAGTCATAGCTGCCAAGTATCCCGATTTAAGGGAAAATACCGGGATTTTCCGCCAAACGGGAGACCGCCGGGAAACGGTAAGAAAAAAGGGGTTTTCCCGGCGGATACAGGATACTTGGCAGCTATGGGGCTGGCTCTGGAGAACATACGTTCAAGCAGAGAGAGCCCGCCCCCTGTTCGCCACCGCTGGAAGGGGGAAGTGATGATGCCTACTGGCATGGTCAAGGCTTCCCCCAATACCCCGCTCCTGTTGCCGCAAAGGGGGTGAGGTCTCCGCCTCATGCCCCTCCCTCTAGGAAAATCGCCAAAGAATTCCGCCCAAGGCCTGACACCGCCAAAGTTGTGACGTATTGCTACGGGAAAGGCGAAACCTGCCAATGCAGGAAAATTCCTTTCCGGCCCTTCAACAGCGGCCTTGACGTAGCAGCACCTGTGTATCTGTGGAGAAAAGGTTAACCTGCAAAAGAACATGAATGAAGGGTGCGGAGGGTGGGAGAAGCTCTGGAACCGACTGGTGCTTAGAGGTAAGATTCAAATTCTCTTTGTGTGAGCCGGACAGTCCCTCCCCTTACCTGGCCATCCCCTGGCAACACCTCCCCAGGCAGGATTGGACGCTGGGCTGGGGTAGGCGGAGACCCCTGGCATCCTACCTGGGAAGGCAATGCCAGCTCCGAACTACCAGGGAGTCGCCTCTGGGATCAGGGGGCTGCGCGCGTCCACGCAAAAGTCACCCCCCATTGATGTGTGGAGCAGTCATTCTGGATATATTCAGCAAATTCTGAACGTATGGCAACCCTAAATAGTCTATGTAATAACATTCACCTGCTTTTGCTGGGTTATTGTTTTGTTTTTGAGCCACCTGTTCTAAATCTTTCATCTGATGCCAAGACGAGGCTATTGATTTCGGAACTCTAATGAATTTTAGTTTATTTTCCCTAAACTATTAATGATGTTTTGTTCAGGAGTTATTATTGGCTCGAGTGGCAAACTGCTGGTAGCATTTTTACAAATCCGACAGGCATGCCGAGCACATTCTGAAGTGAGTTAGAAAAGCCAGCTTAAGCACTGAAAACGCTGGTATATATTTAGCTTCCTGCCTAGCCTGTTAGGAAATTAATAGGTTGGAAGGGGAAATTGCCATGGTCAGGCACGATGACTAATAATCCAATTATTATTTCCTTCCTGGGTAGTTCTGGGTACAGCAACAGCAGTGAATTATTCTAAAATTCTACTGAAAATACAGCAGGTCAGGTCAGAAACAAAAATCTAGACCTATGTCTGTCATGATGAGACAGTTAAAGGTTCAACAGGAAGACTATAGCTACTTCCTCTCAGGATTTTTTAAGGGAAGGGCTAGCATTTGCAGAATGCAGAAAGGTATATTTTCTTTTCCCCTTCCCTATTGGGAATATATATATATATATATGTGTGTGTGTGTGTGTGCTTCAAAGGGCAGCTCCCCATTCCGCCCAACACTGCAGCAGCACTCCCGAAGAGAAGGAGCCAGGGGTGACTCAGGTCCAAAGGTGCCTTTATTCACAGTGGTGGGCTGCAGCTCCCTCTGGGCATCACCTTCAGTCCTCAGCGATGCTTATCCTTCTTGCTTGTCTCCCATCTGGTTCTTGCTGCTGTGGTCGTCTTACGAGGCTGGCCCTCCTCATCTAGGTTGCCAGACGAAGTGGCCCCAGACTTCCCAGCGATTTTCCCCTGGGCATAGGAGACAAACACAGATCAACAGAGTTGAGGGTGCAGCAGCAGTGGCCGTTGAAGGAAGCGGAGGTGGCAAGAACCCAACATCCATCCATCCATCCATCCATCCATCCATCCATAGTTCAACTTTATATCCAGGGAGCTCAAGGTGGTTTACGTGGTTCCCCCTTCCTCATTTAATCTCCACAACAACAACCCAAGCTCACCCAGTCAGTTTCATGTGGCCAAGTGGGAATTAGAACCCTGGTCTCCCAGGTCCTAATCTGACACTATGCCACCACTGGCTCTCAGGTGAAAGCAGGGGTGTGCCCATAACACCCCAGTGCTCCAAACAAGTACCTCTCTTTCCCCCACCATTCTCTCTGCTATTGCACATGGCTGAAGGCTCCCCATCCCTTGACTGTTGGTTGCATCCATCTACTCTCCAACAGCCCTGCCCTCCTCCACTGATTTAAAAGTCGAGAAGGCAATTCTTCACTCGGTTAAAGAGAAATCAGGAGGGAAAATTTGGGGTCCAAAGTTCAAAAGTTAGGAACCAATGTTGCATAATGGTTAGAGTGTCAGGCTAAAACCTGGGAAAGGAGGGTTCAAATCCCAAAACCACGCAGCTCACTGGGGGGCCTTGGGCTAGTACCCATCTCTTAGCCTAACCTGTTAACAAACCTTGCAGCTTGGGTGAATTGAGTTGAAAAGATCACACAGTTTTTGGAGTACAAAGGCTACAGGGTGATGAACATGAAAAGAGATAGGATGCTAAACCAGAGGTGAGAAAACTCAGGGCACCAGGCCTCTCTGTCAAGCCCGCAGAATTCTCCCCTAGCACTGCACCCCTGCCCAGCCACACCCTCTTCCTCCCCAGGCCATGCCTCTCACCAGCCCTGCTTCACACCCTCCCTGGGTGTTTTTACCTGGCTCAAACAAGTCATTGAGCTCTGACAATGCCCTTTTGCTTGCCTAGATGGAGTCTAGACAAGAGAGGGGTAAGTGCATGGCAAGTCCCTCGAGTCACGTCAGTCAAGCTATACAGGGCCAAAATTAGCTGGATCTGCCCCCCCCCCCCAGGTGAAAATGAGTGCCTCACCACCATCTGATTTGCCGCTGCCATGCACGACAGGATTGATTCCATGGTTATGGGCTTCTTGCCATCTGAGCTCTTGAGAATCTTGAGGCGGTTTTTCTCAAGGAAGTCACACTGGTTGCGCAAGGAGTCTGAAGGGCAAGCAGAGACGCTCAGTGGGAAGAGGACCCTGCTGCAGCCTCGAAAAGCCCAGCTGGCTGCACCATCGCCCCAAACACAGCGTTATGGCCTGTCACAGTGCATGCAGCAATTGCAATTTCCCAAACGTTGTTGTTGTTTTTAAATCAAACTTGTTCTCTGCTTCACAACCACCCTGGTGAGGCTGGGCCACATCCACTCCATACATTTTTAGCAGTGGCCACCAAATAATCCTGGGAACTGTAGTTTACCACTCAGAAGTATAATTTCCAGCACCCTTAACAAACTACAGTTCCCAGGTTTCTTTGGGGGGAGGTTGTGTGCTTTCAAGGTACGGTGTGGGTGTGAGCATCCCTCTAAGTGCCATTTTACAGAAGTGGGGCCTGAGGCTGTGGGAGATACAGTGATTGGCTGAGCTTAAAAGGCAACCTCTGCTCCGAGTGAGCAACTGGAGAGGCAGATCAGTGTGGAGAAGTAGTTCAGGGTCAGCTTAAGGCCGACCTGGTGTTCACTGGAGAATCATAGTGACATAGCATTCTTCTCAGTTGGAAGGGACCCTGGAGGACATCAAGTCAAACCCCCACCCCAGCTCAGTGTTGGAAGATTACAACTACAGTATCCCTGGCAGATGGTCACCTGACAGATGCTCAGAAGCCTCCAGGGAAGGAGAGCCACCACCTTCCAAGGCATGCTGTCCTGTTGTTGAACAGCTCTGATCGTTCTGAAGTTTCTCTTGCTGTTCAGCCTTGTTGGGTGCAAAGCAATGATGCTTGCAATAAGTTAGAGAGGTGGGATGGAGGCTCGGACCCTGACTGATTCCTTCTTGTGTGACTACCAGCTGATCGTTTTCTCTCTCTCAGGCTTAACTTCCTTTCTGCTGCTGCTTCAGTTAGTGTTAGGGTTGGACCTTCCTTTTAGCTGACCTCATGATTCCATGACGGGCACATGGGAGCTTGTACTCAGAATAGCTTTGTTTACTAGGAGTAATAAAACCTATGTTTCATTATTATTTCAACCAGCACTCTTACCCAACAGATTCTTTCTGCACCCCACAGAGACAGATGATAGATTAGATAGATAGATAGATAGATAGATAGATAGATAGATAGATAGATAGATAGATAGAGATATCTCCAGACCATTCTGAGCAACAGAGAACAAGCCTACTCCATAGCTGGATCAGGCCAATGGCCCATCTAGTCCATTTGCTCTCTGGCACAGAGCCACTTCCTTTGTTACCTTTAAGACCTATACTTAGGCCATTACCAAGAAGCAGCCTAGCTATTCCAATAATTGAGTCCTTGCTGGATCCAAGAATAGAACTGTACCAACCACCACAGCCTAACCACCACCCATAGCTGTCAAGTTCTCCCCTTTTTTAAGGGAAATTCCCTTACGCTGAATAGGCTTCCTTGCGAGAAAAGGGAAAACTTGACAGCTATGCCACCACCACCCCCGCCCTGCCCCACAAACTCACAACACTCTGCTTTGCTCTAGCCTTCCTTCAAGCCACAACAGAGATCCAAGACTCCTAGATTAGACAATAAACCAACATGCAGTCAGTTCTATTTATAAAAATAATAAAAAGATGCTAGGTGTCAAAGTCTGTCTAGATTGGAATATACCACCACTTGGAGATCTAAAAGCTCTGCCTTCTATCCCTGGTCTGTGATTTGCAGGGACAAAAGAACAGCTACACATTGGAATAACCTGCCTACCGTGGTACCTCGGTCTAAGAACAGCTCTGCTTACTAACGATTTGGTTTACAAACTCCGCAAAACTGGAAGTAGTGTCCCAGTTTGCGAACTTTACCTTGGTCTAAGAACAGAATCTGAACAGTGGAAGGGCACTGGCGGTGGGAGGCCTCATTAGGGAAAGCGCAACTCGGTTTAAGAACAGTTTCGGTTTAAGGACAGACTTCCGGAATGGATTAGGTTCGTAAACCGAGGTACCACTATATTGACATCAGGCAGCTGCCCTCACTGTGTCCTTTTCAGCACCTGCTGAAAAAGAATTTATTTCAGCAAGCCTAACCCAGACATGTACAACGTTGACATGTATTTTAACCTGGTTTTTTTTAGCTTACTAAATATTTAAATACTTCTTGTTTTTGACTTTCTCTTTTCCAGATAATTTCATTGTTTTATTTTCCTTTCTTTCAGACTTCTTTGAGGTTTCCTGTGTTTTGGGGTTTGGGCAGTCAAGGAGTGCTTTATATAAATTTCATGAAACAAAACAAATAAATGTTAGAGGAGGAGCCTGGTTGCTGGGTCAGACCAAAGGCCTGTCTAGTCCAACGTTTTGTTATCACAGCGGCCAAACAGGGAGGGGCCTTGACGGGAAAGTCTGAAAGCAGGAGGCAAGTTCAACAGCGCGTTCCTCCTATTTGTCAGGTGCGCCGACTCAGGAAAGCGCTGGGCGAGCTGATGTTATGTGACACCACCATGTCATGAGTGACACCTGGACACCAGGGGGTGCTTTCCGTCCACAGCAGCAGGAGGAGGAGCTGCAGTGTTGCTGACTTGCACGACAGCATCACCTCTGGGTATCACGTACGACATTGTGATATCATGCACGATGTTTGAACAAATATTGAGGGGGCTCAGCCCCCTGCTAACAAATATGGGGGGGTCAAAGGGGTTCAGCCCCTAGGAGCTTACCTTCCAAGTCCCGGACTGCAGAATCCGGGACCGGCAGCCATGTGACACCGGAAGTTGCGTCGGCGTAACTTCCGGTGTCGCTTTGCCCTTCTATGGGCACCAAAAATGGCCACCGCCGGCTTCAAAAGTAGCTTCTACGCATGACCGGAAGTGTGTTGACGCAACTTCCGGTGTCGCCCCGCCCATCTATGGGCACCAAAATGGCCGCCGTCGACACCGGAAGTCGTATCTACGCACTTCCGGTCATGCGTAGATGCGACTTTTGAAGCCGCCGGTGGCCATTTTTTGTGCCCATAGAAGGGCAAATCAGAAAGAAATAAAATGGCCGCCGGCAGGAGAAAATAATGGAGAAAAATGGGAGATGAAGTGATACGGGGGACCACTGGGAAAAGGTAAGTAAAAACGCGGGATTCCCGGGGAAAACGGGAGACTTGGCAGCTATGCCCTAGGAGTCAGCGCCCCTGCTACTTGTGATCCTTGGCAACTGGAATCCAGTGGCACACTGCCTCCAGCACTGTAGAAAATGCATGGCTGGGAGCCGCTGATAGCTTTAACCCCCACAGACTTGTTTGAAACCCCTTTAAAGTCATCCACGTTGGCAGCCAGCAGTATATCTTACAGTACAGAGTCCCATAGTTCAATTCTGCTCTGTTTCCTTTTGTATGTCCCAAATCTCCCACCATTTGGCTTCATTGCATAACCCCGCTGGAAAAGACCCTGATGTTGGGAAAGATTGAGGGCACTAGGAGAAGGGGACGACAGAGGACGAGATGGTTGGACAGTGTTCTCGAAGCTACGAACATGAGTTTGACCAAACTGCGGGAGGCAGTGCAAGACAGGAGTGCCTGGCGTGCTATGGTCCATGGGGTCACGAAGAGTCGGACACGACTAAACGACTAAACAACAACAAGCATAACCCCACTGAGTTTTAATATGAGAGAGCAAGGCTCCCCCCCCCCCCTGATGTGGAGTCCAGCACATCCCAGGTGGGCGCCATTGCCATTCTAAGAGAACAAGGAGGGAGGCGTTCGTGGTGATTTCCAGCACCTCTCTTATCACTGTGAGAGAGGGTGAGAAAAACCTCTTTCTAGCCCCTTCCTCCTATACGGTGTTGCTCACAGGGGAAGGAAATGTAAAAGGGGCTACTTTTACTTGCCCTGACTTCATAGGTTTCAGAGTTGCGTTCTGATACACTGAGAAGAGAAGTTTAAGTCCTGTGAGTTCCTACCCAATAATTCTATTGGAGGGTGCTTGTACATAGGGTGAAAGGCCCGGAAGCTGTGTTCATGTTTCGACCCTGCAAAGAGAGAACCCTGTGTTACTCGCTTTGACACTTTGCAATGCATTTGCAACATGGAACCTGGACTAAGTGCTCTGCATTCCTAGATACAAGTTGGGAGAATGCTCTCGGCTGGTTTCTACCAGCCTGCAGCTAATTGCCATTTGCCTTTTATTTACTTTATATTTATTTATTGCATTTATATCCTGCCTTCTTCTCCCAGGAGCTCAACGGGGCCTACATAGAATCATAAAACCGTAAAGTTGGAAGGGACCCCCAAGGGTCATCTAGTCCAACCCCCTTCAATGCAGGAATCACAACTAAAGTTCCCGGAAACAACTTCCCCAGGCAGGGGCCATGAAGGTTCTGTCCCTAAGGGAGAATCGCCTGAACACACAAGGAAGGAGTTCAAAGGAGGATGGTCAAAATCAGCTCTTGAATCAGCACTGCACCCATCTGCAGTGCAAGGAGGAGGAAAGAGACATAGACCCTTTACGCCAGAAGGACGCGGAAATCCACAGCCACAAAGACCCAAGAGGGGAGTTCATGTGTTCCGTGAAGAGGACTGTACCTGCAGGCCAGCGGAAGCGACACATCTGGCATGAGCAGGGCCAGTGCTAGGGTGTTTTGCGCCCTAGGCGAGATCACCTTCTGGCGCCCCATCCCCCGGCCAATCATACTTCAACCACAGGACGCCAGCCCCCCAGGGGCGCCCCAGCGAGCACAGCCGTGCGGCCCCGCCGGCGCCCTCCCCCCTCCCTGCACACCGCTAGATGGCCGGTGGGGTGCACCCAGCCACCAAGCCCCACGGTTCCGCCGCCGCCACTCACCGCCTCGATTGGCACATGCCCCCCTCCCCAACCCTCCTCAATCTGCTCCCTCGGGGAGTCCCGAGGCAGCGGGACCAGGGCGGGCGGGGGCGGGCAGGCGCGAGGGTCTACAACCGGAGCGCTGGAAGGGCGTGCAGAGTCCTGCGCTGCTTCAGCGCTGTGCCCCTCATTCCCCACTCGCTCTCCCGCCATCGCCCCGAGGGGCGGCCAGCACGGAAGGTAAGCGGCCCCAGAGGCAGAGAGGTGCGAAGGCGGCCCTGCCTGCCAGGTCCCTTCCCCAGCCCCGGGTGGGGTGGCGCGGGTGGTGGGGTGTGGCGGTCCCAGCCTCCGCAAGCGCCTGTTGCAGCCCAGAGATTCTGGGTGCTGCGGCAGGCGCTCTCCTGCCTGTCTGCAGCCCCGGCGGTGCGTTGTTGCGCTCTTGCTCGCCGTGCTGGCGGAGAGGCAAGGCGCTGGCAGACCCCTCGCTCTCCCTTCTGGGCACGGCAGGCAGGCGGCAGGCTGGCCAGCGCCCCCTCCATTTTGGCGCCCTAGGCAACTGTCTAGTTCGCCTTCATGGACGCGCCGGCCTTGGGCATGAGTAAGGAAGGGCTACATGGTTAGAGTCGCAGCTGTCGACTGAGAAAGCCTCGGCTGCACAAATGCCCTGACCTCTCCCCCCCCCAAGTGGACCAACCAGCCTTGAGTGGGTGGGAGGCATGCATGGTCTTGCTCCCCCCTTATGAGCATTCTTTAATGTTTACAATTAGATTAGGAGAAGACGATAAACAGGAGGACCAGGTGCGCAATGAAAGAAAAGAGAGGGAGATTCCACCCTATCAAGCCAAATTTTGGTGCCAAGAGCAGCTGCATTCCCTAACCTGCCCCCTGGACAACCTGCAGATTGTGCCAATTAAACACACACATTTGTCTTGCACCATGAGTTCTCAGTTCGCTCACCCTCAAGACTAGCGTGACACTGAAGAACAAAATTCTACCTACAGTACTAGCATCCAGAACTCTCGTTCAGCCACCCCTCTAGCTTCTGAGATTTCGTCACCATCCAAACATTTCTGAGTATCTTTTGCTTTTACAGGGGCTAGGAATTTGTTCTTTAATGGAAGCCAAGATTCACAGAAAGCCAAATCCTGCACTCAGGACCCTGCCCTGTGCTCTTTTTTTTGCTCTGCACATCCAGAATTGTGGCAGATGCAGCCCTGGCTAGGCTACAGCTGGAGGGAGATTTCTCTGCGGTCTCCGAAAGATTAGAAAAGTCCGTTCCACAAAGCATTGCCATGAAGCACCTGCAGTTATAAAGGGGAAGCCACTGCTTTATATTCCTTGATAATCCCATTCCAGGTGCAGCCCAGGTTGGTGCAGATGGCCGGGAGGCTCTCCATCTCCCATCAGGCTGCATTAATTGGGAAAGTTCTCCCCCTCCTCATTTAATCCCCACAATAACCCTGTTAGGCAGGTGAGGTTGAGAGGCAGAGACTGTGTGGCCAAGTGGGAGTTTGAACCTCCAGCCCCTACTGGCTCTCCTTCTGAAGAGGTAAGCTGGCAGAAACCTGGTACAAGGTGTTAAGTTTCCTCCTAATGAGTAGTTAATTAGCTCATTAGGGGCTTTGCCAAACATCACAGCAGTCCAGTCCGCTTCCTTAGTAGCTGTGGACCTTGGCAAAAAATAGCAAAGTAAATCATCTCCTGCTCTTCCTCTTGCGCAACTGGAAGCTTTGTGTGAACTACAAGAAGCAGCACACATTAATCACACAGATATCGTCTGTCTTCTAAACTAATTGCTTTATTTACAGAGCAATAAAACATCAGCCTCCAGCGAGAGACAAGGCATGACTGCTCTCTTGCCAGGCAAAAAACGAAACCGATTTACACACAGTACAAAGAAGCATTCCCTTATGTAGGAACTGAATTACTCCCTCCTTCCCAGTGGTCAGGCGACACAGCAAACCAGCTTAACCCTTTAGTGGCTCCTTGCTACTCCTCACACAAGGCAACCTTCCCCAATCTGTCTGGCAAGTCTAGATGCTTTGGACTGCCTTTTCCCTTAAGAATTTTAATTTGTAGCCCCCAAGTTTCTGGAAGGCATCAGGTGCAACAGGTATGGAGTACCAGGCAAGAGTCCATGGGGGGGGGGGGAGATCCCATAGCTCTGTAGAAGAGCACCTGCCAAGCATTCAGGACAAAGGAAGCTGCATCATACCAGAGTAGCCCATTGGTCCATCTAGCTCAGGATTGTCTACTCTGACTGGCAGCAGCTCTCCAGGGTTTCGGGCAGGTAGTCTCTCTCAGCCCTGCAGTTGCTATTGGAGTTTGAACCTGGGTCCTTCTGCATCAAAGTCCCCTGGGGTCCGAGTTCAGTTCCTGGTATTGCTAGTTAAATGGCAGGTAAAAGGTCATGGGGGAAGCTTTGCTGTTGACCCTGGAATGCCACTGCTGGTCAGAGCAGATAATACTAACAGTATAGCTCATTATAATATATTGCATAAGTTAAGAAGCAGCTTCCTGATCAGAGGTGGGTAAGTGGCACCTTGAACGAGACACAAGAAATGGCCATTGCTCTTTTGCATATGCCAGCTAAGGCACTCACACACATACCTTAAAGTCCCTTCCGCCGTAGAAGGAGGGGAGATTGTGGGCACCATGAGCCCGAGCACGTGCTGGGGGGATGGTTGCCATCCTCCCAGCCCATTGGCTGGCTCCTGGACGCGGCACTCCCTCGATGCATCCAATCCGGACGCTCCAGGGGGGGCGTAGCTCGCCGATTTAAGCGAGCGCGCGGCCAGGGGTTCAGCCTTTCTTTCCTGACCCCCAGCCGCTTCGTTTTTTCCCGCCCACCCTCCCTTTAGGCAGGGCTCTAATCTTGACATTGCTATGGGCCTCGGTTGGTCACCGTTGAGGGGCCTGGTAGGAATTTTCCCACTTGGCGAATTGGCTGCGACCTGGTGGTTTTCGCCTACCTTGTAGCAACTCGTCACAACTTTGGTTTTTGGCGGTAGGCATTGGATTATCTCTGAAAGGGTACAGGGCGGGGGGGGGAGGTTGTTGCCATCACCTCCCCCAAAATGCTGAAGGGTACTCCCTTAAGGAGTCCAGGGGCGTGGCCATGTCCGAAGCCGTGGTAGGTGAGGGCCCAAGGCACGCCCCCTAATGGTGGCCCCAGGGTGAGTTCCTAGTTGATCTGCATCGCAGGGCTCACCCAGCGGTGGTTAACCCTTCACAGACTGCCAGCAGAGCGGGCTGGAGTCGGATATAGATGGTTAGATCCAATGCCTAAGCCAATACCTCTCTACATCCGTAATCAATAAAGTTGTGGCCTTTTACGCCCATTAACCTTATGCAATGTGTCCTGTGTCTTTATTTATTCTGGGAGGGATCGGGGTATCGCCACACAAAATTCCCTGTTGCGTGCTACACAGAACAACCCATAAAATCAAAAATATACTGGGGTAAATGACCCAATAAATAATAATAATAATAATAATAATAATAATAATAATAATAATAATAAACACTGCCAGCGAGAAAATGAAGCTGAATTATCAGCAGATCAGCAAGCACAGTCAAGGTGCTAATAAAACTTCCCTAAACTGGGGTCCTCCGAGATGTTTTGGGTTACAGCCCATGCTGGCTGAGACTGGTGGGATTTGTTGCCTGAAATATCTGAAGATATCTGAAGAAACTGCCTTTATACTCAGATCCATTGGTCCATCAAGTTCAATATTGTCTAAATTGACTGGTAGAGGTTCTCTAGGATTTGGGGCTGCATATATTCCCTACCTAGAGATGAACCTGGGACCTTCTGCATGTAAAGGAGATGTCCTGCCACTGAGTCACAGCTCCTCCTCAAAAGTTTGGTGGGTTTCAGGCTGTTGGGGGGGGGTCCCCAGCCCTGCCTGCAGATGCTGGGGATTGAACCCGGGACCTTCCGCTTGCTACCTGCTCCTTCCTTATGTTGGAGAAGGATGAGTTAGCACAACACAAGAAAACACAGCAACACCCACAGAGGAAATGTCAGGTTTCATTTTTAAGTTTATAGACCTTATGACTGCATGGGGCAAGAAAAAGTAACAGCAATTCAAGAGGCAGCTCTCTGTGTTTGCTTTGAAGCAGTTCTGCCAGCTGTGCTACTGTACCAGTGGGAAGCCTGCATATGTCTTCCCCCACACCTTTGAGAAAGGGAATATTTGGAGCCAAGGAAGCGATGACTTTCAGGAAGCTGTGGCTACCACCTGTAGAACTAGCTGTGCAGGTGGGGGAGGGGGCATTCTAGTCCTTGGACATACCTGGTGCGCCCCGCTCCACCTTACATATGTAGTAGGTCATACGGGGAGTGAGGAACTTGCTGGCACTGTCTTCTGGAATCTTGACTAGGAATAGCAGTTTCAGGGTCCCATTCTCTTCACACAGGTCAATGGGGTCTGAAAAGGGAACAGAGAGATATGGGGGCAGTAGAGTGGGTGGGTTTGCCTCCTTTCCTCTGTGCATAGCTGCCAACTCTCCCGTATTCCCCAGGAAACCCCCGTTTTCCCAGCTGTTCCCCGCCGAAAAAACAGATTTTTTTGTTTTTCCCCGGTTTATTCTGGTGCGACAGCCATTTTGGAATTGGGCGGAGCATGCTCAGAAGCGACTTTTGATGATGCTGTGCCCAGTTCCAAAATGGCTGCAGCGCGACTTCTGGTGCGACAGCCATTTTGGAACTGGGCACAGCAGCATCAAAAGTCACTTCTGAGCATGCTCCGCCCAATTCCAAAATGGCGGCAGCGCTACTTCCAGTCTGCTACTTCCGGTCCGGTCCCTTATTTCTCAGGCTGGAACTTGGGAGGTATGCCTCTGTGTAAGCAGGGACTTTGCCTCTTTGTCAAAGAGCGAGCTGGCAGTAAATCACAGCATTCAAAGTTGGTGATTAACTCTTTATTGGCAAAAACACGACCATCACAGACTTGGCTGTCAGGCCTAATCATAGCTGCCAAGTTATCCCTTTTTTACAGGGATTTTCCCTTATGCTGAATAGGCTTCCTCGCGAGAAAAGGGAAAACTTGGCAGCTATGGGCCTAATGATCACAGCAGCTCATCCCTTGTAGTTTTTAACCCCTAAAAACCAGTTGCTGAAACTGAAAGTCCCTACCTCCCCACAGCCATCTAAGTCCCTTCTACACCAGGGTTTTCCCCAAACAATTAGAGACTACACCTGTGTGGAGCCTGCTTCTGCTCTGCCCATTTCAGCCCTCTTCTGGGGCTAGGAGACAGGAGGAGATGGGGGTTTGTTGCAGCAGGAGGGGGGGGGACATCTGTGACTCTTCATAAGCCTGATTTATCTCTGCCTCATGGCCTCCCTCCTCTTCAGCCTCTGCTTCTGGTCTTCTCCCTGCCACAGACTTTCCCTGTGCACTAAACCCTCTTTCCTCTTTAGCTTCTGACAATTCCTCTTCCCAGTCTCACCCCACTTCTCCCTGTGACTACTCATTGTCATCCCACCACCACTCCCCAGGCTCTGAGCCCTGTTCCCTTGGGGGTTCCCCAACTGGTTCCTCCCACCATTCTTCTGTGTCCAACAAGTCCATGACACTCTCCTCCTTTGGTCAAGGGCTGTGGGTCAACCCCATAGCTGCCAAGTTTTTGCTTTTCTTGCGAGGAAGCCTATTCAGCATAAGGGGAAATCCCTGTAAAAAAGGGATAACTTGGCAGCTATGGTCAACCCCCACAGAACACAACTACGCCAGGAGTTTCCTGTTCTCAGTCTTGCATTATACGCTCTTGAAAAAGTACCATAATTGTGGTTATTTAATTGCCAGCTTTCCCCTAGGGCCTGATCTACAAACATTTAAAGACAATAACAATGAAAGCAGCATACTTCAAATCGTCAAATTTATTCAGAATGTGGCTCAATGCAAAACAGAGTATAAGTCTTTAGTGGAAATGCAGAAGTGTGCCCAAGTCCTGAAAGGTTCAGGCAAGTAGAAAAGGGTTGCATCTGGATTGGTGGTGACTGGTGTCCATTAGGACTGGTAGGGCTCAAAAGCACAGAAAACAGTAATGGCTTCCCCGGCCTAAAGGATCCTGGGAACGGCAGTTTGTTAAGGGTTCTGAGAGTTGTTAGGAAGTCTCTATTTCCCTCACAGAGCTACATTTCCCACATAATTTAACAATTAATATGTTTGATACAGAAAGACTATTGCTGATATTTATTATTAACTAGCTGTACCTGGCCACGCGTTGCTGTGGCTCAACCAGGCTTCCATTGAAGGTAGGGAGAGCCCCCTCCCCCCACCTTCAGAGTCCCCCTTCATTTTGGAGACATTCATCCCCCCCCAAAAAAAATTCATCCACCCACACGCGTTCTGAAAAATCCCCCACCCCGTCCTGACCCATTCATCCTAGGTATATAAAAGCACCCCCGTATTCGAATGCAATGTTGTTTCAAGATTTTAAAGCAATCGGTCCGGAACTTTCGGAGATTATCGATTTTGAACAAACGAACATTTACATTTTTATTTATATAGATAATAATAATTAGAGAAGCCATTTTGGACTTTTTGTGTAAAAAGGAAAATGAATTAATCTATTTGGGTCAGAAGATTTGGAAAATATTGCCTTTCATCAATTGGGTACCATTCTACAATGAATATTTTGAGTAATTTCTTGCTGACAGCAAATTGGAAATCCTTTTTATTTTTATTTTATTATTTTCTTTTCTTCTATTTGGGTTTCATTTTGGTATTTTCCTTCTTTGTTTCTCTGTTTTTGTTTTTATTTAGATTAGTTTCTTATTGTATTATGTATTGTATTGTATTATCTTATTGTATTATGAAAAATATTTAATAGAATATTCTTCTTTTTCTTCTTCTTGTTTTAAAAAAGACTTTAACAATCAATGTTTATTCCCAGAGAACTCTTGAGAATTACAGCCCTGTGAGGGTATTAGGGGTCTCCTAACAATTCTCAAAACCCTGAACAAACTACAGTTCCCAGAATTCTTTGAGGGGGGACCCCTGACCACTAAAGTGATACAAGTGCTTTAAACATATAGTAGGATTGCATTTTTTTTAATTGACTTGCCTAAGATCCAGGCACCCAGGTGGCACTGTGGGTTAAACCACAGGGTCTAGGGCTTGCTGATCAGAAGGTCGGCGGTTCGAATCCCTGCAACGGGGTGAGCTTCTGTTGCTCGGTCCCAGCTCCTGCCCACCTAGCAGTTTGAAAGCACATCAAAGTGCAAGTAGATAAATAGGCTGGAAGGTAAACGGTGTTTCCGTGCGCTGCTCTGGTTTGCCAGAAGCAGCTTTGTCATGCTGGCCACATGACCCAGAAGCTGTCTGCGGACAAACGCCGGCTCCCTCGGCCTATAGAGCGAGATGAGCGCCGCAACCCCAGAGTCGGACACGACTGGACCTGATGGTCAGAGGCCCCTTTACCTTTAAGATCCAGGACAAAGTGCTGCTTTTCGGAAATTTTCTCCACATGTCTTCCTTTCCAAAAAAATAATCATGGGAACTGCATTTTATTAAGGGTTCTGGGAATTATAGCTCTGTGAGGGGATAAACTAAGGTTCCCAGGATTCTTTGGGGGAAGACATGCAGTTTAAAAGCATGGTAGGTACACAGACTAAGGAGGAGAGAGCTGGCGGCAGACAGCTGGACTACTTGTAAGTAAGAAGATGGTAGGTGCGGCCCCCTAATGGGCCAGCCTCCACACGCTGACATCAAAAGACATTCAACTCTGCACCATGCAAGCCTCCCTGGGGAAAATACGTCAGAGATGGGGAGCCATCCCCTCAAAGGTCCTGCATTCAAAAATGGTGTCCAGTTTTATCCAAAAATAGATGAAAACCTGCTTGAACTCAGGAACCATCATGCAAAATTTGGTTATGATGTCTTAAAAGGCATCCAGTTGTGTAGCAAACAAACAACCTTCCAAAATATATAGTAGATTTCATATCTAAAAACAATTAAAACAATTTATATATCCAAAATAATCAGATGAATGCAGATGAAAAATAGGATTTAAAAATCTCCACTTGTTGAAACAGGAAAGTTTGCCACAGGAGCTGAAAAGAAAATGGGAGTTCCAAAGTACATATTCTCAATAAAGGATGGGTTAGGGACCTTCATGGGTGGCCAGGTTCTAGTCCTTAGTCAACAGAGCCCAAGGGTCTTCCTTTGAGTTTGTACTTCTGGTACATAGAAGTCACAAGCAGTGTGGACACAGGTCATTTTCCACCTGGAGATAAGATGGCATGTCATTCCCCACCCCCACCCCGACCCAGCACTACCTGTTGCAGGATCTGTAGTACAGTCAACCAAAGGGAAGCAGTCTTTGTTGCCTCCTGACCACCAACTGGGCAGTGTTTGCCGCTCCACTTTCTTTGTGAACTCATCTCACCTGTCCTGTGCAGTCCCACCTTGTCGCGCAGGTAATGCATTAGGAGCAAGACTGAGCAGTTGATGTTCGCCAGCAGTTGTCGTTGGTCTGCAAGAAGAGGAGCCAAGGATGGTTGCTATGGGCAGCAGACCCAATGCCTGAGCCAAAAACCCACCTATATCTCTAATCAATAAAGTTGTGGCCATTTCTAATTCAGATCATTGTCTGCCCGGGCGGGGCCCCACAATAAACAAAAAAATCACTGGCTAGAAGAGACACTGGCCTGCTTTCCATGAGAAAGTCTCCCCCAACCCCCAATGTTTTCTATCCAGGCAAGGCTAGGAGAGACCTCTGACTAGCATCCAGGACAGCTGCTGCCAGTTAGTGTGGTCAGTACTGAGCTAGATGGACCAATGGCCTGGCTCAGTATAAGGCATCTTCCTCTGTTCCTACGACTCATTTCTATTAGGTTCCCCCTTACCTCCATATTTAATGCAGATAAACATTCCCCAAATCCCCTTGGTTCAGCTGGGCAACTCTTGACCAGCTGAACCACCCTGGAGCCATTGTGACACCTCAGAATAACCTCATAATGAGAGCCAGTGTGGCGAAATGGTTAGAGTGTTGGACTAGGACCTGGGAGAACAGGGTTTGAATCCCCACTCGACCATGAAGGTAGTTGCCACATTTTGAAGAGCAAAAAAGAGGACGCTATGATGTCTCTCGTTTTAAATATCCCTACTATATGTAGGCTACAGAAGCTGTGATCTATTGCTGGGGTGGGGGTGGGGGGGAGCTAGAGAAGAGAAGAGGAAATCAAGTCCTCAGCCACCAGTTATGTCTACATCTCATCCAGAAAGTATAGACATTTTGTATAGAGAAAGTATAGAGACATTTTGGCAAATTTTTAAAATCCACCTGGACAGAAATTTAATCCCTGGAAAAGAAGACGTGTCCTGGAAAAAGAGGGCAAATGGCAACCCTACATGAAGCTCCCTGGGTCACCATCTCTTAGCCTAACCTACCTCACAGGGTTGTTGTGAAGATGAAATGGGGAGGAAGAGAACAATGTGCACCACCTTGAGATCCTTGGAATATAAAGGTGGTATATAAATGTAAATAATAATGATGGTGGTGGTGATGTTGATGGAACACAATTGCTGTTGCTCACTTTGCTTGCTATGCTGACACTCCCTGCTCGGTCACCCTGCCCGGGCCGTGTTAAGAATTTCCCATGGCTGCTGCAGCAACTGTGTTTCAAACTTTTGCATCTACATCTCTCTCAGCCTGTTTTTCAGATATCCAGGAGTGTCATGAGCTGAACTTGCTCTCTGCTTGCAAGCGCGATGGGGCCGTAGATCTGGAGAATCTGGGCGATGCCAGCAAAGAATCATCACTTGGAGAATCATCATGACCAGATATGGCCTGCAGGTGAGAGGGTGGATGAAATATACTCCGGAGTCCTGCAGTGATTCCATGCTCTTTATTGTAGCTTGTAAAACAGTGATTGAATTTCCCACCAAACCTTAGGCTTTTATATACATTATTTAAACAATGAGTCCCGTCTGATTGGCTGATTCTGCTTCCCTCCTGGAGCCTGATTGGTCTTCTCCTGCAAGCCAATCAGTTGTTGCATTCTATGATCCTACATGCCTATTGTTCTAGGATCCAAGCTTAGTACATAACACCCCTCCCTTCTAAGTTCCCGTTGTGCCCGGAAAGGTTAGTCATTGAGGTATGCTGGTCACCTACGTATGTGCTGTGGTCTCGGGTGTCTCTCGGTAGGGGTTCCTGGTTCTGGCTCTTGTTCCAGGGCTGCCGGCTGTGACGGGGCTGTTGGGTCAGGCGCCGCTGGTCTACTCAGTCATGGCTCTGGTTCCTGTGGCTGCTCGGCCTCAGGGGGTCACCTCTGGACTTTCTAGTTCTGGCTCCCTTACCTGCTCCTGCTGCTCTATTCAGGGAACCTTGCACGTCTTTGTGCGAAAAATGCACTAATGCTCTAACTCGAGACCATGATGATGGCACCAACGCCACTTTGCCTTTGCTGTGCTAACTCTCACTCGAGTGGAAGGGACATTAGAAGTAATTTGTAGCTGGTGCATTAAATCAGTCATTAATTCCTTTGTGAGGATTTTTCCCCCTCCTCTTGATGGCTATGTCTCATTCCAAGAAATAGTCTTCAAAACTCTTCATTCCCATAATTCAATGAATAATTATGCTCTTCACGGGCTTTAATCACGGTCAGACCATTATCTTCCTCCGCCTCTTAACAATTTTTTTTTTATAATTTCAATTAATTCTCCACTATCAGCTGATATGCTTCAAGAGTCTCTTGTGGAAACAGGCAGCCTGATTAAGACTGTAGTATCATCACAAACCTCAGTGTTTTTGTTTGGTTTTAAGCTTTTTCTGTAGTTCTCCAGTTTCTTTCCTAAGGTTGGTTTTCTTTCCACTAGGGAACAATTTTCCAATGTCCCTAGTGCAGGAAGTTCTCTAGAATGCGGGTTTGATCCGCATCTTTGCATATAGGACTCATTAAATTACACCACAAGGTAACAAATGTGAATTCCTCTTAACAGTGTGAATAATTTCAACAGAACAAAGTAAGTGAGATGAAAGAAGAGGAATGTGCTTCTCAGGCTGGAACTAGGACCAGTTGTTGAGCTGTTTAGGAAAACACTGAAATTGTTGATTATTTTTTTCTAGGAAAAAACCCAAGTCCCAGTTAGGTCCTCTCCTCTACACCACTGACACCTGGTAACATTGAATAAAAAACCAATGGCTGGCCCAAGGCATTTTGGCACCTGAGGCAAATCACAAAATGGTGTCGCCCTCCCTGGTAACAGAACAAGGACCCTTTTATCTTGCTCCACCTAATGGAATTGCACTTTGACCGTATATCCCTCACCTGCAACGCCTCACTTCAGGTTTTTTTTAAAAAGTTCTCAGTTTTTTAGTATTAAAACTATGAAATTTGAAGATGGATTAAAAGTCTTCCTCTTCTCCTTTTACATAAAAAGACATCTACCGTATCTTGTTCAGTCAGCCCTGAAGTGCAACCGGTCGTCGTTACCCTTAAATGTCAAACCAACCTTCCTCTACTATTTAGTAATGAGATATTTACTCTGCTGGTGTTTTTTTGTGTTTTTTTTTAAGCGATACTGTGATCTTGACTGGTAACAGGAATATGAGGGCATCAAATGTTTCCCTAGCAAGTATCGCTTTCAGAAACTTACTTCGGAAAGCATTGCTTTCAGGGGTTTTTACGGTAACGCAAACCTGCCCAAAAGAAAGTAGGCTATCTTTGGTGTGCATGGATGCATACTGGATTGCGGCTAAAGTTTAGCTTCTGGGATCTGGAAATACTTCATTTAGGTCTTAGAATGAGATTCCCAATTTAGACTGCATATAATTCTAAAGAGACACATACAGAACCTAGTACTTTCCAAAGGTTGCTAGACTGTGGCTCCCATAATTCTCTTTAAATGGGCACCAGGCGTGCTTTAAATATATGGAGTGGATTTGCCCTTAGAAAGTGTAACTTAGGCTCTCCAAAATGGAAGAATTTGTACACATCCGTCTTTTATGTGAGCGTAGAGAATCATGCAGAGCAAGCCCCTGAGCATATTTACTCAGAAGCAAATCTCACTACGTTCAAAACTATTTACTTCCTTTTAACTGTGCATAAGTCTGCAGCCTTAAGATACGGAAACTCTTTTTTTTTAATCTACTTTTTATTCATTTTTTGAATATCCATCTCTTTTTTGTGATACTATCAATAAAATGAATTTCTTCAAGGAAGAGTGGGATTAGGGAGGTCAACGAATATATGTAAATGAGTTCTTTTCTAATAATATTTTTTAGTGATGGAAGAAATATAGTGGGTTGGATTGGATATTTTATTTTGAGCATGTTAAAAATGTATTTTTACCCTTGAGTAAACTTAAATGCAAAAGACCCAAATAGAGTTTAATACAAGATACGGAAACTCTTATGCATTTGGCATTACTAACTGACGTAATTATTTATCAATACTAACGGGAGAAATTAAAACCAGGCATCCTCTGGCCCTTCAGATATATAGCTGGGAGTCAGTACCAGCCAGCCATTTAATACCTAACCTGAGAAACACGATCCTTTTTGCCTTTGCTCTTGACCTGCACATTTCTATTTCTGGTTCTTCTCTTAAAACATCCTCCTAGATTAGTCAAAACATATCTTTCCATTCAAAAAGCACTCTGATTTATGGCCTTAAACAAGCTGACCTTGACTCACCGCATTATAAAAAGGGCTGCATCCTCTTTTCTCGCTTATGTATTTTTACTCTAGTAAACATATTACCGTGTTTTCAGACGCTGACTCATTTCTGTTTATTAGTTTATTCTGTTTATTATTATATTAATAGTTAATTAACTATTAACATTAGTTAATAATGTGTTCCGAGTGCAAGTGAACTATCAGAATTTGCAGACTAGTACTTGTCACAGCACACACACACACACCCCACTATTGCTTTTTCTCATTTCCCAAATTTTAATTCTTACTAAGGTGTAAAGGTAATGTACCCGTATTTACTCAAGTCTAACGCACACCTCTCTCTTTTTTTGGCCAAATCGCATTGCGAAAATTAGGGTGTGCATTAGATTTGATGGTGCATTAGACTCGAGTAAATACGGTATATATTTCTTAAGGGCTATGTCAAGTATTATAGTGTCCTTCCTCACTGGAAGGACAGATCATGAAGCTGAGGCTCCAATACTTTGGCCACCTCATGAGAAGAGAAGACTCCCTGGAAAAGACCCTTATGTCGGGAAAGATTGAGGGCACAAGGAGAAGGGGACGACAGAGGATGAGATGCTTGGACCGTGTTCTCGAAGCTACAAACATGAGTCTGACCAAACTGCGGGAGGCAGCGGAAGACAGGAGTGCCTGGCGTGCTATGGTCCATGGGGTCACGAAGAGTCGGACACGACTAAACGACTAAACAACAAACAAAGTATCCAGACATTGTACTTCTTGGTGTATGAGTTGCAGCAAGGTTTTCACCACTTATTCTCCTCAAAGCTTGAGTCGTGAACTCTGCTCTAGAGGTGATCTGGGGAACGGCTCACTTGCACGTACGTTACGAGATTTTTTTCAATGAATCCGGGGACACTTATTGTTCTCTACATACATGTGAATGCTGAGAAGGCTGTAAATCCGGGGACTGTCTGGTAACCTTAGCGTATGTCCTCCATTCATTCCAATGGGACTTTGTGCTGGAGTTGCAGGCAGGCCCCATTGGAATGAATCGAGTAACTGCTGCAGCTGTGCAGTTAAACTCAGAGAGACCAACTGTCATTCTTGCTTCTTGCCTCGTTCTTGCCTCATGATGTTGTTCAACTTTGCCTGAAACAGTATGGTATGGTATGACCGTTTTCGTTATTTCTCAAGCTTTGTTTGGCATAGACGTGAGCCGTTTACTTTGCTGAAAGAAAAGAAACTGCGTAAGAATGGTGGAACTGGTCATTATCTGGAAACTCACATACTTCCAGCTTCCTCATTAAAGTATCCACAAACTCAACTCCAACAAGTTTCTGCCCATCAGCTGAGGATACCCGAATGCCCACACCACCAACAGAAGATGACATATCGTGGTTAGAAAACAGAACATCTTCAAAATTTCCCTGGAGACTCCCTTATATGCCAAATACCACTCTCCCTCCTTGGTGGATTTATTTCCCACCTTATTCTTATACACCTCAGCCCTGTAGCGACGAATTAAAAGCAGATTCCTCAAAAAAGATTCAAAGTTCATCTTGCTAAGCGCAACACTTTCAAGTTTCCGGTTTCCTTGCGCCAGCATCTTGAAGACGTTGGCCGTGGCCATCAGTGCATCCCTTCCATGCACCGTATAGTAGTCACCGCACTCAAAGAAGCGCACGGTGGTGTCCAGCTTGTTAGGGAGCGCCAGGATGGCGCGCACAAAGCCGCTCTCGGTGTTCGCCCCGTTGGGCCAGCATGCCTCGTGCACCAAAGTCGAGGGGGAGCCGCCGACAGCAATGTCCACCGAGACCGCCAAGGCTGTGTTGAAGTTGGACGCCATGCTGCCAGAATCTCCTGCCAACCGAAACAACCGCCCCGCTTACTGGCCGCACCTCTGCCGACTGCCACGCCGCCCTCTCAGCCGCCGCAGCGAGTCTCGTGCTCCTTGGCGCCCGCATAAGCCCTTGCCGGATGTCATGGCAACGGATCAGGAATGAGCCATGATGTTTCTAACCTGGGCAGCAAATTCTCCTGACAAGGTAGGCGGCCATCTTGCTGCAGCCACGACTCTTTGCAGGCCTGGCGCAGCTTGCTTTTTTGTTCTGTTTTGAGACTTATCCTTGTTAGAGTGAAGCAAAGTGTGGGCTGTGAATCCTAGGAGACAGGGTGAGTATTGTCCTGGCCAGGTTTGGGCCCTAGACTTTGCGTGTGTTTAAATATTTCTTTGAAAATGTCAGGTGGGGGGCAGGGCCGGCTCTAGGTAGACCCCCGGTGGCGCAGGGCACCACGGCGCCAGCCCGCCAGGAGGGCGCCGCGAGCTGCGCCCGCCCGCTGGCCGGTCCGCCGGTTCGACAACCGCGCTGTGCCTGCCCGCCTGCCGCGGCGCCGCACAGCAGCACCTGTGGCAGCCGCGCTGCGCCCGCCCACCACGCTGGGAAACGGGGCGGACGGCACCAGAGTGATCTGTCGCTCCACAGCGCCAGGGGCGCTTAAGACAGCCCTGGTGGGGGGAGATAATGGGTGCATGCCCTGTTTGGTTTCTGCCACCTTAGTCCCTTGACCCACAGCTGTGGGTGCCATGCAGCGTGCATGACCCTGGCACCAAAATTTGTGGGTGCCCTTTATGGGGAGTTTTGTGGGTGCTTGGGCACCCAGGGACCCAAGGGGCTGGGACTTATGTAACAGGTAGAAGGGGTGGGGTGCAATTTCGTGGTTGCAGTGAAGGGTTGTGGTATTTTACAATGCAATCCTAAGCATGTCTACTCAGAAGTAATTCCTATTGTGTTCAGTGAAGCTGACTCACAGGTAAATGGGGTTAGAACTGCAGCCTTAATTCTGAAAAGCAGATGGCGTTGAGGGGAAATCAGGACTGGGTTTTTAAAGGGGGGGGGAATCTTATGCCTGGACAAAACTTAGTTGAACCCTTCCTCTTATCCTCATCACTTCATTTGTATGGCGCTTTTCCAGAGGTCAAACCGTGCTCAAGGTGGCTTGCAAGAGGAAAAGATTTACACAATCGCAAACGTAACAAAAGTAGTCCTAAACAAAACACATCGAAAAGTACGCAACCAAACTGAATGATTTGCACCTCTAAAAAGATGATACGAAAAATTAATAATAACGGCAACCAGTGTAGATTTGATTTAAATCAAATCGATTTAAATCACTAGTCAGTAAGACTTGATTTAAATCATTTTTATTTTTTTTACAGAGACTCCTTGCTGGTATAATCTTAATATTTACAACCAGAGGAAGGGTTTGCTTTTGAAATACTAAATTTTCAGAGTAGTTTTTACAGTTATACCAAAAATTACTGATTTGGTTATACTATTAGAAATACATAGACAGATAATTATGAAATTATTGTGAGGTTTAAGAAGTTAACTGTTTATATTTGGACCACTTTTCTGCTGTAGTTTATTGGAGGAAGAAAAATAATCATTTCCTTAATGACAATTAAAACAATTTATTTAACTAAAAAAATAACGTAATAGCATATGTATCCTTGTTTGTTAGCACACATGAAAAACTTAAAACAAATCCTTATTTCCTGATTAATAGCCTTTGGACTATAATGTAACTTGAATAGAAAACTTAAATAAATAAATAAATAACTATCTTTAAAAAGATAGTTTTCCTCCAAAAGCATTTTATTTTAAAAATCGGATTTAAATTTTAAAAAAAATCGGATTTAAATTTTTTTATTTTTTATTTTAAAAAATCATTGATTTTTATCCACCAACAAAACCCTAAAGAATAGCTCTTCTCCCTTGCTTTCTTTTGTACACCTAGCAAGTCTATTTGAAGAGTATTGTTTACTTATTACTGGAAGAAAAAAGCTATAAACTGAATTCTTAAGAGTTGTGTGAGGGCTGATTGGAGTGAAGCAACTGTAATGAAAACATGTATTGCAAATGCTTGTTGGCTTTCTTATTGCATCAAATCTCAGTTTCCATGAGCTTTCCTTACAACAACAGTGGTAGCAATGCTCAAGCTTTGACTTAGGCAATTATGGCAGTTAGAAAGAAGTTTGTAAGAAATTTAGGTGCATTGATGAGAAGGTGTGAGAAGCACAAACTCCATTTTGCTGACTTGAAACTGGCCCTCAAATAAGGGGGTGCCTGATTAATCTTGCAATTGCATATTTTCTGCATATTCAAAATTCCTGACATTTTGTCCAGTATTCCTCAGCATGGCTGTATTCCAGGCCATCTGTACATTTTGCTTCAACAACACAGGAAAGGCTGCAATCCTGTTAAGTCCCATTGAATTTCTGAATGGGCATACAGTATATGCAATTGTGTTATAAAAGGCACTGGGAATCTGGATCAATTTTTTTTATTTTTGGTGTTTTTGAAAGGGAAAAATAAAGCTCTACAACTTTGGGTTTTCAACCATTTTGGTGGTTTCCTGGTTTTTTCTTTTTGAAATATGGCAACTGCACTTAGTTGAACAGTCATAACTGTGAGGGCAGCAGGTACACAAATGTTGTGTTGTGGCTGGGCGCCCCAGAGACAGTTAGTCTGCAGCAGTTTAATCTCTGTAAAATGTACAGTATTAGAAATTTGAGAATCCCCTACTTGCATCGTATATTTAATCTGCTACTGCAAATCCAGTAAGTAAAAGTTATTTTGTGCAGTTTTTTGCAGGAGGGAAAAGAGAACTAATAAAAGGCTTAAAAGTACTCAGGCCAGGGCTGCCTTCTGCAAAACTCTGCTTGAGCTTAATTCCCACATAATATAGGGTTGCCATATTTCAAAAAGTAAGAACCAGGACACCCCAAAAGTCATAGCTGCCAAGTTATCCCTTTTTTAAAGGGATTTTCCCTTATGCTGAATAGGCTTCCTCGCGAGAAAAGGGAAAACTTGGCAGCTATGCCAAAAGTGTGTGTTTTTTTTTAAGGAAGATCCCAGAATTGTTGAGCTTTCTTTCAACAAACCCCAAAGTTGTGGAGCATTTTTAAAACAACAACTAACAAACAAAAGTGATTTTTCTCTCTCGATTGACTTGTCTAAGCCCCAGGACAAAGCACCACCTTTCGGGAAGCCCCGCCCCCATGTCAATTTCGCCTTTGAAATCCTGGTAATGTCCGGAAAAATCCGGACGAATGGCAGCCCTAACTTAATAGTTAATATGTTGGAAGTTGCCCAAAGTGGATGGGGCAACCCAGTAAATTGTGCGGGGTACAAATAGTAGTAAAATCACCATTATGGAATGGGACGTCCCTGTTTTCATCGAAGAAAGGTTGGAGGGTATGAAGGAATCCATCGGAATTTTAGAAAATAAAAAATATCACTTAAAATGGCCGCCGGAATAATTTAGCATTTTGCTAAAGGAGGGGGGGGGAAGGGTCTCTCTTAGCAGGCAGTTTTGATTCCCCTCCTTTGGCCTCCTGCCAGTGTAGTCCAAGTTACACTGACAAAGGAACCAAGGCAGGGCATTGGCTGCTCATAGCCAACCACAATGCAGGCTGCAGGAATGAGCCATGTTGCTTCTAACCTGGGCAGCAAATTCTCCCGCCAATGTGGGCTGCAGCCAGGACTCTTTGCAGGCCAAATGCATCTTGCTTTTTTGTGAAGCAAAATGTGGGCTGCGCATCCTAGGGGACAGGGTGAGTATTGTCCTGGCCAGATTTGGGCCCTAGACTTTGTGCGTGTTTAAATATTTATTTGAAAATGTCAGGTGTGGGGGGGGGGAGATAGTGGGTGCATGCCCTGTTTGGTTTCTGCCACCTTAGCTCCTTGACCCAGGGCTGTTTAGTGCATGGCCCTGGCACCAAAATTTGTGGGTGCCCTTTATGGGGAGTTTTGTGGGTGCTCGGGCACCCAGGGCCCCAAGGAGCTGGGACTTATGCAAATTAATAATAACAGCAACCAGAGTAAATTGGATTTAAATCATATTGATTTAAATCAAGATTTAAATCACTAGTCAGTAAGCCTTGATTTAAATCTCTCTCTCTTTTTTTATTACAGAGACTCCTTCTTTATTACAGATTTACACAATCGCAAACATAACAAAAGTAGTCCTAAACAAAACACATCGAAAAGTACGCAACCAAACTGAATGATTTCCACCTCTAAAAATAAAGATACAAAAAATTAATAATAATGGCAACCAGTGTAGATTTGATTTAAACCAAATCGAGTTAAATCACTAGTCAGTAAGACTTGATTTAATTTTTTTTATTTACAGAGACTCCTTCTTGCTGGTATAATCTTAATATTTACAACCAGAGGATGGTTTCGTTTTTGGAATAATAAATTTTCAGAGTAGTTTTTAGTTATATCAAAAATTATTGATTTGGTTATACTATTAGAAATACATAGACAGATAATTATAAAATTATTTTGAGGTTTAATAAGTTAACCTTTTATATTTGGACAACTTTTCTGCTGTACTTTAGTGGAAGGAGAAAAATAATCATTTCCTTAATAACAACTTAAACAATTTATTTAACTAAAACAATAGCATAATAGCATATGTATCCTTGTTTGTTAACTATTGTTGAATTTTTTAAAACAAAAACAAAACTTAAACTGAGTTTTAGCACACATGAAAAACTTAAAACAAACCCTTATTTCCCGATGAATAGCCTTTGGACTATAATGTAACTTAAATAGAAAACTATCTTTAGTTTTTCCTCCAAAAGCACTTGATTTTAAAAAATCCGATTTAAATTAAATTTTTAAAAAGCTGGTTCAAATTTTAAAAAGCTGACTTTTTAAATAAAAAAACATTGATTTTTATCAACCCTGACAGCAACAAAAAAAAACCCTAAAGAATAGCTCTTCTCCCTTGCTTTCTTTTGTACACGTAGGGTGTCTATTTGAAGAGTATAGTTTGCTTATTACTGGAAGAAAATAGCTATAAACTGAATTCTTAATAGTTGTGTGAGGGCTGATTGGAGTGAGGCAGCTGTAATGAAAAAGGTGCATTGCAAACGCTTGTTGGCTTTCTTATTGCATCAAATGTCAGTTTCCATGAGCTTTTGGTGGTTTCCTGGTCTTTTTGAAATATGGCAACTGCACTTAACTGAACAGTCGGTAACTGTGAGGGCAGCAGGTATGTTGTGTTGTGCTGCTGGGCGCCCCAGAGATTAGTCTGCAGCAGTTTAATCTGTGTAAAATGTACTAGCAATTTGAGAGTCCCCTACTTGCATCGTATATTTAATCTGCAACTGCAAGTCCACTAAGTAAAAGTTTTTTGTTTTTTTTTTAAACTTCAACAGAGAGTGTCTTCTGCAATTTTTTCAGGAGGGAAAAGAGAACTAATAAAAGGCTTAAAAGTACTCAGGCCAGGGCTGTCTTCCGCAAAACTCTGCTTAAGCTTAATTCCCACATAATATAGGGTTGTCATATTTCAAAAACTAAGAACCAGGACACCCCAAAAGTTTTTTTTTTTAGGAAGATCCCAAAATTGTTGAGCTTTCTTTCAACAAACCCCACAGTTGTGGAGCATTTTTAAAAACAACAACAACAAAAACGTGCTTTTTTTTCAATTGACTTGTCTAAGATCCAGGACAAAGCACCACCTTTCGAGGACCCCCCCCCCCCCATGTCAATTCTGCCTTTGAAATCCTGGTAATGTCCGGGAAAATCTGGACGTATGGCAGCCCTAACTTAATAGTTGCATGCGGTGCTTTTTTCTGGGGGCGATGCAGGGTTACGCATACCCCTAAACATTTTGTGAATCTAAGTTTGGCCTCATTGAGGGGCAGTATTTCAGTATGAGTAGGAAAAGGAGCGTACCCCTAAACATTTTTGTAAAAAAAAAAGCATTGGTTTTATGTGAAAATATTATCGGGGGGGGGGGGGAGAGCTGGCTTCTCCATTAATGCTACTATACATGCTTATCAAGGATTATTGTGTGCCCTCTTCTGATGAGGGTAAAGAGCAACATCTTTCTTCTCTATGTTGCAAAGGTGAGCAATGACAATCTGGTACTACATTTCCATGTTTTATTTTCCAAGGAACCGTGTGGCCTCTGTTCTGCTTCAATGGCTTCTTCCCTTGGCATGCTTTTTTAAAATTTCTACTGGCTTGGTACGCTAGGCTTAGGTATGAGATTGACACCAACCCTGGGGGTAGAGTGGAATAATAACCAGGATTGTTTATTAAAGGGATATTTTGTACATAAGGGAATACTCGTATTTATTTACCTTGGGGTACACTATGCCAAATTCAGTGTATTTTTCAAAACGTTTTTTTTTTAATTAATTTTTTTTTTTACCCGAAAGGATTGAAGCCAGAGGCTTTATTTGTTTCATTCAACTATACAACAATCAGACAACTTCGATAAAAATATCAATAAAATAGAATACTGTACAACCATAACTTTGTGTTACAGGTGTCTTATTTATAGAATCATCCCTTCCCACCCCCCTCCCTTCCCCACCCTAAACCCTCCCTCCCTTCCTTTCCTGTCGACTTCTCAGCCGTTTCTGAGTTTTCCCCTTGTTGTTCCATGTATAATCTCTACATACTATTTTTCTTATTTACCTTAATTTTAGTTATTTAAACCATACCTTTCTATTATATTTTTCATGCTTTATATGTTTTTATGTTATATTCTGTCCAAATCTTTGGTTGTTTGTAGAACTTTTAAATATCTGATATGAGAATTGGTTTTTCTATTACCGGTATATCTTTTATATAATTTAAGAATGGTTTCCAATTGTTATTTGAATCTTCAGATTTGATTCCTTTAATTTGTTCATACTTTAATGCCACATTATAATAATTATATAATTTTTGTTGCCATTCTTCTTTTCAAAACGTTTTTTTTTAAAAAAGCACTTTTACAGCATTTTTTCCTATGTGTGTAGATTCCACCTAAATGGGTTTCACTTCAGGACAATTTCTCCAAATCTCTGCCACAGCCAAATTTAGTCACACTCAGTTTTAAGTACAAGGTGCAATCCGTTTCTGACCCGAAAGCTCCACCAGCTGTATTTCTTACTGATCGTAACCCGCCCTGCCCCCTGCTTTTCTGATCTCTTTTTCCAGTATGGCCTTACCCCTTTCTGACTATACTGACTTTCACCAGTACAGTATAGTTTTCTCTTAATATTCACGCCTCGGCTTTCCTTCTGCCCCTCGGCTTTTTCTGCTCTTTGCCTCACATCTCCAACATCAGCCAGCATTTCCAGCTGTCTTGCAACTCCCCATTCTTCACTGATTCGAACCTCCAGCCAACCCGACCCTGTTGATTCCTTGACCGGAGAAAATAAATTTACTCCACCCGAGCCATGTCCGGAAATACTGAAAGCAACGATCATTTTATTACACTTATTCTTTATTTAATTTGTATACTGCCCTTCATCCAAAGATCTCAGGGCGGTTCGTGGCGTAAATACAAGATAAATGCACAAAATATGTAATGGTTTCTTTCTCTTCCTTCAGACCCTGCTTATCCAGCTTCAAATAAAATGTGCTGCAAAGTGCATTGTTGAGGAAGCTTTCTAATGTCACTGCGACATGTGCTCCATTGTGACACGTCTCCCTGCTGGGTGACTTGCCAAAATAAGGTGAGAGAGTTATTGAGTTAGCGAGCCATTTTCTTAGGGTGTTACTTTGTCAGTCAAGAGTTAAAGGGTTAGGCAGCTGTGTTGGTTAGAGAGGGAGGGGAAGAGATGCAGAAAGCCACTGTATCTTTTAAAACGTAAGTAGGATTCGTTTGTTGTTCTGCCACTATCCATGAAGATTTAGCACCACAGAGGACATTCCCTCTCCAATCACGGGTTGGTTTTGTTTTACTATGTATGATGTGTTTTTAAATGGTGTGTTTTTATATTTTATACAGTGGTACCTCGATTTACAAGCACAATTGGTTCCGGTTAAGTCTGTACTTAACCTGAAGCGTACTTAACCTGAAGCAAACTTTCCCATTGAAAGTAATGGAAAGTGGATTAATCCGTTCCAGATGGGTCCACGGATTACTTAAACTGAAGCGTACTTAACCTGAAGCGAACTTTCCCATTGAAAGTAATGGAAAGTGAATTAATCCGTTCCAGACGGGTCCGCGGAGTACTTAAATTGAAAATACTCAAACCAAGGCGTACTTAAACCGAGGTATGACTGCATGGTGGTTTTATGTTGTGAACCATCCTGAGACTTGCGGGTATAGGGTAACATATTATTATTATTATTATTATTATTATTATTATTATTATTATTATTATATAATCATCATCATCAAAAGATTAGCCTTATAAAGCTTATTATTATTATGCTTCAAGCAAAGTGCCTCATCTTTTCCTTTGTGGAGCAGATCAAAGCAAGGCGTCTCCAAGTTTCCAGGGCCTTGTTCTTGGTGCAAAGTCCTCCTGGTAGCCTGGAAGACCGAGGAGCGGATAATTCTCGTGTTTTTTCAAGCAACCGAGTGTTCTGAGGACGGATGGGACCCGCTCTTATTCTTCAGGTGAGCAAACGATCTGTACTGGCAGGGAATTGTTCCGAGGCCAGTGAGAACCTGGCAAATGGGTTAAGAAGGAGGTCAGTCTCTCCTTCAAGAAGACTTCCATGGCACCTCTTTCAAAGAAAGGAGACAATCATTTCTTTTTTTTTACTTCTGGCCCTTTCCTGTTGTTTCATCGACAGGGACTTTGCATTGTGGACCCGCTCGCAGTGACCCCCTGCTCTCTGGGAGCAAGAAGTCAAGCCTACTGGACAGGACAATGTTCTGAGATTTTTAAAAAAACTGGCCACAACTTTATTGATTCATGGTGCTGGATAGGATGCAGGATAAAGAGTTGGCGAGGATAAAGAGTTGGCGAGCTTTCCTCAGTTGCCAGACTAGGAGTTCCCCAATGGCTGACCGCCTAACCCCAGGCGTTGCTCCTGGGGGGAAGGTATTTGGAGTGACGGTCTGCAACAGCCGCCCACCCTGTGACCGGTTGAGCATCCAATATGCCTTCCCTTTTCTTCTGACGGAACCCGAGAACAAGTCAGCCCTCAAAGGCGTCAAGCCTCTTGGAGAAAAGGTATTGCCGCTACCTTTGAAGTGGAAGTCCAACACTGAGCATCAGTGTGGCACCTTTGGGCTCACCTGTACCGGCAGAGGCCTTTTCTGGCACCCACAGGGTCCTTTCTCCAATCCTCCGGCCTAAATTAGGCTCAAAACCAGCATTCCGACAGGCGCGCTCCAACTGCCTGTCAATGACTGTCTCCAATCTGTCTCCATCACAATTCCTTTGCCGTCCAGCATTCTGCTCCTCTTAAAAAAAAATATTGTGCTGAATGCTGCAAATACTTCCATTTTCTTTATTTTGTGGGAGGGAATATTCCCCCATGTTACATCAATCAGTGGCTGGGCAGCATTCCCATAGGCTGCCTTTTCATATGTGATTTTTAAATTACGTGGGTTTTCTTTTACTTTACTTTTTTTTTTAATTTACTTTGCAACAGAAACACATAACAAACTTAGTTGGTCTCTAAGGTGCTACTGGAATGAATGTTTTTATTTTGTTTCGACACAACACTAAAAAAAAGAAAACTTAAAAAGAAAATACAAAAACCAATCAAAACAAATAATGAACGTGTTACCATATTTCAGTTCTTTTCTTCTAGTTGACTTCCTTCGTCCTCAAACACAGGTCTGCTTTCATATTTAGTAACCTGTCTCCTTCTCACTTCGTTTTTCTTTCCTTCCTATTTTAAGCTTTTACACCATAATTTGTTATGCAAAAGTTAATCAAAACAAGTCCAGGTATTAATTTGAGGGCACTGTTTTTTAAGATAATCTCTATAATTGGAAAAAATGAGACAGCACCCAAAATAATAAAAAAAGAATGGCAAGAAAAACTATTTGATTACCTTGAGTTGGCTAGAATGACAGATGCAATTAGGGGTCAGTCTAAACAAAAATTTCAAAAAGAATGGGAAAAATAAAAATTACGTTTTAATATATGTTGGAAGCCACCCAGAGTGGCTGGGGCAACACAGTCTGGTGGGCAGGGTTTATTATTATTATTAGGAAAAGGGCAAGGAGAGCTTAAACAGGAGAATCTCTCATCCACCTCCTCCATCTCTGTAGCTATAGAACCACAGTTCAAAACCAAGTGCAAGAATGCATACGGCTTTTTGAGTGGTGTGCCAAGAAAGAACTGAGGATGACGAGGCGATGAGCCGCTCGTCTTGAGTTCTGACTTGTATTTATATAGCTCTTCCTTCAAGCACTAAGCATTTTACCTGCTGCTAAAAATCTGTTTCCACTTTTCCTTCCGTGGCACACCTCCTGCTTTGAATCCATAGACCCGCCAGAATGAAAATAATCTTCACCACCAGGACATGCAAGAGTGTCTGCTCTAGGAGGCCTCTGTCGACAGTAAGTTTGTGGATGGTACCAGGTTTTTTTTTTCATCTAAGAAGGGCCTTGCAGGGAGTAGCCACCGGCTGGCCTATTACCTGTAGGAGCGTCTTCGCCCCCATTGTTCAGCTTAGATACTGAGGTCAAGCTCCGAGGGCCTTCTGGCGGTTCTCTCACTGCGAGAAGTGAGGTTACAGGGAACCAAGCAGAGGGCCTTCTTGGTAGTGGCGCCCGCCCTGTGGAACACCCTCCCATCAGATGTCAAGGAAATAAACAACTATCTGACTTTTAGAAGACATCTGAAGGCAGCCCTGTTTAGGGAAGTTTTTAATGTTTGATGTATTATCATATTATAAAATTCTGTTGGGAGCTGCCCAGAGTGCTGGGGAAACCCAGCCAGAGGTGTGAGGTATAAATATATTATTATTATTATTATCCGCAGAATTGCCCAGCACGCACTCCTCTGACCCTCTTGGCAAGCAAGCTGGACACCCTGAATAACATTTCCACACACCTCTAGTGACAAGACAGGGAGCTAGCACTGCAAAGGCCTCCCCGCAAACAACAGCCAGAGGATGAGTCACCCTGGTGGACGCGGTCCTTTTAGAGTGGTTGACGACAACAAGCAAGGAATCTCTCTGCTAGCTGAACCAGCTCCATATTGTGTTGCTGCAGTCTGACTTTGGCCTAGACGGGCTCCTTGATTCTGAGCTTGTTCTCCCTCTCTCACAGGAACCAAGATGTTACATTTCCACTGAAAACATGAATGGCAGGAATCAGGCAGCCAGCAAGACCTGTTCACTACTGGCAAAAGGCGGCCAGACTCCTCAATCTGAAGGTACATCTCTCACATGTATTTAATTCGGAAAACTCAATGTTCCTCTTTCTAGCCCCAAGAGGATCTCAACTAACATGGTGCCAGGAAGACTCAGGTGGCATTTCCTAGCCTCTTCCTTCATGTTGCCTTTCAACCCAGTGCCTACTAGGTTGCAGGTCCCAGTGATGTCCTCTGGGACAAGAGATTGGAAATGAGCATCTCACTCCCCCTGGGATGGAAGAAGGTCGTCTCGTGACATCCTTACTTTGGCTTGCTTCTGCTTCCATGTTGTACCCATTATCTGGTGTGCATTTTTGGCAACGCAAAACACATGTGACTTTGGCTTTTCTCATCTCTACTGTAGGTCATTGTCTCTCTGGAGTTGTCTGACCCACACCATAGATTCAGAGGAGGTATCTTCCAAGCCCTAGAAGCAGAGAATGACCCAAGAGGACTCACTTTCCATATTAAAAGCCATCACCTGTAGCCACAACTTAGCTGCAATGTGAAACGGGATATGAATCTCCAAGCTGAATCCAAGTGTTTGGCAGTGATGGAGGGACCATGATTTGTTGATTTTGTTGTTCTTGTTAATAGTTACTGTTTTCAGAGTTTGTAGGGATGGTTTTTTAGGGCTTGTAGTTTTTTGTATTCTGTCACATTTTTATCTTGTTGGAACACCCTTTGAGAGCTATTGGAGCTGTGAATAATGAATTTGCAATAAATGGATGTTGAATAAACTGATCACTCGTGGCTGATTGACTCTAGGTGTATAAGAGAAGGGATCTACTGCTGAGCCGTGGTAAAATCTTTGCTCCTAACGTCTCCGAGTTTACATGGGATCACTCTTTGCAAACCAGATACATCTTTAAGGTGAGTAGGCAGAAAGAAACTTGGATCAGTACACAGAGAGATCCAAGTGTTCAGAGCCAGGGTGGAGCCAACCATGAAAAGAAGATAAGAGTCTTAATTGCTGCATTCCACTATTTTATAGGAAAACACAAAAGGCAGTTTGCTAACGTTGATCAACGATGACAAATTCTTTGCAGCGTCACATTTTGAACTCACTTTTTGCAGACTTCCTGCATTAGTCAGCCACCAACTCTCAGCCTAACCTTGCTCACATGGCTGTCGTGAGGATATAGAATATGACTGCTATCCGTTTGGACACTTCTGGGATTCAGGCAGCAGAATGGCATCCAAGCAGATTTCTGCCGAATCAACAAAATGTCCAGCAAAAACCCGGACGTATGGCAAGGGGGTGTGTGTCATTAAAATCCATACAAATAAAAAAAAGCCACCAAGATTAATAATTTGATCCCCCACCCCAAATCAAATCATTGAAGGGGGTTGGATGAGATGACCCTTGTGGTCCTTACCGGCTGTACAATTCAGTGATTATGTGAAATCGGTTCACTTCCAAGGCATCAGCCAGTTTCGGTCGGGCCTGACCATTGCATGTTTGTTTAGATGCGTAAGTACCTCTTAGGTTCAGTTCAGCTTCCTCCCCAGTTTTGTGTGCACATGGGAGTAATTGATTCTGAAAAGAAGTTACTTTAGGCCTGTAGCCCCTAGAGGGTGGGGTTAAAAAAAAGTTTTTTAAAAAAACTCAGATCCAGTCTTCATTACTAGACAAGATGAAAATAAAATATTAAAATTGCCATTACATAAAGTATTGTGGGGAGGCAGAAATGCAAAAGCGAAAAGCGTTGGTTTTTCTAGAAAGCATTGGTTTTAAAAGTGTCGGTCGAAAACAATTGCAGTATGTTGAAACATCTGCTTGGTTCAGGATCTGATTAAGGGCAAGGGTGGAGCACCTTAAGGAAGATTTTAGTCTGAATTTATTGCTGAAGCAACAGCTCTTAAAGCCCCTGGTCCTAGCTACAGGCTTCCTGGCTTGGGCAAATGGGCAGGGGCTCAAGTAACAGAGTCAAGCTATTGGCAAACAAACAGTTCAATCGGCTCCCACTTCTTCCTTTTGAAAACTTTCTTGACTTGAAGTTTCCTGCACGCACACCTTAATATACTTTTGGCAAGGATTTTTCTGTTCATCCAGTCTTACTGATGCTGTGATGTCATATTTTAAGCTTGCTGCTGAAAGGATTCCATACCCTCCAGAATTTCTCATGAAAATAGGGACATCCTCTTCAACAACAACAATAATTAATACTTTTATTATTTATACCCTACCCATCCGACTGGGTTGCCCCAACCACTCTGGGAAGCTTCCAACATATAAAAACGTAATTAAACATTTAAAAACTTCCCTACACAGGGCTGCCTTCAGATGTCTTCTAAAGGTTGTCTAGTTACTTATCTCCTTGGGGCACATAACTCCATCCCCTCCGACATTTCTCCGATGAAAATAGGGACGTCCTACCATACCCTCCAGCATTTCTTCAATGAAAATAGGGATGTCCTAAGGAGAAGCGGGGCATTCCAGGATCAAATCAGAAATTTGGATGGCTTCTGTAAATCCAGGACTGTCCCGGAAAATGGGGACACTTGGAGGGTCTAGGATTCAATGAGACAGCTCTTGTGCTTTTATGTCAGTGGATACGTCACACTATTCTGCCTCACTGATTTTTAGTGTTTGTATTCCGCTAAACCATTTCAGTAGGTCATCGCTCAGAGAACATTATTATACAGCAACACATGCATATGATTAGTAACACCATTTATTCTTTTAGCCAGGTTAAAGACCAACAAAATCTGGGCCGTTTGTAATCATCTTTTTCAAAAAGTTGGTTTTCCAACAAAATCTGAACTCTGCAAACTTTATAGGGTATCCAAATCCAGCCACTTTACACAGTTTCTTCTGGTTTTGCTTCATGTTTTCGGCAGCGCTTGAAGTTTCCAAAATGTAATCACTTTAGAATACATTAAGCAAAATAAGAGAAATTGTGTAAAGTGTTTGGATTTGCATAATATACACATGTTGCAGAATTCCTATTCTGCTTTCTCTAGTCATGGGGCAGGACATTTGGGTACAGAGAAAGGACTAAATCCTCTGAACAATAGGAATATTATTTGGCCCAACTTCTGGCTCCTGACATTTCATTAAGTATTGCTATATACTTCTAAGCAGAAGTAGAATGGTCTGAAGCTTGCTTTTCTTAAAAAAATGAAACAACCAATCTTAGGATAGGAAATCTGCAGATACTTACAATACCCTACAAACACAACACCTCTGTGAATCTGAAGCATGCACCCAGCTCCAAAAAGCATACCTAATTTCCACATATATCTTCTTTGATTTGGTCCTTCTGCCAGTGTTACAAATTTGTCCTCTGTCAGCACAGGAATTTGTCCTGCTAAAATGAACTGAATTTGTGGTGCTCAGGAAGGAACAAAATTTGCCTGAGAGCACACATATTTTTCACCTTGCACAGGGCCAGGGGTTGGGTATGGTACGAATGGAAAGTAAAATCCACCAAAAGAATCCTTAAACTATGTCAGGAAACTAGCCATGATATGAAATAATTATTCATGTATTTAAACTAGGGTTGCCATGTTTCTAACAGTGAAAATCTGGACAGAAAAGTTGTTGAACTTTTTATGGAGAAACGGCATTGCCTACATATGGGCTGCCATATGTATGGCAACTCTAATTTGTGTGACGAAGCTCCCAGAAATCCCCCCTAAATAACTCACAACTCACACGTTATTTTAGGTTTGGGTTTCTGGCATTGTTTTGGCCACAACTTTATTTAAAATACAATTTAATTCTGAGTGTTGGCTTAGGCTTTGGTTAATCCATCTCTCCCCTCTAGGGGACAGGACCATTTCCATCTGACCCATGTTGGGTCAAGACCATTCCATCTGCCCCGTTGGGGGCAGGACCAATTCCATCCGACCCATTTTGGGACAGGACCATTTCCATCTGACCCCCTTTTGGGTCAGGACCAGCTCCGACTTACCTAAGCATAGGTAAGTCAAGTCAAGGTAAGTCAAGTAAACACCCCAAGGGAGTGGAGGTACTGTTCACAGGCACTCTCCCCTCGACCCAGGAATGTTCCCCAAGGCTCGGCTCTGTAATGGCCTATGGCGGGGATGAATGGACTAGAGTCCCTGAGCCCCAGGATTCCTTTAACGGAATACTTCTATGAGGAGCAAAATAGGGGGGTAGGCAATTTAATGCCATACCCCTCCTACAACCAAAGCCTAACGGCCAACCTAACAAGTTGTGACAATTTGCTTGTCAGTAGGCAAAAACCAAATGGCAACAGCCAATCAGCCAAGTGGCAAAATTCCTACTGGGCCCCTGAATACAGGCAACCCCTGGAAAGGCAAAGCAATGTCAGGCTAAAACCTATAGAAAAAGTGGCGGGTGGGCGGGAGATTCGAAGGCTTGCTGAGTGTGAGCTAGAAACGAAAGTACAGTGGTACCTCGGTTTACGAACACCTCGGTTTACGAACTTTCGGTTTACGAACTATCCTAACCCGGAAGTTAGTAAACCGAGGTGCCGGAGGTCTACTGAGCGTCCGATGCCTTCGGGGAGGCCGGGCCTTCGCTCCGATGCCTCCTGGAGGCCCGCAGCGAAGGCCCGGCCTCCCCGAAGGCATCGGAGCAAAGGCCAAACCTCCCCAAAGGCATTGGAGCGTCGGATACCTTCGGGGAGGCTGGGCTTCGCTCCGATGCCTTTGCAGAGGCCAGGGAGCGTTTCCGCGACTGGGCTGCAGCCGCTTTCGCGGCTTCCCGGCCTCCGCAAAGGCATCAGAGCGAAGTCCCGGCTCCGATGCCTTCCAGAGGCCGGGGAGCGTTTCCGCGACTGGGCTTTGCAGCCGCGAAAGCAGTCCCCGGCAACCGGAAGCCAGGGACCGCTTTCGCGGCTGCACAGCCCAGTCACGGAAATGCTCCCCGGCCTCCGGAAGGCATCGGAGCGGCTTCGCTCCGATGCCTTTGCAGAGGCCGGGGAGCACTTTCGTGACGCTCCCCAGCCTCCGGAAGGCATCGGAGCCGGGACTTCGCTCCGATGCCTTCCAGAGGCCGGGGAGCGTTTCCGCGACGGCTGTGCAGCTGCGAAAGCAGTCCCCGGCTTCCGGTTGCACAGCCCAGTCGCGGAAATGCTCCCCGGCCTCCGGAAGGCATCAGAGCCAGGACTTCGCTCCGATGCCTTTGCGGAGGCCGGGGACCGCGAAAGCGGTCCCCGGCCTCCGCAAAGGCATCGGAGCGAAGTCCCGGCTCCGATGCCTTCCGGAGGCTCGGGCTTTGCTCCGATGCCTTTGCGGAGGCCGGGGACCGCTTTCGCGGCTGCAGCACAGTCGCGGAAACGCTCCCCGGCCTCCGCGAAGGCATCGGAGCAAAGCGGTTAATCCGTTCTAGGGGGTGTTTTTCCTCGTCTAGAACGGATTAATCAACTTCGCATTACTTTCAATGGGAAAGTTTACTTCGGTTTACGAACACTTCGGTTTATGAACAGACTTCTGGAACCAATTGTGTTCGTAAACCGAGGTTCCACTGTAGCTGGGCTTAAGTAGGGGTCAGCCTGTCCATCAAATGCTGCTAAACACCCCCATGACTCAGCCTAAGCTACGGCCCATCCCCTCCCCAATTTCTTCAAGCTCTTCCGCAACCCCCATTATCCTCTATGGAGGGTAATGGGCTTTAAACCCCTACCCCCACTGCCTCATTTAGGCTACTATGGCAAGCTAATTGTTGAAACTAATTCTTTCTACACATTTCAAGGACTTATACCCTATTCTTTCAAAAGAGCTATTAACTTTGCTTAATGAAGCTTGTGCAACTTGTGTCTGAAAGGACCCATAATTCAGTGTTTGTTTACCAGAAGAGGCAGAATGAAGCTTCTAACTGTCTCATACAAATGGTGATACATATGAATATTTGCATGCTAAGTAATTAGTCTAAAAGCTACTGCTTTGCAAAAGTACTCTGCCTTAAACAAACAAACAGACAAACAAAAAAGTACTCTGTCTGAAGAGCTGGTGTTCTTATAAGACAAACAAACAAAAACCATGCACCAGTGGGCAATATTTCAGTATTTTCTTGTTTGAAGCGTGCATTATATCAGGCAATGTCAATGTATTCATAATGAATTCATTTACTGACCATCTGTACCATCCCCATTCGTACCATCTACTTTGACCTGGATCTTAGGCAAGCCAATCGAAAAATCGTGACTTTTGCACGTTTTTTGTAAAAAAGGAAAAGCTCAACAACTTTGGGGTTTGTCTAAAATAAGCTCAACAATTTGGGGGGAGGCGTTTCCTTTAAAAAGCTCAATTTTCAGGGTGTCCTGGTTTTTACTTTTTGAAATATGGCAAACCTTAGCCCCCTGGGCAAGTATGAGGTATAAAAAGTGTGTTCTCATGCAAATCTTGTTCCCTCCTATGGCCACACCAATTTGTGCATCTTTAATTTTGCCAAGTTGGTGATGGGGATTCACTAAATTTCAAGGCCTGACTACCAATCTCATTTGCAGGTGGGAAAGAATTCCACCCCCTATGTCCTGGTTAGAGATGAGCGCACAACCCCAGAGTTGTCCGTGACTGGACTTAACTGTCAGGGAGGGGTACCTTTACCTTTATGCAAGAAAAAAGGGTAAAATATGGAAACCAGGGGGAGATGGGGGAAGTTCAAGGGGTTTCTATAATCCCAGTACTGTATACATGAAAAATGTTTGGAGTACAGTGGGACCTCGACCTACGAATTTAATCCGTTCCGAATGCACACTCGTAGGTCGAAGGCTTCCTAAGTCGAGTTTCCCATAGGAAACGCAGTTTCCCAAAGGAATGCATTGGAAATGGAAACATTCGTAAGTCGAGGAAACCACATCTAAAAACTCGTAAGTCGAGGAAACCGCATCTAGCCGCGAACGGGTTTTCCATTCAGATGTCGGAAAAATCGTAAGCGCACGGCCACTTTTTACGCTCGTAACTCGAAAACGTCGGATGTCGAATAGCTCGTAAGTCGAGGTCCCACTGTATATGGAAATAATGTTAATATTTAAAAAACTGATTTTTTTTTTTAAAAAAAGTCTTGAAAGACGCTGCTGTGTTCCAATAATATTGGACTCCCAATAGGGCTGGAAACACATTTTTTGAAATAGGGAGGAAAAGAAAAGGGGGGAGGAGTGTGTTTGAAAAGGGTAAAGAACCCCGAGGTTCTGAACTGTTTGCTTTTGCACTTGAGATTCTCTCCTTGGGATAACGGCAGCCTCTCAAATCGATACACAGAGTGCACCGCCTGAGATGGGCTGGGGAGAGATGGAGGAGAAAAACAGCAGAGCGTACGGCTTCAAGGCGAAGAAGAATCCCAAGAAAGAGCCTATCATTTATTTATTCGAGATGGAATTTAACATCCACAACAAAGGGGAAGCAATATAGCAAGTTAGCCAGAGAAAGCCCAAAGTTACGAATCTAATGAAAAGCAAGTTACAAAAACCCTCTCTTTAAAGCTGAATGAATTGCTTTATATAGGGTTGTCATACGCCCTCTTTCCCCCCCGGATCTTATCCAAGCTACGAAAGCAAGATGAATGTGCTACATTCACTGGTTTCCCAACCCGAACTCCACAGAGCAATTTAACCTTTACCAATCTCCTGTAAACATCTGCCAACTTTAAGGGGATGATTAATTTTAAAAGCCAGCTATTGCCAACACGAAGATAGCTCTCTGAGTGTCAAGTAGAGATTAATATTTTAAAGGGGAAATAAATAAGTGGATAAGGATAAAAAGAACCGTTTCTGGCAGGCGAAAGCTCCAAAGAATTTGTGACACTTAAGGAGTTTTCACACAAATCTTGCTCTGGGATTGTTTTAGAAAGCAACCAAGTGTGTTCAGAATATAAATTGTCCTCACTGCCCCTTTTAAGAGACGCTTATTTCCAATCATGGAGAAGAATGTATATTATATTGATTGCAAAACTTCTAATTGCAGAACATTGCAAATAAGGGCCACCATTTTGCAAACTGATTGTCAAGCATACGCAGCCTCTCAAATCGAGCCTCTAATCTGGCTCTCTAATCTGGCTGCAACTCCGGTTCTGCCTTCTGTGAATAGAAAGGTCCTTTGCTTTTCTCAATGAAAAGTCAGATTGTTACATTTCAAACCTAAATCAGACCTCCATACAATATTCTCTTTTTATTTTTTCCCAAATTATTGCAAATCAAACCAGATTAATTTAAAATCAGGTCCTGTTGCAACATATGCCCAAGATCCCCCCCCCCGCTGCTTCATTTTTGATTTAGTGTTCCTCCTTACAGACAGCACCTCTGTTACGTCTTATAAATATAAAATTCCAGTTCGTATTTTAGGTTTAAAAGTAAGCAATCTTGAAATGTGCATGTCTTTGGATCAGATGGGTCCCTCCGTACTCTACAGTTGTCTCCTGTTTTCATTGGGATTTTAACGATCCTTTGCAAAAGGATCACACCAGTCTTGTAAACTAAGTAACCTCACAACTCCAATTCAGAGAAAACCAGTTGCTGTGGAATCTGAGGCAACTAACTCCCCCCCCCCCCCCCCCCGTCCTCAAGGCTGTGGGAATATTCAGGGAGGCAGGAGAGGATATATTGTTTAATATCTTCCCTAACTTGAGTTTGCAAGTTCCTTTACTTAGAGTTTTCATTCCCCTTTTAAACACACAGCGGATAGCTGGTTGCAGGCTTGTGTAAGCCTCTCACTATTAGATTCCTGGTAAATTCCCTTATATCCCTCTTAAAAGAATAAACACACAACACATCATCAGTTTACAATAGGGTCCCTGAAGTCAGACTTAGTTACAAAGTTGATACACGTGGATCTATCCCATATGGAGATAATTCTAGCTTTAAAAAACTGCTCCAACGATGGAGGAAGTGAAAGAGAGAGAGAGAGAGTGCTGTGTGTCCTGTCCTTTTGTGTTACCTGGGCAGGTAAGGTCATGCCCACCTCTAGTCACATGCAAAGGAAGTATGTCCCAGACAGGAGGAAACAGGAAGTTTTCGACTGGCTGGACCAAACATTCCCCCGCATGTCCACTCTAGGAAAACAAGGAATGTTGTACTTGACTGCTACTTATGTATCACATCCCACATAGGCACATGTCTTTAATGCAGATTTGAGCGGTGATGCTAATGGTAGTTGAAAATGAGAATGATTTTTGTTACATGAAAACCTGCCCTTTTGTTACATGAACACCAGCCAGGGTAGTCAATATATATATCTAGAATCCCCAAACATTGAAGCATGGGAAGCCAAAAATTTTTGTATGATTTGGCATAATATTTGGCTTAATTGATATGTATGTGCATAATTGGATATAATTGAAATAATTGAATTGTGTTTTAATTGGAAAATTTAATAAAAAGTATTTAAAAGAAAAGGAAGAAGCAAAGATCACCAGTGTTGAAGCAATGATTCTTCAACATCAGCTTCGTTGGACTGGTCATGTTGTGTGGATGCCCAATTATCGTCTTCCAAAGCAACTACTCTATTCCGAACTTAAAAATGGAAAGCGTAATGCTGGTGGTCAACAAAAGAAGTTTAAAGACTGTCTCAAGGCAATTTTTAAAAAAATGTAGTATAAACACTGACAACTGGGAAACACTGGCCTGTGAGTGCTCCAGTTACCTTTACCAAAGGTGCCATGGGCTTTGAAGACACTCGAACTCAGGACGCAAGGGAGAAACGTGCTAAGAGGAAGGCATGCTTGGCAAATCCACACTGTGATCAACTCCTGCCCAGAACCAATGTCCCCACTGTGGAAGGGCATGTGGATCCAAAATTGGCCTCCACAGTCACTTATGGACTCATTGTTAAAACTGTGTTTATGGAAGACAATCTTACTTGGCTACAAGTGATCGCCAAAGAAGAAGAAGAAGAAGGCATATAGAATCATAGAGTTGGAAAGGACCGAGGATCAACTAGTCCAAACAACTAGTCAAGATTTTGCCAAAAATCTGACATCTGATTCATTCCAAAGCGGTGCCAAACTCCGACAAAAGCCCCCCTGTAACATGCTTTAATTATTCTGATTGCAGGTTTTATGATGTTTTTATTTATATCCATAAATATAAACTGTTACCCATCATTCTTGTCTTAAGTCATTTTGAGTGGGTTGGCAAACTTCTCAGGTCCTGTTGATTAAAATCCTTGGTGATGTTTTGGAGTGAATCAGATGATGTTGGGTTTTGGGGGTGATTGCTCCATTTGTGGGGCAGGGCAAAATGCAGGGTTTTCACTGCAAAACACTGCAAAACGTTTGCAAAAATTTGGCACCAGTTTGGAGCAAATCAGACATTGTTGTGTTTGGGGACTTTAACTACGAACCCAGTTTGGATGTATCAGTCACTCTGTGGGGTGCTGCAAAACATGGGGTTTTCACTGCAAAACGATTGCAAAACTATGGCACCAGTTTCGAGCATAGCTGCCAAGTTCCGGCCTGAGAAATAAGGGACTGGACCGTAAGTAGCAGACCGGAAGGAGCGCTGCTGCAATTTTGGAACTGGGCGGAGCATGCTCAGAAGCTACTTTTGATGCTGCTCTGCCCTGTTCCAAAATGGCCACTGCACCAGAAGTCACGCTGCAGCCATTTTGGAACTGGGCAAAGTAGCATCAAAAGTCGCTTCTGAGCATGCTCCGCCCAGTTCCAAAATGGCCACTGCGCCAGAATAAACCGGGGAAAAACAAAACAAAATCCGTTTTTTCGGCTGGGAACAGCCGGAAAAACGGGGGTTTCCCGGGGGATTCGGGAGACTTGGCAGCTATGGTTTCGAGGGGATCCCAGATTTTGGGGTTCGTAGTTCATTAAGCTGAGATGTCCACCCCTGCAAAGGAGGCCTAGTGGCTGCCCTGAGCTCCGCTCCAGAGTATGAAGTAGATTGCAACTTCTACAAATGCAGAACTGAGGCTGAGAAGTTGCTGCTTGATGAGCTTCTAAAGACTTCCTACCCTGTTTGCAACGCTGAAGCAAAATATTGACCCCATCCCTGTCTTGTATTGGGCCTTTAAGTGCAGATCTGTGTGTGTATCTTTTTTATCCTGGCCATTTCAGACTACAAGGATCGAAAAAGTCCACATTTGAAAGGGAAAAGATCTGGGACAACACTGGGCTGGGGGGAGTGTTGTGCAGATATTCTTACAATAATGGGGAGACAGGCTAGTCCGGATCCATATTTTGCTCTGCTGTGGTCAAGCCCTTTTAGGCTGTGAAAAAAGGTCGAAACAGCTTGGGCCTGTGTGGTGCAATGGGCCAGTAGGCCGGCAGTTAACCAGAAGATTGGTAGTTTGAGCCCACCCAGAGATGACTGTGAGCAGGATTCCTGCATTGCAGGGGGTGGGTCTTGATGACCCTCTGGGTCCCTTCCAACTCTGTGATTCTATGGAATACCAGCTATTATATACAGACAACAGTCAATTATACAAATTCGTTGATTCTGCGAGTAGATTTGACAGGACGAAGATTGTGTACTGTGTACCTTGACATTTTACTGCCATTATCTCGTTCCTTATAAGCACAGATTATAGGAAGTTGTGTAATGCAAAAGAACAAAATAGGAAAATAGGCCACACATTCAGTTAATTTTGCTCGTTCTTCTGAAGAGCAGCTGAAATAATTGCATACATTTGATGCTGTGTATCCTTTTTTCTTTTCTTTTTTACATTTGCTTCATTTGTTAGTTGATAGGCAGGCTGAAATTAACAGTCAAGGTGAAAAATAAAACAGCTTTGAACATAGATGAATTTAAAAACAACAACAAAAAACTAGATTCCAGGGAACAAAGACATGCCTTCCACAAAAGTAAATCAAGCAGGAATGGTACATCTTTATTGATATTCTCTGCAAATGTGAACATATGATTTTACACTTCTCTCTCTCTCTTTTTTCTACGTGTAGCTATTTACCAGTTTTAATAATGTATGTCTGCAAGAAGCAGCTGCCTTGGCCAAAAGGCAATAAATAAAGGTATGCTTGTGTATGTTGCCGAGGGTTTTAAGCTCTATTTTCAGGCAATAGTGAATGAGAAAGGTTTGTATATTCTATGCCAGGGGGTCAGCAAACCTTTTCAGCAGGGGGCCGGTCCACTGTCCCTCAGACCTTGTTGGGAGCCAGACTATATATTTGGGGGGGGGGAGATGAACGAAATCCTATGTCCCACAAATAACCCAGAGATGCATTTTAAATAAAAGCACACATTCTACTCATGTAAAAACACGCTGATTCCGGGACCGTCCGCAAGCCGGATTTAGAAGGCGATTGGGCTGGATCCGGCCCCCGGGCCTTAGTTTGCCTACAAAATCCCAATTCTGCCCAAAACTGCTCCTTGAGGAATGATGGGAAATCTGTAGCCCTCTGGAAATTGTATGACTCCACCATTCATTAGCAAGAAGAATGAATGGCTGCCAAATAAAACTGGCAAGAGGCCAAACTTGAGAAAAGATCTTGTTTTCAGCTGTGTGCAGAGGAAGAGCTCCAGAGTGGAATTTTAATGGCGGAGACTGGACATGTACTCTGTGGGTTATTTATGGCCGCAGCCCATACGCTAGTTGGTGAACAGTGGAAGGAATGGAATGTGACCTTGTACCATCCAGATAAACACTGCAAAGAACCGAACAATGGAAGATAGTAATTAATTCTCCCAGCACACCAAGCCTGAAACAACAAATGTATATGAAGGACTACACACATGTAATGGATTTTATACTTAGAAGATGTAACAGAGGCGCTGTTTGTAAGGAGGAAAATGCGGTCAGCTGCAAGAATAATGTAATGAAGATTGACGGATGACAACTGAACACTAAATAAGAAATGATGCAGCTATGGGAGGAAATGATCGATATATGTTTACAACAGGAGCGGGAAACCTGATTGTAAGAAATTGTTTTAAATTAAAGCAATTGGGTTGGATTTGTAATAATTTGGAAAATTAATAAAAAAAATAGTTGGAAAAACACAAAATAAAAGCTGAGGTTGCTAAACTAGGGCCGCCATATGTCCGAGATTTCAAAGGCAGAATTGACCTCTGGAGGGAAATTCCGAAAGTTGGTACCTTGTCTCAGTTCTTGGGCAAAAAGCTCAACAATGTTGATGGTTTCCTGGTTTTTACGTTTTGAAATATGGCAACCTTAGCCGAACAGATTCTGGAGTTGGGGTATTGTTTAGGGGGTTAACTGTTTTAAATACTGTTTTTGTTTTGCTGTTGCTTTTTATTGAGGGAGGGGAGATATGTCTGGGAGCAGAGAAGCTGGGGAGAGCAGGAGGGGCCAATCACAGTGGTTCAGGGTAGGAGGAGGTGTGGTGAAGTGGGGCAGGCTGGGTAAAGGGCAGTTAGTGACTGGGGAATTGAGGTTGCCCTATCAGCCAGCCTTCGGGTCTGTGGCTGCTGTTGCTGAATGCTAGGTCTGGTCGACTGAGTAAGACCTCCATCATCCATGATCTGACTGTGGATGAGGAGGCCAGTCTGGTCTGTATCACTGAGTGGGTGAGCAGGGTGGAGTTGGTCTGACCCAATTGTGCCCACTTGGGTACTTGGTGCAGCATCAGGCCAGACTTGAAGGTCAGGGAGGGGGGGGGGTTACTGTGGTCTAAAGAGATTCCCCTCTCTTCTCTCCTCAGGCTCTCTGTTCAGGTGTGTGCGACAGGAATCCACAGCATCTGTTCATAGCACTGGACAAATGGGAGATTCCGCTGGTTTTCATCCTGCCTCGCTGCCTGGCAGTCTCCCTGCCTGAGCTGACAGAGCTGGTCTCAGAGGCAATGTTGAGGACTCCCAGACTGCTGGTTCTGGGCGACTTCAACATCCATGCCGAGGCGACTGGCTCTGGGGTGGCTCAGGACTTTATGGCTGCCATGACAAGCATGGGGCTGTCCCAATATGTCATTGGCCTAACGCATGTGGCAGGCCACACTCTGGACCTTGTTTTCTCAACTGGGCAGGAAGAAGGTGATCTCAGCGTGGGGTATATTGACATCAGGCCCTTGTCATGGTCAGATCACTTCCTGTTGAGACATTTCCCATCATCCTTAACCATTGTCCATGGGGGAACAGCTCTCCCACCTCTGTGATATAGAATACAACTATGTCCTACATTTCACTTGACCATAACGCAGATCACTTATTTCAAACATCATGATTCCGGTTCCTTTCCCCCCGAGATGGTATTATGACTCAGGGAAGAAGAAGAAGAAGAAGAAGAAGAAGAAGAAGAAGAAGAAGAAGAAGAAGAAGAAGAAGAAGAAGAAGAAGAAGAAGAAGAAGAAGAAGAAGAAGAAGAAGAAGAAGAAAAAGTGTGTTAAGGGCATATCTACAGCTCCTGCTTAAACGGTTTGTCATTTCCACTCTGCAGAGAACCCTGGGGGACTGTCAGCAAATGAACAGAGCTATGTAGCATATTTGAAAAGAAAATTCTGAATACAGGTACTTGAATGCAGCATTGTGGTGTTGCACAATTGAACTAACTCTGGGAATATTGAGGGGAGGAATCAAAGGCTGATGTATTCTGGAGTCATTATTTCTTGCACTAAAACCTTTGTGTGATCCTGGCATTCCTAATCAAAACAAAGTAAATTCAAACAGAACAGCAGCATCATTCAATAATCATAATTATGATCCAAAGCCCTAACTTGTAACATCATGTATATTCTTAGAATTTAATTTCCACATCTCATGGAGAATGATGCTGATACTGTTATAAAATCTCAACAAAAATCTAAGGCAGCAAAAGAAATTTGCTGTGCTTTTCTGGCGTCTCCTGTAGCTTTGGGGAGCAGTGCAACACCAGAAGCTGTTTTGCCAAGCTGTGTAAAATCCTGAAATGTATTCAGCATGTCCAGCCTGCACACATCCCTTTCTCTCTATTGGCTGATCAGTAAATCGGAGGCTGACTACCTTTCCCCCCAACACAGTATAAGAAGCAGTAGCGGCAGGCAGGCAGGCATTGCACAGAAGGCTGAGTAGTATTTATGGTTTTCAATGATATGTATCTCTCTCAGTAGCAGGGACTAGAGCACTCTAGCCTTGTGGTTTTACAGAGAACAACAGGAAAGTAATTCTTGACGCTCCCGGCTTTCTTGAGAGGGAGGCAGCATTCAGCCAGATCATTCCCAGTGGGTACAACAGGCGATTGCAGAGTTGGATAAGCCAGCAATAATTGCAAAACACTGCAGCTTTACCTTGTCCAACAGATTCTGGTTTCCGGCTGCTGTACACCATCCCACTCTTTGGAAACGGCATTCGACCAGTTCTGCAGCTCCTCAGCCAGTGAAAAACCCCAAAGAACTATTCAAAGAGGGGAAACCAGTGACAGGTGGATTTCATTATCAAGCAGCAAACTGGCAAGCCACCACCTGATTTGGCAGTGGCTCTTTGTGAGATGAACTTCACGCAGCACTATGGAGTTCACGAACACCTTGGCTTGTGGAATCGCAGCTATGGACTACGTGGCGGAGGAGGCACAAATCGATCCCTGGGGAAGGCTTACTCTTCGGAAGGCTGCTACGAGCAACTTTTCGTCTCGCCCGAAGTGTTCGTCATGCTGGGCTTTGTCAGCTTGCTGGAGAACGTGCTGGTGATTGTGGCCATCGCCAAGAACAAGAACTTGCACTCGCCGATGTACTTCTTCATCTGCAGCTTGGCGGTGGCCGACATGCTGGTGAGCGTCTCCAATGGGTCAGAGACCATTGTCATCACCCTGCTGAACAACACCGACGCAGATGCGCAAGGCTTCACCGTCAGCATCGACAACATCATCGACTCGGTCATCTGCAGCTCTTTGCTCGCCTCCATCTGCAGCCTGCTCTCCATTGCTGTGGACAGGTATTTCACCATCTTCTACGCTCTCCAGTACCACAACATCATGACGGTGAGGCGTGTGTTCATCATCATCACCTGCATCTGGGCTGCTTGCACCATCTCGGGCATTCTGTTCATCATTTACTCGGACAGCAGCGCCGTCATCATTTGCCTCATCACCATGTTCTTCACCATGCTAGTCCTCATGGCTTCTCTCTACGTCCACATGTTCCTGCTGGCCCGGCTGCACATTAGGAAGATTGCCATCCTCCCTGGCAGCGGTCCGATACGCCAGGGCGCCAATATGAAGGGGGCCATCACCCTGACCATCTTGATTGGCGTGTTTGTTGTGTGCTGGGCTCCGCTCTTCCTTCACTTGCTCTTCTACATCTCCTGCCCTCACAACCCTTACTGCATCTGCTTCATGTCCCACTTTAACCTGTACCTCATCCTTATCATGTGCAACTCCATTATCGACCCTCTTATCTACGCCTTCCGGAGTCAAGAGCTAAGGAAAACCTTCAAGGAGATCATGTGTTGCTGTAGCTTGCGAGAGCTCTGCGATTTCTCTGGCAAATACTGAGTGGATGTGGCTCAGCTACCACACAGACACACACACTTGCCACTTTTAAGGCTGCCTTGGCTGCATCCATAACAACAAACCTCTTTCTACTGTAGTTCTTAGTTGCATCTTTCCTCCTCCTCGCTCGTCGTGCTTCAAGTGCGATTATTTCAATGTCAAAGCAGTGGTGGTGATTGGAAATGTTCCGACAGGCTGCAATTAAAGGAACAATGTCAAGTTATTTTTGAAACTGTCAGACACCAATAAATGGATGCTGAGGATTGCGAAGAAACAATTGCCTTATGAATGCACATAACTGTGCAGATATAAAATGCACACAGCCGTGTTCTTAGACTTGCTCCATTGTACTGTTTTGATTCAAGAACTGGAGTTAGTTTATGCCTCTGACCCATGTTGCTAATTTTAATTAAGCTCAAATGTATATTAAAGAGGCATCGTGTAATGCCATCAATCTAGCTAAAGTTAGAACTAGCAACCATTGGGGTCACTGGAATTTGAGGGTTTTTTTTTGGGGGGGGACTGTAAATTATGCTATAAATGGTGTTATGAACAATGTTTTGCTTCCCTGAAAGTGTTCATATTGGATTGTGACAATAAGAAATGTCGTTTGTATTTATTTACTTGCTTAGTTTACTTAAACTTGTTTCCATAAGATGCTCAAGGTGAAATACAGAATTAAAGTACACCTTAAACACAGAATCGAACAATTGAAGTCACACAGCTTAAAATGTATGTCGTCAGATGCCCTGTGATCGTCGAATGAAGGATGGTATATAAATTAAACAAACAAACAAACAAATCATTTAAAAGCATGTTTAAAATTACATAAATAAAGTGAGGGATAAAAGCACTCTGCATTAAATGTTGGATCAGGTTATCTCCAAACTAGATGTTTAGCAGCAGTCCTAAGGGGTCAGATCTGGCCTCCGAGGAACACATTGCTCACTGCAGCTGCCACATTGTTGGAAGGATGCTGGTGGTGCTGGAGGGAAAGCGAGCAAAGACTTTGAGTGAAAAGACCAAGAGGAAGGAAGGGACTTTGCCCTTTGCAACTGTGCAGCAGCCTAGAGACATTGTGGAGAGCACCTGTCCTGTACCCTCTCCCCAGAACCCACTTTGTCACGGCACAAACATCCTGACACTGGTGATGCTAAGCCCCTGTGGTGCTGGTGCACTTGCATGTGATGACTGAAGGGGACAGGTGGACAGACAACCCTGAGAGATGGCATGTCACTCTACATCTCAGGTGCCAAAACCTCCTGGGGAGGCCCTGCAAAGGACATAAGCAGAGGGGGACTTGTAGCACTCCTGCTCAAGGCTTAAAGTCCTAGGTACTTTTTAATACTCCAAGAGGCCTAAGGGCTTAGTGCCCCTTCCTTGTCACTATGCTTGGTCCTATATACCTGAAGGAGCGTCTCCACCCCCATTGTTCAGCCCGGACACTGAGATCCAGCGCCGAGGGCCTTCTGGCGGTTCCCTCACTGAGAGAAGCGAAGCTACAGGGAGTCAGGCAGAGGGCCTTCTCGGTAGTGGCGCCCGCCCTGTGGAATGTCCTTCCATCGGAGGTCAAGGAGGTAAAGAACTACCTGACATTCAGAAAACACCTAAAGGCAGCCCTGTTTAGGGAAGTTTTTAATCTGTGATATTTTAATGTATTTTGGTTTTTGTTGGAAGCCACCCAGATAAATAAATAAATAAATAAATAAATAAATAAATAATAATAATGCTGCCAAGGGGAGCAAGGTAAATGTAAAGTCTACAAAACTGGGCAGATCCAATATAAAAACAACTCTGAAAGTGTATACAGTCGTACCTTGGATCCTGGACGCCTTGTGAGTCGAACATTTTAGTTCCCGAATGCCACAAACCCAGAAGTGAGTGTTCCAGTTTGCGAACGTTCTTTGGAACCCGAACGTCTGACGTGACTTCCGCGGCCTCCGATTGGCTGCAGGAAGCTCCTGCAGGTGGAAGCTGCACCTTGTATTTCTGAAAGCTTTGGAAGTTGAACAGACTTCTGGAACGGATTCTGTTCAATTTCCAAGGTACGACTATATTCGATTCTGACCAAACTAGGCCACCTGAGGTATATTTTGCTCTAGGACAGGCACCCCCAAACTTTGACCCTCCAGATGTTTTGGGCTACAATTCCCATCTTCCCTGATCACTGGTCCTGTTATCTAGGGATCATGGGAGTTGTAGGCCAAAACATCTGGAGGGTCAAAGTTTGGGGATGCCTGCTCTAGGAGGCTTGGTTTGGCAGAATCGAGTATACACTTGCAGAGCTAATGCTAAATACATTACTTCTGGTAAATGACCCACCACAGCCGCAAGAGGGCCATGAAAACTTGTTCCCAGGCTTTTTAGACTTGTCTACCCATGTACTGTCTGAAACCAAAGGGGTGCATGGGTTGCCAGATGTGAAATATATTGGCTATTTTTCGGCTTTTCTACTTCACTAAACCTGAGCCCTTTATTCCCCCATCACAATAATTTCTGCAAGGGTGTTTTGTTTTTTTCCTCCCTCTCACAAATTTTGACGCCTATAAAACAAAACGTTTTATGACTAATTAAAGCTGGAATTAACACACCTGTAAGTGGTTGAAGGAACATGCAATGTAATGAGCAGCACAATTATTTTCAAAGCAAGCATCTAGCCCTGGAAAAGTACAAGGAGTGTTCCCATTAAATCTATATAAGAGCATTTTGGATCCCCCAAACTATGACTCAGCTAAGCTGGGTCACTATGACATGATGCCTTTAATTACAGGGTATCTGAGATAGTTTCAGCTGCGACAATGTGGCAGACACATTATTTTCTGAACTCACACAAAGAATGAAAAGCAAGATTTGAGGTTTTCGTCATTCCTTCCTCTCCTTTGATTCATGCTTTGTGCAAATATGACAATTCACTCAGCAACCAAGTGCTCTTTGGGATGTGGCACAGACATTGATACAAAAGAGCCTTATTTTGAAGCAAGTGCAACTGCCGCTCAGAAAGTGTGTTTGAGCATTGTCTCATCTGGAGGTTTCGGGAAATGAGAGGGGGAAATCAAGGCTGTAATCCTAACCCTGGATCTGGGCTGTCGGAGCAGGTTAGGAGCCAATAGTATTGCCAGACCAGATATGGCCAGTAGGTGATCCTTCCTGGTTTCAATGTGTATTATAGCTTTAAATCTTTATATATTTATCTGTATAATGAGGGCATCATCATATAGCCAACTTACAATGAGGAACTAGTGCTAGATGCTGCTATATATCTGTCATTATAATTAGAACTACACGTTACTTAATGAAAATTTGGCCTGCCTAGCTTGACAAGTTAACATGCCCAAGATGTGAACTCAGTGCTGGATTTAATATATGCTAAACAAGCTAGGTGGCACTGTGGTTAAACCACTGAGCCTAGGGCTTGCTGATCAGAAGGTCGGCGGTTCGAATCCCTGTGACGGGGTGAGCTCCCGTTGCTTGGTCCCAGCTCCTGCCAACCTAGCAGTTCGAAAGCACGTCAAAATGCAAGTAGATAAATAGGAACCGCTACAGCGGGAAGGTAAACGGCGTTTCCATGTGCTGCTCTGGTTTGCCAGAAGCGGCTTTGTCATGCTGGCCACATGACCTGGAAGCTGTACGCCGGCTCCCTCGGCCAATAATGCGAGATGAGCGCGCAACCCCAGAGTCGGTCACGACTGGACCTAATGGTCAGGGGTCCCTTTACCTTTAAACAAGCTATAGCTTAGGGCCCCACTCTCTTGGGGGTGCCAAAAAAATTTAAAGGGAAAAAAACCCCAGATGTACCCTGTTTCTCATATTTTAAGACATACCCATAAAATAAGCCATAGCAGGATTTTTAAGCATTCAAGGAATATAAGCCATACCCCGAAAATAAGACATAGTGATAGGCACAGCAGCAATGCCGGCTGCGGCAGGAGGAGGAGGAAAAAAATAAGACATCCCTTGAAAATAAGCCATAGTGTGTTTTTTTGAGGAAAAAATAAATATAAGACATGTCTTATAATATGAGAAACACGGTACATTTCCAAATATAAGATAAAAAACAAATAAAATAAAACCTACATACAGCAACAGTGTTTTGTGTTGTGTAGGCTCCTATGATGTAAATAATGGGCCCTGCTTGCTATATAAAGGGTCCCGTTACCTTCAGTAGCTTAGGACCTCGTCAAACCTAAATCCAGCCTTGGGTGAACTGTACTTGGCTCAACCCAAAGGACAGCTGATGTCATGAACCCTAATTGATCAGAGATAAGGCCAGCACGTGCGTTCACTCCCAAGCATAGCTGCCAAGTTTTCCCTTTTCTCGCGAGGAAGCCTATTCAGCATAAGGGAAAATCCCTTTAAAAAAAGGGATAACTTGGCAGCTATGCTCCCAAGTAGGGAGGAAGGTTCACATAATGTAGAACAGCTGCATAGCCTGGCATCACGCCCTTGCGAAGGGTATATAAGCTCCTAACTTCAGAAGCTGAGTCGAGTCTCCATGTTCGAGTTCTACCAGTAAACATTGGATGTTGGTCCCATCAACTGAGCGAAGGCTCTCTGCTTCTCCTGGGGACTCCGCAGCAGCGGAAACTGTGAATTTCACTTTTACAAGTGAGGTTACAGGGGACCAGGCAAAGGGCCTTCTCGGTAATGGTGCCCGCTCTGTGGAACACCCACCCATCAGATGTGTTATGTACTGAGCGGAATCCTAGAACAATAGGATTCAGAATCAGCAGTCTGATTGGTCCGCAGGAGCTACCCAATCCAACTCCAGGTGGAAGTGAATCCGCAACCTGATTGGCCTGCAGGAGCAGCCAATCAGGCGGCTGGTTGAAGTGAATCTGCAACCTGATTGGCCCGTAGGAGCAGCCAATCAGGCTGCAGGCAGAAGTCAATCCACAACCTGATTGGCCCACAGGTGTAGCCCTGAAGTAGCCAATCACGCAAGGCCCATTGTGTAAATAATGTATATAAGCAGATGGTTTTGGGAAAAGAGCCATTCTTCTCCTGGATGACTATGAGCTGAATAAAGAGCATGAAATTCACTCTCGACTCCGAGTATATTTCAAGATGTCAAGGAAATAAACAACTATCTGACTTTTAGAAGACATCTGAAGGCAGCCATGGTTAGGGAAGTTTTTATTGTTTGATTCTGTTTTTAATCTGTTGGTTTCCCCAGCCACTTTGGGTGTTGGGAAACCCAGCCGGATGGGCGGGGTATAAATAATAAATTATTATGATATTATCATTATTATAATTGTCAGTCAATAAACCATTTTCTTCTTCATCTCTCTGCTAATCCTCCATCTGCTGAGATCCAAAAGAACTCCTTGCATGTTCTAACTACTAGGCAGCATAGCAAGACAAATCCCATCTAGCAATCCTTGCAAATGCCCCCGTTTGTGAGGCCTGCTCATGAGCTCTTGGTCACGAACTCCCAAAAGCTGCAATATCATAGTGCTAGATCTGGATCTGTCCATTTTGGTCCTCTCCGTTTCTCATTTTTCAAGTCATCCATTCAGCTCTCCACATTTTGCAGCCATGTGCATTTTTTTTTAAAAAAAAAACCCTCGTATGCTAATCGTCATTTCAGTGTGAATTTCTCCTGAAAACACATATTTATATGCAGTTGAGACTAATGCACTTTCCCCCCGAAAGGCAGTGTCTTTTAAAATGTTATATTCACCAATAGCTTCATTTTTATGCGCAATTTGCAAAAGTAGAATAAATGCAAGTGTCAAAGGATAGCTTTGTTCCTGTTCACGTATCGTTTTGGAAAGAGCAAATTTGATAGATTTAGCTTATACTGTGTACTGAACTGATTGTCTCCTCCATTGCTACATGGCACTCATTACTCTTACTAAACATTAGTGGGAGAGAAAGTAGAATTGGACATGGGTTTGCTATTTTCAGTGTTGACTTGTTATCCGCATCGCATCTCGCTCTGCCCTTAGGAACTGAACAGTGCTAGGGATCTCTTGCTCGGGGAAAAAACAAATAAGACACTTACGGCATGCACACAATCCCTTGGGCAAACACAAAGTTGGCTACAGGCTTTAAATGTTTGTCTCTGATGCTATGGTGTGCCCCAGCACCTCTTCTGGAAGTTAGAAGAGCAGAAACCATTTTAATTACATTGTGAGTTGAGCAATTACATTCCACCCGCTTGAGGAAAGAAAGACACGAGGACACAAGGGTGAAAAAGGCCACACCTTTTATTGGCTACAGCATGTGAGTGGGATTGGCTTAGGCATTGGGTCAAACAAACTATACATGACTCCACCCCGCTCAGCAGGGAGTCATTCAAGGGTTAACAACCAGAAGGTGGAGCTTGTTGATGCAAATACAACTGGAAGCTCCCCCTGATGTCACCGGGGGTCGTGTCATGGCCCTAGTCACCAGCAGGGCATCGGGCAGGATCCACGACCGCCGGATTCCTTTAACAGAATACCCAATAAGTGGAGGGGTAAGCGATGGCCCGAACCTGCCCTCCAATACACCACACATATGCCAAAGCCTAATCGCCAATACCAAAAAGTTGTGACGATTTGCTACAAGGTAGGCGAAAAACCAAGAGGCTGGAGCCAATTTGCCAAATGTATAAAAATTCCTACCAGGCCCCTTGAGCAACCACAAAGTGAACTCCAGGCTGCCGCGGACGCGTCAAATGTGGCTAAACCCCGCCCCCTGAGCCCGCCCTATTGGCGGGCTGCTGTGGGCACGGTGCAGCAGCCGGAAGAGCTCCCGCTCACAACTCCTCCCCTCTGGAAGGAGGAGAGGTCTTATTGAACAAGCCAACCACAGGCAACGGAGGGTCAGCACCTTGGACAGGGGCAGCAAACCAGTTACAGTTGCATAAATCAGCTAAGAATGAATTGCCCTTCTATACAGATTAGAGCCTTTTAAAATGATGTACAGAAAACATATTATCAAGGGTAGAGTAGAATGGAAGTATATGAATCCTGATAGTTGTGGAGCATGGTTTTTAATTTGTGTTTAGTTTGGATTCTATTTCTAATTAAAATATGCTTGGAAGAAACAATTGTCACATCACACAAGATTATTCCGCATCCACAGGGATTGTTTCCTCATCTCCTCCTAAATAAAAAAAGCCAGGAAATGAGTGGCATAACAAACACTGCAGAGTGTAAATACTTAATGGGATGACTCCATTTGCTCCCAGAAAGGGGGGGGGGGAGCAAATGTCAACAATATATTATTTTCTGAAAACGATTCTGTTTATTTATGTCAATTTAAATCTCCAGCTTTGTTAATATAATGACTGTTGTGGTTCATCTTATCTGGTTTCCAGCTTAGTTGCCAGAGTCCTCTGAAATGAAGTTGGAAAAATTCCATAGTCTGGTTATTTGTATTTTCTCCCTGCAGTTTTTCTCACTCTCCCTAGTCTAAGGGCTTGCATAAGCTGAATCCTCTGTGGAAAGAATCCTCTGTAATTAAATTAACACCCTTCTGGATGAAATATCCCCTTCCCCCTTTTGAAGAAGTTTTGAAGAGTTCCAGATTCAGCCAAATTAACCTGATCCATTGCTTTGTGTTCTGTCCTCTATTTATGCAAGTAATTTTGCTGTTGATTCTATGCAGTTCACCACCATTACATGGTGATATCTAGACATTTTTGCAAACAAACAAACAAATTGGATTAATTGTTCTATAGGTTTCAAAGTTAAGCCTTCCCTTTTTTGCCCCACCTCTGCCTCATGGATCCAATAATATATTTAAAATTAGGATTAATACTATCAACATTTCTTTTCGACAGCAGGGATATATATTTTTTGATCCAGAACTGGAAAACCATGGATCTTTCTGGCTACCTGTATCATTTCATTTAACATTTATAACAGATTCAAAAATATGATAGATTCAATGGACAATTCTACATGGAAGCTGCCTGTACAATGAACCTATCTGTTGGAGCTTGGTGCCCTGTTTCTGAAGGTAAGCAGCTTTTGAATGGAAAACTATCCCCTTAGAGATACAACAGGTTGCAAATATTCAGATGTGATTTAATGAACAACTCTGTATGGAAAATTCCAAGGACAGACTGGAATCAGACCGTTTTCTGCAGGTAAATCAATTCCTCGATCTTTAATTTCCAAAGAGCATTGGTGTGATTAATTTATCTTACTACACAAGTTCACTGTTTTGCTGCTATTTCTTTTTAATTCAATGAGCATCCTAAACAATGGAACACCACATCTAACAGCTATTGTACCAACCCTAGGGCAATGAGTATTGTCAGAAGATTTCCCGTAAAGTTACCGTTGAGCCAAGCGAAGGTCACTAGAGCCAACCTCGAGATGCTGAGGATGCAGGAACCTCAGTTCAGATGGTCACAAGCGTCATTGCTAGGTAACAGCCATTAATGACATGGAATGCAGAGCCATCATGCCAAGGTTCTAGGAGAGTCAGTGTGGCCTAGTGGTTAGAACAATGTTAATTCCATGCAATTCAAGGGTGGTGGTATATATATTCTTTTAAACGTACAGTTGTTTATCATCATCATCATCATCATCATCATCATCATCATCATCATCATCCTGCTTTCCAGGAGGATGTTGTCTCCTAAAGCATCTGACTGGTTATTATTTCTAAAGGTGAAACAAGTCCTGTCCTCAGGTATGGAAACTCAAAAAGGCAAGACACCCAATGGGAGGGATGTGGAGGAACAAGACACACTTCGCAAGGTGCAGGGAAAGGCTTGAGATATGTCCACAGGCAAGTCGTGTCCTGCTGGGGCCAAGCAGACCTTCCCCACCCACAGCTGTAGTTGGACAAAGATACAGCAACTGACCCTGTAGCCCTTTGTGCCCAAATTCGGGGGGGGGGGTGTTGTGGGGCTTAAGCCCCTCTCAGATCCCCCTGGGGGGCGCTTCTCTGGGCCCCACAGGCAGCAGGCAGTGCCAGGTAAATGCACAGGCTCACCTGAGGGGCTAAGTTGCAACCACGTTATACTATAGGTTCCAGGATTGTGTGTGTGTGTGTGTGTGTGTGTGTGTGTGTGTGTGCGTTCATTGAGCCTGCCTCAATGGGCCCATTACCCTCACAGAGGGTCTCCCTCCTGAGCCCTGAGGGAAGAGAGGTGGGTTCCAGCAGGACCCAAGGCAGCGATTCGGCTTCAAGGCTTCATTGACGCCTCTGGAGCAGACTGGGGAATACAGTGTAGACAGCAGCCTAAAAGAACCCTGTTGGCTCAGTCTAGAGCAGGCATCCCCAAACTTCGGCCCTCCAGATGTTTTGGACTACATTTCCCATCTTCCCTGACCACTGGTCCTGTTAGCTAGGGATCATGGGAGTTGTAGGCCAAAACATCTGGAGGGCCACAGTTTGGGGGTGCCTGGTCTAGAGGCTGGTCCTCCTTTCTGTTCTCACCGTGATCTGACTAGATGCCTAAGAGTAGCCTGCAAGCACAACTCGGGTGCAACAACCTTCTTCCTAGCTGTGAATTCTTGAGTGCAGTCGAAAACAAGGCTAGACATTGGCACCTCTCAGCTGATCCAGGGCAACTGTAAGGAAACACTGTACTATACCCAACGCTTAGCTATTCTCTAGATCACTTACATGCTTCGATTTCTCTGTAAGAAAAGTTTGAAGTGTCATGTGGCCTAACTGTTTTGATTATTTTAAGGGTTTTATACCATTCTGTTTATTTACAGTATTCATTGCCCACTTCTCATTGAAGAGTAGAACTGAGACAGGGCTGCTTGTGTCAGAAAGGAAACGGCTGCCTTCTCACACCCACAGTTGTGATCCCTCAATTCTCTGGAAGTCCTCAGCAGCTTCTCTTGCCTCCGTTCCTTCAGAGAGCCCAAGCTCCACCACCATAAGCGGGCTTTTGAAAGCAATTGATGATTGGGGGCGGGTGGGCGAGGAATTAGCACAGCATTACCTTGGAGGAAGATCCTTTCCTTCTTTGGAGGAATATTTCAGAGATTTCATCTTCGTCGAAGTCAATACAGTGTTACCTCAGGTTACAGACTCCGCTAACCCAGAAATAGTACCTCAGGTTAAGAACTTTGCTTCAGGATGAGAACAGAAATTGTGCGGCGTCGCAGCGGCAGCGGGAGGCCCCATTAGCTAAAGTGGTACCTCAGGTTAAGAAGAGTTTCAGGTTAAGAACGGATCTCCAGAACGAATTCATTTCTTAACCAGAGGTACCACTGTACCCTTTTCATGAGAAAGCAGAGCAAAGGAACAGGAAGTTCAGAGACTGGTGAATGGATCAGGCCCTCAGGAAAGCAGATTTCTCTGATGCATTTATAAATATGCTGATATGTACACTGGGGGTGGGCGGGCGTTGGTTGGAGAACCTCTTTGCAAAATGGGGAATGGGGGGATGCCATTAATCTACATTCTAGAGTTAGGTCCACTGGACATGGCAACATCTGCTTACCCCCAGGAGTCTTTTGGACACCATCTTCTAATGTAGTGACTGAGTGAAGGTTGCTAGAGCCAACCTTGAGATGCTGAGGATGCAGGAACCTCAGTTCAAACAGTCACAAGCTCCATTGCTAGGTAATGACATGGAATGCACGGCCATCATGCCAATGTTCTAGGAGAGTCAGGCAACAACAACAACAACAAAATAACCCCAAAACATGGGTGAAATTTGCTTAGACCTCCGACTTTTCCCTGAGAGACTCGAAGCTATCTTTAGAGGACAAGTTACAGGTAGGTAGCCGTGTTGGTCTGGGTCGAAGTAAAATAAAAAAATTCCTTCAGTAGCACCTTAAAGACCAACTAAGTTTTTATTTTGGTATGAGCTTTCGTGTGCATGGACAAGTAAAACACATTCCTTTTCAATGCCTTTCCTGTGTGATAAGTCTACAGCCCGCTGCTAGCCACATAGGTAAGGGTAAAAAAAAAGAAAAAGTAAAGGACCCCTGGACAGTCTTAGCAATGGCGTTATAACACCACAACCAGGAGAGCTTTTACAGCCCTCTACCTAATCTTTTTCAAATAGCTATGATATTCATTATTTGAACTGTCTCATAGGATTAGCTAACCTTTGGTTTAAACAAAACTAGAGTCTTATTTTGGGGAATTTTACCCCTGACTGAGGTGTAGCTTTCAGTTCTTTTCAGAGTCAATAATAATAACAACAACAACAACAACAATTTATTAATTATAGCCTGCCCATCTGGCTGAGTCTCCCCAGCCACTCTGGGCAGCTCCCAATTGAATATTAAAACAATACAACATTAAATATTAAAAGCTTCCCTAAACAGGGCTGCCTTCAGATGTCTTTTAAGATTAGGATAACTGCTTATTTCCTTGACATCTGATGGAAGGGCATTCCACAGGGTGGGTGCTGCTACTGAGAAGGCCCTCTGTCTGGTTCCCTGTAACCTCACTACTCACAATGAGGGAACCGCCAGAAGGCCCTCAGCGCTGGATCTCAGTGTCTGGGCTGAACGGTAGGGGTGGAGACCTTCAGGTATACAGGACCAAAGCCGTTTAGGGCTTTAAAGGTCAACACCAACACTTTGACTTGTGCTCGGAAACGTACTGGGAGCCAGTGTAGATCTCTCAGGGCCGGTGTTATGTGGTCCCGGCAGCCGCTTCCAGTCACCAGTCTAGCCGCCGCATTCTGGATTAGTTGTCGTTTCCGGGTCACCTTCAAAGGTAGCCCCCTGTAGAGTACATTGCAGTAATCCAAGCGGGAGATAACCAGAGCATGCACCACTCTGGTGAGACAGTCCGCCGGCATACCTGCATACCAGATGGAGCTGATAGACAGCTGCCCTGGACACAGAATTAACCTGTGCCTCCATGGACAGCTGTGAGTCCAAAATGACTCCTAGGCTGCACACCTGGTCCTTCAGGGACACAGTTACCCCATGCAGGACCAGGGAGTCCTCCACACCTGCCCACCTCCTGTCTCCCACAAAAAGTACTTCTGTCTTGTCAGGATTCAGCCTCAATCTGTTAACCGCCATCCATCCTCCAACCACCTCCAGGCACTCACACAGGACCTTCACCGCCTTCACTGGTTCCGATTTGAAAGAGAGGTAGAGCTGGGTATCATCCGCATACTGATGAACACCCAGCCCAAAGCCCCTGATGATCTCTCCCAGAGGCTGCATGTAGATGTTAAAATGCATGGGGGAGAGGACAGAGCCCTGAGGCACCCCACAAGTGAGAGCCCAGGGGTCCGAACACTCATCCCCCACCACCACTTTCTGAACACGGCCCAGGAGGAAGGAGCGGAACCACTGTATGACAGTGCCCCCAGCTCCCAACCCCTCTAGACGGTCCAGAAGGATGTTATGGTTGATGGTGTCAAAAGCCGCTGAGAGATCCAGCAGAACTAGGAAACAGCTCTCACCTTTGTCCCTAGCTCGCCGGAGATCATCGACCAGTGCAACCAAGGCAGTTTCAGTCCCATGATGAGGCCTGAATCCCGACTGGAAGGGATCCAAATGGTTCGCTTCTTCCAGGCATGCCTGGAGTTGTTCAGCAACCACCCGCTCAATCACCTTGCCCAAGAATGGTAGATTTGAGACTGGGCGATAGTTGGCCATATTGGCCGCATCTACAGTTCCTGTCTAGTATTTGATTATAAGAAAACCTCAGCCCCTAAATATTTTCCTTCTGAGGAAACAGATAGAGATTTTCCAGTGAAACGAGTCACTTAGCCGGCACCTCGTCAAGCTTTACTTTATTTAGAGGTTTCTTTGAGAAATTTATGTTTTTTTCTATATCAAGGTTTCTTTTGGGAGATTTAAGCTAATTTTGTTTTTTTGAACAATTATTAGTTTAGTTTTATTATTATTCACTTTATCAATATCTCGTTTCAGGGATTTATCATGGTATAGTTTTGTTTTTGTCTTTGTGCTGATTACATATTCCCGTGATTGTCTTTTTTGCCGTTTGTGATGCCAGACCCCAAGGCAGTGTAATCAATAAAGTTTGGGCCATTTTCCCCTGATTTGGGGGCTCTTCTCGTTTATGGATGTCATTAACTGTGCTTGGCACCTGTGTTTTTCACGGTGGCTTATGAACGATATCCATCAACTGATGTGACGGTTTTCTCTGTCTCTGCTTTCTTCATCTGTTTTCTTATCTCTGGCTTACAGATATATTTCTCAGCCGCAGGGATGTACAGATTATTTGCTAACTCTGTTAACGATCTGAGCCTTTGGAGGGAGATTATTATATCCCCCAGTGCCTGATTTAATATAAAGCTCTTCTTACATTACTTCAATGATTTCACATTCACAGACAAACCAGGATAGAAAGTTCACACCATAATTTGTTCCCAACATAATGGAAAAGAGTCTCCGGATCACAGCAGCATTTGCAGTATTGAATGTATTCAGCCGCATGTAGTCAATTTGTCTGATTAGAAGTGTTGGGAAAATCCAGCTCTAAGCCATCTGACAAATATTTGTTTCGTTCTCACAGAATTTTCATGCTGCCCCTGTCAATACCAGGTCAGAAAGGTTTATAGGAATAAATTTTCTTTCTTTCTTTCTTTCTTTCTTTCTTTCTTTCTTTCTTTCTTTCTTTCTTTCTTTCTTTCTTTCTTTCTTTTTAATCCAACATAGTAAGAAAGGCACTTAAAAATAACAACACCCATTGATCTTGAGACCTAGAATTACAGGTCCTATTTTGCCTCAAATTGTGCTTCGAAATGTTATTTATGCTTTCCATTTTTCACAGTACAACCATTATGCATTTAACATGTGTACAATGCAGGGCCAGCCCTAAGGCAAGGCTGGGTGGCGCAAGGCGCCAGGGCGCCAGGGGGGCACTGTGTTGCTGTGCCTGTGGGAGCCACGCAGCGCGCGGCGCCCACAAATATGGTCGTGCTGGGAAACGGGTTGGGGGGGGCACCGGAGGGATCTTTGCGCCAGGGCGCCAGATATGCTTAAGACGGTGCTGGTACAATGAGACACACTCCCAGGAATGTCAGGCTGCAACCTAAGGGTACAATCCTGTACTCAACTTCTGCTGGCTGAGGGGCTATAGCAGAGGTTGGAAACCTCCGGCCTGAGGGCCAAATGTGCTTGCCCAGCTGCCCCAGAAAGGCACTTAAAAACAACAACACCCATTGATCTTGAGACCTAGAATTACAGGTCCTATTTTGCCTCAAATTGTGCTTCGAAATGTTATTTATGCTTTCCATTTTTCACAGTACAACCATTATGCATTTAACATGTGTACAATGCAGGGCCAGCCCATATGGTCGTGCTGGGTAATGGGGTGGGGTGGGGCACCGGAGGGAAGACACACTTCCAGGAATGTCAGGCTGCAACCTAAGGGTACAATCCTGTACTCAACATCTGCTGGCTGAGGGGTTATAGCAGAGGTCGGAAACCTCCGGCCTGAGGGCCAAATGTGCTTGCCCAGCCGCCCCATTTGCCCCATGAGGGAATTTTTCTAAACTACTGCCCCTCTGCCCCTCACCTGGTTTCATATGAGACTTCTAGTCTGGTGCAGGTACCAACATGATGGCAAAGGAACAATCGGGAACTTAAAGTGAGCTCCTGATCTTCCTTGGCCGGAGCATGGCACCCTCCCGCCTGATGGGTAGGGGGAACATGTCTTCCTCCGATATCCCCAAGTGGTTTGCATTGAAACTGCTGCTAAAATGGAGGTGGAAAGCTCCGTTTCAGCAGCAGGCTCAGTGCAAATTGCCTGGTGCCACAGGAAAGATGCTTGCGCTGCAGTTCTCAAGCGGCTAATAGCCCTCTTGCTGTCAAGTGTTTGGAAACCACTTCCCTTGGCCTTTGACACTAGAGACATATTTTTAGGACCCATTCCAGTTGCATTTCTTTTTTTCCTTTTTAATTGTGAATTCTATATTGCTATAAACCATCCTGGGACCTTCTGGTGAAGGGTAGGAAATAGATCTAACAACAACAACATCATCACATTATGGCTTTATTCATCCATACATCTTTTACCTCTCTAGTTGGTCAAGATTCCAGCCTCCTCCTCTTCAAATGTAATTCATGGCTTCATACCCTTTATTACTTTTTCTTTTATCCCAACCTGTCCCCAAGGAGCCAACACAGATGGATGTATAAGTTAGTTGCCTATTCAGTTCAGTGTTGAACTAAATAGGCAACTGACTTACTAAGGCTACAATCCTATACAGTCGTAATTTGGTTCTGGAATGCCTTGCAACTCAAACATTTTGGCTCCCAAATGCGACAAACCCAGAAGTGAGTGTTCTGGTTTGCGAATATTCTTTGGAAGCCGAACGTCCACTGTGGCTTCCGATTGAGTGCAGGAAGCTTCTAGCAGCCAATCAGAAGCCACACCTTGGTTTTCAAAGGTTTCCAGAAGTTGAACAGACTTCAGGAACGTATCCTGTTCAAGAACCAAGGTACGACTGTATTCAGGTATTTGCAAGCCCCTTTGAGCTCAGTAGGATCTCTTCGGGATAGTGCTGTGTAAGTTGTGTGTGTGTGTGTGTTTAGAAAAAAGCTCTCCCTCCAGTCCCTAGAAGACGTAGCGCTCTCTCTTTCTCTTTCTTTCTTTCTTTCTCTCTCTCTCTCTCTCTCTCTCTCTCTCTCTCTCTCTCTCTCTCACACACACACACACGCGCACACACACACACAGTTTATTAAGACTTTCCATATCAAAGAAAAATAAGCCAACAAACAAATAAACTCAGAGCACATAAAACTACGCATCCTGCTCTATAAAGGTTCTGTGGTGGCCGGAGAAAAGAGATTCTATCCCAGGAACACATAGAGATTCACCTTACCTTACCTTAACTCAGGCATCCCCAAACTGCGGCCCTCCAGATGTTTTGGCCTACAACTCCCATGATCCCTAGCTAACAGGACCAGTGGTCAGGGATGATGGGAATTGTAGTCCAAAACATCTGGAGGGCCAAAGTTTGGGGATGCCTGCCTTAACTTCTCTTAGCAGAGATTTCTAAGATGTTCAAAGCAGTAACTTTATGACTTGGGTTTTCTCTTTAGGAGGGATAAATATTAAATGTCACAGAGCTGGTCTAAGTGGACGAAACTTTCAAAGTTATTAATAGACGAATAAATTTCTATCCGGCGCCACGACTTGCTTATTAATGTCATCTCCACGACTTGCTTATTAATGTCATCTCAAAGAGAGAAACTTTATTCTAGTGGGAATAATGAGTCTTCTTGGGGAGCAGTTCACATCAAGCGCATTGAACTGAAGCATATTAAAACATTTGCTTAGGTATTGCTTGCTTCACTCAGGAATCAAATAAGATTAAATATACCCAGGCATCAAATGTAACTTCAGCTGTATTACATCAAATAGTAAAAGATCCATCACAGAAACACGAGCAGACTTGGCTAAGTAACACAGAATACATTCAGGCCAGGAACACTGGCAAACACTGGCAGAAATAGGAGAGCCTTCACTCTCAGCTGAGATGTTCAGGCAGCACACACTCTAAGGGAACAATTCTACGCATAAGAAGCTAGTGTGAAGCAAACTGGTATAAATTAAGACTACACCAGATTTAAACCTTATTCAGCAGCAGGGGCTGCTTCTCTGCCTAAGCCTGGGAGATGGAAAACCAGCCTTTGCCATAGTGTACTATGCCAGGTTGCCAGATCATGTGACTGAACCGAACAGACTTAGGATCCAGTCTAAGTTCCCCCTCTTTGGTCTTGCACCTGCCACACTTCTGGATTACCCCTTTTGAGGGAATTAGACCGGACTCAGCTCAACCAGATGCAGCTCAAGTGGCTGAGCCAGGATGAATAAGTTATGTTGGTGTTACCTTAGCCTGAACCACAGGTGTGGAATTAGCCAACGGATCCAGGGATCCACTGCATCCTAAGGTGCCCATCCCAGTGGATCTTGGCATAGGATTGCTCGCTAATGCTCAGACATCTCTGTAGCACATCTCTGTTCGCAAAGCTGCCTTCAGAAGTGTAGCCTATAATGAAGATTAGCTTTTGAAAGGTTAGATCTAATGAAGATAAACGGATTGACTTACATGAAAGGTCAGATTCGGAGGCCACTCTGCGTGATTTGCCTCGCTGACTAATCCTCACCTCGCTAGATGAGAAAATGATTGCTAACTTGGCATTCGGTTTTAATGTTAGCTGTGTAAAGCAGAGCACAGGCTGCAAAGGGTGCTCTCGAGTCTTGTTTGATTTTTGCTTTCGCAAAGAAACCACTGGTTAAAGCAGGGCTGACATGGCAGGACTCTCTCTGCAATGGGCCCCAACCAGCATCACAAAGAGTGAGGGATGCTGGGAACTTTAGTCCAATAACTTTTGAAAGGCCACAAGTTGCCCCTGCCCTCCAGCCTGGAGTAATGACCACTTTGCTTGCTGACTTGCAAAGGCTTTAGAATAAAAATTGGCAGGGGAAATACTGGAAATGGAACAGTCACTAGCCTAAAGCTGCATTGTTGAAACTCTTGAAAGCTGCTTTACTTTCCTCTGCTTTACTCCCCCCCCCCCAACATCCCCATTTGCTCACATTGCACGTGCTGTGATTTATTCTATGCAAATACAGCCACTAAACCAGGCATCCCCAAACTTCGGCCCTCCAGATGTTTTGGACTACAATTCCCATCTTCCCCAACCACTGGTCCTGTTAGCTAGGGATCATGGGAGTTGTAGGCCAAAACATCTGGAGGGCCGCAGTTTGGGGATGCCTGCACTAAACCTTTTGCTCTCCCTATCATTGTCTTCTTGCTGAATCTCAAAACTACGTACATCATCCTGCACCCACTGCTCAACAGAACACCAAACAAAGAGACAGAAAGCTCAGTTTTATTGTATAATCTTAGAAGAGGGCACAGCTGTGCAGACGTCTGGTGTGTGACTGTCATGATGGGTCTTTGCACTCTTCTGACTTTGCCACTATATTACAGACTGACCAAAAGGATGATGTAACTCAGACCCTGTTTTAAAGACTTGCTTTCCCTCTGCCAGGCTTAGGCTGGCTCAGCCAAGAGCAGTCTCACTGTTGAACAGACTTTGGATTTGATATACAGTGGTACCTCGGTTTACAACGATGATCCATTCCAGGGAGCCGGTTGCTCCCCGAGTTCGTCACTCGCCGAAGGCATGCTTCTGCGCATGTGTGAAGCGCTGATAGAGTGCTTCTACACACGCACGCGCAGATCACTTCTGCACATGCACGACCTGCACAGATCACTTCTGCGCATCCACACGCGCGGAACCTGGATGTAAATACTTCCGGGTCTGCTGCGGTCAGTCTCCGAGTTTGTCATAAACGGAGGCGGTCGTAAACTGAGGTTCCAGTGTAAATGTTAGGGTGCCAACAGGTTGGCGTGCTGAAGGCAGCAGTCGGATGCAGATGGAGCCTAGGTCCAACAGTCCAGGCCAGGAACCAGCCGAGGTGGCATTAGTACCAGGGGTCAGGAGAAGCCAAAGTCAGGAACACTGGAATCAGGAACAGGATGAGCAAGGACAACCATGCGCTTCAGCACAGCAGTTGCAAGTGCTGGCAAAGGGAGCAGCCGGCCTTCCTTAAGTAGCCGGCTCATCACCACGCCTCTTATGAGCTGCAGCTGCCTCCAATTGTTCCCTCCATTTCTCAGCTCTACGCTCTACAGCTGTGAAGGGAGGAGGGGAGTGGGCCTGCCGGCTCCTCTCCTCACAAGGGCCTGATTCTGACTCGACTCCTTCCTCCTCCTGTTCTGGTCTTCCCTCATCCCTGTCTGATTCTTCCTCTTCTGAGGAGTGCAGCCACCAGTCTTCTCCAGGAATGAATTCCTCCATTTCCCCAGACTCTTCTGTGGTTGCCGCTTCGCCTGGGGGGGGGGGGGGCTTGCTACCACTCCTGCTCATCTGGCGCAACCCTGACATTAAATTTACCCTTGCCTCATGGACACTGGCTTGCTTTACACCAGTTTCTTTGAGTATTGCATTGCTCCCTTATAATATGCACTGGGCTGGCTGTTGTAACTGGTGTGTCGACTCTCATACGGTATATATGGGGTAGCCCCATGGCTGTCATGTGACCATAATATCCACAGCTGTTTGAGACAGCATGAATGCTGAGACTCTCTAGCTTCTAAAGTCTGGGGAAAATTTAAGACCACCATCAGTCCAGCCAGGGAGATAACTTTGGATGCCTGAGCCAGGAGGTGGCACAGATCATTTTTAAAAAAAGACAAGTTTTCATGGGTGGTTGAACTCAAAGGGCACTGTTACACCATGCAAAGAGGCACTTTTAATGCTATTCTTGATATACACATTTATTTTGGAAACAATGTATGATGCATGCACCTTCATATTAAACAAGAATTGTTATTTCAAGAAACTGATCACTGCTCAAAAAGCGACCAGAATTCTGAAATAATTTTAAACATTAAATCCCACTGGTATAAATACCTCATAAACTTGTACATTAAGGGTAGTCTATTTACTCACATCTTACGAGGGCCTGTGAATTCAGCAACTGAGATGTGTGCTTGTTCCCTCTCCTGTAGCCAACTGGCTTTCCTGTTGACTCTAGCATGGGCACAGAAAATATCAGCATGAACTCTAGGATTTATAATTCTTAAAACTAGGATTTGTAATTCTTAAAAGACCATATCTCATAAGGAGACGCTACTCTGCCTTTCAAACAAGAAGTCTTCAACTAAGAAAGACTACTGCTTCATATCAGCCTCCACCAACTTATTGCTCTCCAGATGTTTCAAAAACCTTAGAGTGTGGAACTGTCAGGAAAAACTCAGAGAAAAGCGGATTTCAGATTTGGGTGTTATTTAACTTATACTATTAAAAAATTACAAGCTAATCTTTTTTTTAACTGGTAAATGTCAAATACTAAGAGCTGGAGAAAAACCCAGGAAAGTTAAAAATTAGCCATTTCTTTAGCCTTTTAACTAGTTTGTGTCCATGACTGCTTGCCACTGATACAGTCCGTGGAACATAAGGAGAACACATCCTCCATTTTTTAAATAAAAAGTTTGCAGTGCTCTGTGAGTAAATAACTCTGGTATGATTACCTTTATCAAGCACAGCCCTCTGTTGCAGCATGAAATGAAAGTAACCTTTACCAGCAAATACCTAATCATATGTTGTTACTTATAAAAGGAACACAGAAAATATCACCTAAGCTCCTAGTGATATTTTCGAATTATACCCTCTATCTATCTATCTAGCATAAAGGTCAGAGCTGGTAGTAAAGGTAAAGGACCCCTGGATGGTTAAGTCCAGTTGAATTAGACTATGGGGTGCCGTGCTCATCTCCACTTTCAGGCTGAGGGAGTCGGTGTTTGTCCGCAGACAGCTTTCCGGGTCATGTGGCCAGCGTGACTAAACCATTTCTGGTGCAACGGGACACCGTGAAGGAAGCCAGAGCACATGGAAAAACCACTTCCGCATTTCACGGAGGTGGTGTTGTGGGCATGGCCCGTCTCGACCCTCGCGAGGGGGCTGTAGCTCAGCCCTCTCGCGAGAGTGGTGTTCCCGCCTCCGTCATACCCCGGCCGACCAATAGGGCCGGCCGGGAGGCGGGGCTTCCCCCGCGTTTAAATCTGGCTGGAGGCGGGAACGCTGCCTCTCCGTTTCTGGCACCGCTTGATCCGATCGCTTGCGGGGGAAGCAAGGGCTGCTTCAGTCGGGCCCCCCCATGCACTGATCATACAGCTGGGGGAGAATGATTTGGCGTATCGAAACGCAGTGAATTTGAAATGGAATATCGTTGAGGACTTTGACAAGCTGCTGGCTTCTTTTCCGGGGATGACGTTGCTGTGGTCCGCCTTGTTGCAGAGGCGCGTTTGGCGTGAGGGGCTCTGCCCGAAGGCATTGAACAGAACCAGGAGGCTATTGAATTCATTTGTATTGCGCAGGGTCCTTGCTTTGAATGGGCAGATAATTTCCCACCCAGAGATAGTACGCACTGAAGCAGCCCTTTATCGTAGCGACGGAATACATCTTTCACCCCAGGGGAACGACATTTGGTTAGGTGACATAATTAGGGGGTTGGAGCATTGGTTGCGGGTGTGAGGGTATTGGCGGCGAGCCTTTGGGGCTCGAGTGGCGGCTAGGCATTGGAAATTTGCATAGATAAAGAATGGGGGGCAGATTACGTCATCCTCTGCCCGAAATTGGAGATTTAATCCCGTTAAAGGGGTTCCGGGGGCGGTAGCTTTGTCCTGGGCCTACGGAGGTCAGGGCCTTAGAGCACCCCCCAACGGTGGCCACAGAAGGTGTCTCAGTAGATACATATCACTGGGCTCCTTTCTGGTGGTTAATTTCTCCCAGACTGTAACACACGGGTTACAGTCAGATATAGTCGGTTAGGGTCCAATGCCTAAGCCAATACCGCTCAACATCCTTAACCAATAAAGTTGTGGCCTTTTCACCCACTTAAACTTATTTCTCTGTGTCTTGTGCATTATTTCTGGGGAGGGAGGGACATTGCCACACAATGCCATTTATCTTCCTGCCACAGTGATACCTATTTATCTACTTGCACTGGTGTGCTTTCAAACTGCTAGGTTGGCAGGAGCCGGGACAGAGCAACGGGAGCTCACTCTTTGCACAGATTCAAACCGCCGACCTTACAACTGGCAAGCCCAAGGGGCTCGGTGTTTTAGACCACAGCATCACCTGCTCCCTACTCAGGGCTGGTAACCACATAGCCCAAGCCCAGGGGAAAGCAAGCAGGATGCACATTTGCAATACTGGGCGCAGTGGTTTGACCCCATGTTTGATTGCTCATTTTCTACACATCTTCCTGCCACTGACTACTGATTTTTAAAAAAACTTTTTAAGAATTAAGTTTTGGTTTCCAAACTTTCCCTATAAAACAGTTGGGAATTGGGGTAGACATTCCCTTCAACGAGTAAAAAAACCAAAGCAAAAAACCCTTCCTTCTTAAAGAAAGAAACCTAAACTCCACAGTGGAAATAAAGGACTAAAATGTAGAAGTGTCATAGCTGAATATAGTGCAAGAGAATAAAATAGCTTTGGATTACAAGAGCTTTGGGTGGTATCCAACTTGTATTGCATCAGTAGCATCCATCAGTGGTTTGAGGAGGGAAAACCAGGTGTTGCCTCCTCAGATAGGAACACACCCACCCACTCCAGAAGAGCATGATTTGCAATCCTGGCTTTCCCACAAAGCGAGCGAGTCTCACAAGTGAGTGCGTCATGCCTTATCTTCAAAAGCTTGGTGGGCAGGGCTTGGAGACTTTTGGGACATCTTCATTGCTTCTGTCTAGTTCTGAACACCTCGCTTGATTCCTGAACTCCTGAATCATGAATCTGCTGTTGCCAAGCTTGTGCTGTTTCTTGATGAAATGAAGATCTCTTTCTTGCTTGTACATAAGAGCCTGTTGGTATATGTTGGGTGTGAGGCAGAACAAACAGAGGGACGCCAGCTGTAAACCTTGTTAGGCTTGTGAGCAATTACTGAACTTCAAATCTCTCAGGGTGAAGTTAGAGGCCTAAGCAAATTTCACCCATGTTTTTGGGTTTGTTTGTTTTTGTTGTTGTTGCCTGATCTCGGCTCAAATGGTAACTTTACGGGAAATCTTCTGATAATACTCATTGCCCCGCGGCTAGTAGCTGTTGGATGGGGTGTTTCATTGTTTAGGATGCTCATTGAATTAAAAGGAAATAGCAGCAAAACAGTGTGCTTGTGCAGTAGTATAAATTAATCACACCGGGGCTCTTTGGAAATAAAGATTGAGGAATTGAATTATGTGCAGAAAACGGTCTGATCCGAGCCTGTCTTTTTCATGAGGGCAACTTAATTAAAGTTGGAATTTTCCATACAGAGTCATGAAATGAAAGCAGCAGAAAGGAAAAACACCTCTGACGCATCCACCATGAGCTATGTTCCTCTGCACAAATAGTTGTACTTCGGGTATGCTAAGACCGCAGCTACTGTTAGTCACTCTTCAATACCACAATAGAGTTTTGGTAGACCCTATTCCGGGCAGTTCATTTTACTCCAATGGGTGGGCAGGTCACAAAACACAACAGTGCACTAGTGTTAGCTGCTGAACTTAGGATTCCTGAGTGTAAACATTCACAGCTGCAAACTTTAGAAAGGAACTATTTTGGCAATGATCACATAATATAATGACACTGCTCTGGGCTTCTTTCGCTTAGAGAGTGTCACGGAGAACCGTTATTCTCATTGCAACAAATTATGGAACACTTTGGTTCCCTCCCTGCGTTGCATATCACTACATAGCGGAAAGCATGTGTGGGTATATCGGTGACAGAGATGAGGTTGTGGAGAGTGTATTGCCTTTTTCAGGTCTTATGAGAACTGGGCTTAAATAAGTCATGTAGGGGTTGTGGGTTTTGGCAGGCACTGCCTCTGCCTCCCAGTGTCCCCGTTGGTTCCACTTCCAGTCTTACCTTTGATTGGCAAACTCTTCCATATTTTTAATAGAGAATTTCGCCGTCTTCGGTTTGTTTGTTTATTAGATTTATACACCGCCCTTCATCATAAGACCTCAGAATAAAATAGAGGATAAAAACAAGTAAGGAAGTAAACCAAGACCACAAAACAAGCACCCCCACCTTCCTACAGAAACACGAAAAAAAGACTTTAGAATATTAATCAGCCAAAGGCCTGGTGGAAGAGGAATGTTTTCGTCTGGTACCTAAATGAAGGTGCCAGGCGAACCACCCTGGAGAGAGAATTCCACAAATGGGGAGCCACTACAGAGAAGGCCATTCTCATGTTGCCACCCTCCGGACCTCACATGGAGGAGGCACACGATGAAGGACCTCTGATGATTGCAGAGTCCGGGATGGTTTATACGAGGAGAGGCAGTTCTTCAGGTATTGTGGCCCTGAGCCATTTAAGCTTTATAGGTGAAAAACCTAAACGGCCTCGGTCCAGTATACCCGAAGGAGCGTCTCCACCCCCATCGTTCTGCCTGGACACTGAGGTCCAGTGCCGAGGGCCTTCTGGTGGTTCCCTCGCTGCGAGAAGCCAAGTTACAGGGAACCAGGCAGAGGGCCTTCTTGGTAGTGGCACCCGCCCTGTGGAACGCCCTCCCACCAGATATCAAAGAGAAAAACAACTACCAGACATTTAGAGGACATCTGAAGGCAGCCCTGTTTAAGCAAAGCTTTTAATGTTTAATAAATTATTGTATTTTAATATTTCTGTTGGAAGCCACCCAGAGTGGCTGGGGAAACCCAGCCAGATGGGCGGGGTATAAATAATAAATTATTATTATTATTATTATTATTATTATTATTATTATTATTATTAAAGGTAAAGGTAAAGGTAAAGGTAAAGGGGCCCCTGACCATCAGGTCCAGTCGTGTCCGACTCTGGGGTTGCGGCGCTCATCTCGCTCTATAGGCCGAGGGAGCCGGCGTTTGTCCGCAGACAGCTTCCGGGTCATGTGGCCAGCATGACAAAGCTGCTTCTGGGGAACCAGAGCAGCACACGGAAACGCCGTTTACCTTCCCGCCGGAGCGGTCCCTATTTATCTACTTGCACTTTGATGTGCTTTTGAACTGCTAGGTGGGCAGGAGCTGGGACCGAGCAACAGGAGCTCACCCCGTCACAGGGATTCGAACCGCCGACCTTATGATCAGCAAGCCCTAGACTCTGTGCTTTAACCCACAGCGCCACCTGGGTCCCACCCTCTAAATTCAGCCCAGAAGCTAATTGGCAGCCAGTGCAGTTGAACCAGGAGCGGTGTAATGTGCTCAAACCGTCTTGTCCCAGAGGGCTTAGGAAAATTGCAACTCCATTCTCCTTTGAACATTGCTCACCCAGCTTTTCTTTTCCCCAAGCCTAATGCTTGTGTAGGCACATGCATGCCACACACATATGTTTTGAAACTCTTTGTGAAGTTCACTGCTTATCAGAGTTCATCGCTCATCAAAGATCTGTAGCAGTTACAGAAAATTGCCTTCCCAATTCCATGTGATGATACATTATCATGGTGATATTTGAAATGACTGTTCCTAAAAACAGAACAGTGAGCAGCAGCTTCCCTGCCCCTCTTTTCCACCAGATATACAATTTTCAACAGTGTTCCAGCTTGATTTATTGCTAGTGTTTTCTAGCTTTCAGGCTCTCAAGAGTAGTTTAGGATAGTGCAGTGGAGATCCTTTTGCTGGGAATAATAATGAGCACAAGAAAATTCACCATTGCATTACTTTCCACATCTCCAGGACTTTTTTATTTTATTTTAAGGACGAGAACTAAAAGTTGATGAAGAAAATTGTCAGTGCATAGAAGCAAATGAATTTAGGAGTTGTGGAAGCCTCTCGTCCTTCTGCATTCCTTCTCAGGCGCCAGCTTCCACAAGGATCGCTGCCCTGGCAAAGGCGGCAGAGCAGCTCAGGCCCTTGGTGAGTAAGCGCAGACCAAGGGAGGCAGGCAAGGGGTGACAACAGCCCAGCCCAGTGCTCCTCTCTGTGGACATTGGCGGGATTCACCCACCAAGGCCTGCATTGGCACTGGTCAGGTCCCCCCCTGCATGTACAGGCCAGCAGCACAGCATAGCTCCACTTGGATCTGGAGAGGGTACTCTGATGGTGTTGGTGGCTTACCCGCCCTGGACACTGGCAACCCATGCTACGCTGCTGGAGGAATCTCCCTCATTCTTAAAAAGAATAAAAATAATTAGCATAGTGTCTTGAAGGCATACTAAGTCATATTCAGAGTAGACTTATGTCAACCGATTTCAGTGGGTCTGCTCTGACTAATGTTGGATGTCACCGATTTGTATTCCCCTTTCCTCACAATAACCTCAAGGAAACTAACAACAGAATCAAATCATAATGCAATTTTTTAAAAACAAAACATTTAAACACCGTAAAGCAGGCATCCCCAAACCTCGGCCCTCCAGATGTTTTGGACTACAATTCCCATCTTCCCCAACCACTGGTCCTGTTAGCTAGGGATCATGGGAGTTGTAGGCCAAAACTTCTAGAGGGCCGCAGTTTGGGGATGCCTGCCGTAAAGGAACAGAAGCAGTGATCCCTTCCCCTGATCTCATGCCCCCCCCCATGCAAGCGCTGCCACCCAATGTTTCTCCGCCTCTGGCCCTGCCTCAGGGAAGGGGGGGGGGTTCGTCTATCTCAGCTGCTTGACCCTCTTCCTTGATCTTTGCCCCTCCACCCAGTGGGGAGAGGAGAGGTTGAGGAGTTGCTGGGGTTCACCCTCCTTCTTTACCTGGACATGCCCATGCCCCACTCCTTGCCCTCTCCTCAATGATGGACGCAGCTGCCCTCGGTCCATGATGACCCACAGAGACCCTCTCGGCTACCATGCTGTAGGACTCCTCTGCAAATGGGGGGGGGGGTGCCCTTCTTGGCTTCACCCCACTCCTCTCCCCAAAGAGCAGATTTTTCCTTTTGTCTGATGATGGTAGCAATAAAAGCACCCTCCCTTAAAAGAAAAAGAAAAAACAAAACAATGAATTGTACCTTGGTTTTGTGGGTTTTTTTGGGGGGAGGGGGGTCACTTTGCTGTACCAACTTCATCTTGGTCTCTTCCTCGTTAAACCCAATGCATATTATTGAACATCACCACAAGGCACTGCAGTGAATTAAGCAGCCGGATAATTTGTCTGCGCCAACATTCATTTAAGTGTCTTCCCCTCTTCAATACAGTGGTACCTTGGTTCTCAAACTTAATCCGTTCCGGAAGTCCATTCCAAAACCAAAGCGTTCCAAAACCAAGGCGTGCTTTCCCATAGAAAATAATGCAAAATGGATCGCTCCATTCCACTTTTAAAAACAACCCCTCAAACAGCCAATTTAACATGAATTTTACTATCTAATGAGACCATTGATCCGTAAAATGAAAGCAATAAACAATGTACTGCAGTCACACAATCAGCCAATCAGTAGCTGAACTGGGTTCCACGGTCACAAAAACAAAGAGCGGCAAAAACAAAAACGCAAAATAAATAGCAAAAACAGACAGACCTCAGCATAATACTCAAAACAGAAGTGTGGTACTCAAAACGGAGTACGTTTGGCTTCCAAAAAAAGTTCGCAAACTGGAACACACACACTTCTGGATTTGCAGTGTTTGGGTTCCAAGTTGTTTGAGTACCAAGGCATTTGAGAACCAAGGTACCACTGTATAGAAAAGAGATGTGAAAGATGCACCTCTTTTGGTGCATTATTGCACATCAGTTTCCCTGTAGGAAAAAGTCACTGTTCTTGTTGGGGGGTGATGGAGAAGAGAAAGTTCTGTTCTCTCTGCCCCCCACCCCCTGCTCTTTTTAAAAAGCACAAATGATCGCAGCAGAAAGGGGAAGAAACATCTTAGCCATGAGCAATTTGGCGGTTGAAAACATGAGTTTTCAATTGCTTGTCTTGATCACAACCTGTGGCTTATTTCCATACAGCTATTTATCATTTCATTCCTTCTCCTTATCATTCTTCCATTTCAAAAAGGTGGCAGAAAAGATTCATTTTGCTAATACGCCCTTTGAGTCAGCTTTACCTAACATCACCATAGCATTTCAGCCAAATGAGCGTCTGCCTGCAAGAATATCATTATTGCAGCACAGTTTATTTCAGCTGGATCTATTTTCTTCCTGCCACGACCAAAAAATACTGTAATAATAGTAATAGGCTTCATTCAAAATAATGGTTTTCCTGCATAAGTTACATTGAAATGAATGGGAAATGTGGAAGAACATTACTCTGCAATTGGAATCTTCCTTGAAAAGTCTCTCCTTTAAAATGCACAGTCTAATCCTCACTTGAAGAGCGAAGACAAGTGGACTGAGACTATACACCCCGTTGAGATTCCCTGGTTAAATATGCTGTTTCAAATGTCCATTTTATATTTGACTTCCTTTAGTAAAGTTTTTTGTTAACTTTGTTGCATTAAATGTGTACTCTGCAGTTGACATCCGCTTCAATGTTTTATTTTAGAATCTTTAAGACAACCTTTCAGTTACCTGTTAATAAGTTTGCTTTGAATGTATCCTTTATAATTTGACCTTCTTCTGAAATTTTTTTTTCTGCGTTGTTTTATTTCATGTGTGAATGTAGCTTGTAAACTGCTTAGGGATTTTTTTCTGAAAAAATATAAAGTGGAATTGTAGAGAGTGATTTGCAAATTGTATTATTGAGCTAGATCGGATCCTATAGTTTGCATTGCTTGCATTGTATGAATTCTGACTGTGTGGCTGTAGCCCTGGGATGTCTTGTTTAGAATGCTTTCAGTGCTTCTGTGTCTCTGCACCAAAGTGTGTCAAAGGGCAAAGCAAAAAAGGAACAGGATGCCCAGCTCAAGGCTGGATGATGGCTGGCTTTGCCTGACGCGCAGTCTGATGCGCAGAACAGGCAAGATAAGCCAAGGCTGCGCTTGAGGCAGGCACCGGGGCAGCATTAGTCAGCATGTGTTTACACACATGGCGTAATGTGTGTTTATGAGAACAACCGGAGACAGGAAGATGCGCACACCCCCTTGCGTGCGTGACCCCTTGCGTGAGCACTCTTACAGAGGAGGGGGAAAGAGCCCAAAAGAAGGGTATAAGAAAGCTTTGCCATTTGTGTTACGGTACTCTTGTCATCAGGAGTCTCTCTGTATAGAGATTAAAACTCTTTCTCTGAAACTCAACCCGGTGTCGTTTTGACTATCTTTTGTCCTTGCCTGGGTGCAACTTAAAAGGGCCCTTATCAGCCCAATAAGGCTGCAGAATGAATATGAAAATAATAATAATAATAATAATAATAATAATAATAATAATAATAATAATGTCCCTTTGTGCATTTAACTTGCCCTTGTGCAGCAAGAAGCCTCAGTTATTTGTGGCGGCTTTCTTCGTGACTGAGAACCCTGGAAGGTAGGATTCTCATTTGCCCAGAGAACATGCACTGATTTTCTGTGCTTGCAAAGTGTTCCGAACGGAGCTTTGCAAACCACCTTTGGCCCAGCCGTGTGTTTACTTGTCCCAATATTTGACATCACACCTGCCATCATGTGTCGAGCAAGTAGGTGTGTCCTGTCCAAAATGGCCCAGTGGGGCAAACAGGGAGACTCAGTGGGCCAGAGGATCCACACCACTGCAATAAAACCCTCAGACACCCTCAGAAGTAAGCTATTTTGGGGTTCAGTTTAGAACTTCAATGCTACAAGATATCCAGATGAAGACTCCACTCTCAGACAAAACTTATCCGTTCTATTTGGTTCCTGCCCAGTTCGTTTCATCAAAAAAATTAATTTAATTTAATTTAATTTTTTTTTAAAACAAACTAACAGGTTTCACACTCTACCAGACTTGCATTAAACAGCAGCCTTTCTCATTCTTTTAAAAAAGTGTGTCGCTCCAAGCTAGGCAAGGATTTGTAATCCCTTACATCATGGGTGCCACCTTGCGCCAAAGATTATGAGTGGCCGCAATGAAGGGCTTCAACTTTGCCCCTTAACTTTGTGGGGGCCCAGCCCCACAAATATATTATTGGGGGTACAGAAGCACGCACGGCCCCCTGGAGTTGACTCCAGTGCCTTACACGAAAGCCTGCTTCTTTCTTTCTTTCTTTCCTCCCTGCCTTCCTTTCCTTCCTAAAGGAGCACTTTTTGTTTTTAATGCAACAGTTTTGTGCAAGACGAGCTCGGTTTTCAAAATACAGGAGATGTGCTTCTGGCGACAGCTGTCAGAAAAGGGAAGGGTACATGCTTTCCTTTGGATTGATGGAGAAAGGACCCCTGACAGTTAAGTCCAGTTGTGAATGACTCTATATGCCGAGGGAGCCGGCATTTGTCCGCAGACAGTATTCCTGGGTCATGTGGCCAGCATGACTAAGCCGCTTCTGGTGCAACGGAACACCGAAACCAGAGCAGTGGACGGAAATGCCGTTTACCTTCCCGCCGGAGCCAGGGCCGGTGCTAGGGCTTTTTGCGCCCTAGGCAAAACACCTTTTGGCGCCCCTGGCGCATGCGTCATGATGCATTGCTGATGCCCCTGCGTTTCCTCCATAGGTGGGGGGAGCACAAGCCAAAAGAAGAGCTCAGTGCCCTCCCGCCTATGGAGGGGACGCTGTGAGCTCCTCAGCGGCGGCAGAGAGCGAGCGGCGGCAGCGCCTGTAGCTGAAGCCTTCAGCTATGGGCGCTGCTGCTGCCGCCGTCCGCTTGCTCGCTGCCGCCGCTGAGGGAATCACAGCATCCCCTCCATAGGCAGGAGGGCGCTGAGTTCTTCTTTTGGCTCACGCTCCTCCCGCCTATAGAGGGCATGCTGTGAGCTCCTCAGCGGTGGCTGCAGCGAGCGAGCGGTGGCGGCGGCAGCACCCGTAGCTGAAGCCTTCAGCTATGGGTGCTGGTGCTGCCGCCGCCGCCGCTCGCTCGCTGCAGCCACCGCTGAGGAGCTCACAGCGTCCCCTCTATAGGCGGGAGGCGCGCGAGCGCGCGCTGTAGGAAAGCGGCGGTGGCGCGGGGTTTTTGCGGGGCAGGCTGCCCAGCGCCCCCGCCATTTACACGCTCTAGGCGACTGCCTAGTTTGCCTAAATGGACGCACCGGCCCTGGCCGGAGCAGTACCTATTTATCTACTTGCATTTTGACGTGCTTTCGAACTGCTAGGTTGGCAGGATCTAGGACCGAGCAACAGGAGCTCACCCCATCGCAGAGATTCGAACCGCCAACCTTCTGATCAGCAAGCCCAAGAGACACAGTGGTTTAGACCACATCGCCACCCGCGTCCCTTATAATTAATATAGATATGTGCTGTATTGTCATGTCTGGCTATCAATACCAATCAGGCTGCCAGAAATGTAAACAACTTGCAACAAAGGGGACTGAAAGAAGCTAAAGGACACCAGTCAGTTCTCCAGCTTTTCAAAGGAGGTCAAGGTTTCATTTTCAAAACATTGGAGGTTGGGAGGAGGGGCTGTGTTATAAGGTTGCACCAGAGATGCAGAGAAATAATGCATGACCACGGACGGCAAAGGAAGTAAAACAGTGAGTGGCATTAAAAATAAAGGAGAAAAGTAGTCTCATGAGGCCAGAAGCATTAAATGGTCTAGCATTCAGTAAGAAGAAGAAAAGGGTTCATGGCTATACTGCCAACTTCCTTTTCAAGGACCAGACTTGCTCTATTATTTCTTCAGCAGAGCATCTAGCTGAATCCTTGTTTGCTCATTTATTATTTTCTGTACCGCATTCCCCTTTACAAGCTAGATTCTGACTGCAATTTCTGAGAAATGTTCTCATATAAGGACCACGTGACGATGTTTATCTCAGCTCCCGTTTGCAGGAACTTTCTGTGCAGTGCTTTTCTGAGCCTGAGGTCATGGGCTCGCCTGTTCGGCTCCACTTTATATCTTTGATTTGTCAATAAAAGAGTAATGAATATGTGCCAGTACTTTCTCCCAAGCTGCTTCCATAGAATACAAAATCTGTTCCCCCTGCCTGCATAGTGGAACAATCTGAAAGGCCACTCTGCATCCTCAGGAAAAGCAAATGGCCCAGAACCTTTGGAACCGTGCCATCTTAAAAAGCATGACCTCTTGCCTGGGTCAAGGTTCTTGCACACCTTATTTTTGGTCTCTCACTTCCTTATGACAAATAGCTAACAACAGCCACTTGCTGGAAAGAGAAAAGCTGAAAGGGGAGTAATATTATATCTAAAGATGCAGGCTGATCGCTTTGCAGCTTCTCCATTATTTTCTTATTATCCAAAAATTGACTTGAACATCACTATGACCCCTTTTGACTGCTGGGTGGAAAGAAACTTTATTGGAAGGAAATGGCAAGGTTAAATACACCCAGCACTAAAACATGGCATAGATGCACCCATCCTTCATCTACATATTGTAATATTATTGAGCTCCTCCCTCCAATCCACTTGTTTTCTCATTTCCCTTCCAGCCACTCCCTTTCTTCCTGAAAGAGGAACAGCAAGGCTAGGAGGGAGTGGAATCTCTCAGGCTGGATCTGCACGACTATTAAAAAAAGATCTGAAAACAATCGGGGGGGGGGGCGTTGTAAAGCTCACAATGGAAAATTTCATTGTGTTTCAGCTCTACAGCACCATCTGGCACCCCAGTGTTATAATGCTATGATTTTACTATTGTAGCTGAGTCCTTAACTCTTAGGGAAGACCATAGATCTAAATCGGGGGTGAGAGGATGAGTTAAACTTGATTAGGAAGGTGGTCCAACGAGATTTAAGATGGTTTAAAAAGCCTTCTGCCACCCCAGGGAGCCACATGATGTGTCTAAGTATGAATGACGAAGACAATACAAAACCAGAGCCCTTTTGCATACCAAGGGACCTTTCCTATCTTATCAGAATTGGTGCTCCCAGACTAATTAGGGAAATGATTAAGAACTAGCCATTCACTCAAGAGCAAGAATCTTGGCTTGCGTTTTACCACATTAAAATGCAGGTGGAGTTATACGGGGTGGATGATTCGCCCATACAAAAATAAGTAAAGTACTCTGGTCACACACACACAACTAGATGTCAGGGAAGTTCTATAAATATTTAGACTTTTCTTCAGCTGCCAGCTACCTGTGGGACTGCTGAAGTGAGGGAAAGATACTTAGGCTTCTGCCATGAAGAGAAGGGCTGCGGGAGAAGGGCCTTGGAACATCCTCTGTCTTGAATCTTGAAAAGTCACTGCTAGTTGGTGTTGACAATGCTGAGCGAGATGGACGAATTGTCAGACTTGGTTCCCACATCAAGGAGAAAATAAAGGTTGTCTGGTGCTGAGTAGTGTTTTGAGGTTTGTTGTCTAGCAGAAGCTAATAATCAGGCAACAGGTAGCCGAGCAAGAGTGTTTCATTCTTGTGCAAGAATGGTTTCTCATCCACTTCATGGTGCAGACAAAAGGTCCTGATTACAGGTCACACAAATGATTGTATAGTTTCACATGAGCAGCTTGAAGCCTCATCCCTTCGCAGCTTGCCCCATCTTTATCAACCAATCATAACTGTTGATTAGCAACCTTAACTACGCACATTCTGGAGGAATTTCCACTGACCCCCTCTGTCCCAGCTAAGCCCTTTCCAATTCCCTGCATTCTTCTACTTGCAGTTAGACTTGTTTTTTTTCTGCCGATAATTTCAAGCTTCGACACCTGGATTAACCACAAGCTTCATCTGTTAAGAGAATTCCCTATTGTTGTCTGGAACAAGGACTTTGACAATCTTTGGTAAGATGGCGTCCTGAGTCAGCCCAAAATTTGGCGCCCTAAAAATGGACCTTCACAATTATGAATCTTCTCAATTTTGCACCCTCTCAGCTTGGCACCCCGTGCAGGGGAACCACCTGTAAATCTGGCGCTAGGAACAAGGTGTTCAAAGATTCTACTGTTAGAAGCTTACAAGCAAGCATTTCATCTTCCAGAAACAGGCCCTTGATTTGCTCAGCTCACTTAGCTTTTACACTTAGCTACATAACCGTTGCTCTTTGCTAAGCCAGAATAACTCCATTGCCTAACACGGTTGTCCCCACACAATAACAACCCCAGTACTGCTGACTGTTGTAAACCATCTTGGAGATATTTTTTATAGAAAGGAGGGAGGTAAACCTTGAGAAATCTCTATGTGGGACAAGAAGCTACAGTTAGAACTGGATATGGAACAACTGATTGGTTCAAAATTGGGAAAGGAGTATGACAAGGTTGTATATTGTCTCCCTGCTTATTTAACTTATATGCAGAATCCATCATGAAAAAGGCTGGACTAGATGAATCCCAAGCCGGAATTAAGATTGCCGGAAGAAATATCAACAACCTCAGATATGCAGATGACACAACCTTGATGGCAGAAAGTGAGGAGGAATTAAAAAACCTTTTAATGAGGGTGAAAGAGGAGAGCACAAAATATGGTCTGAAGCTCAACATCAAAAAAACCAAGATCATGGCCACTGGTCCCATCACCTCCTGGCGAATAGAAGGGGAAGAAATGGAGACAGTGAGAGATTTTACTTTCTTGGGCTCCATGATCACTGCAGATGGTGACAGCAGTCACGAAATTAAAAGACGCCTGCTTCTTGGGAGAAAAGCAATGACAAACCTAGACAGCATCTTAAAAAGCAGAGACATCACCTTGCCTACAAAGGTCCGTATAGTTCAAGCTATGGTTTTCCCAGTAGTGATGTATGGAAGTGAGAGCTGGACCATAAAGAAGGCTGATCGCCAAAGAATTGATGCTTTTGAATTATGGTGCTGGAGGAGACTCTTGAGAGTCCCATGGACTGCAAGAAGATCAAACCTATCCATTCTGAAGGAAATCAGCCCCGAGTGCTCACTGGAAGGACAGATCGTGAAGCTGAGGCTCCAATACTTTGGCCATCTCATGAGAAGAGAAGACTCTTTGGAAAAGACCCTGATGTTGGGAAAGATGGAGGGCACTAGGAGAAGGGGATGACAGAGGACGAGATGATTGGACAGTGTTCTTGAAGCTACGAACATGAGTTTGACCAAACTGTGGGAGGCAGTGGAAGACAGGAGTGCCTGGCATGTTCTGGTCCATGGGGTCACGAAGAGTCAGACACAACTAAACGACTAAACAACAACAAACCTGAACATCGATAAGTAAGTAGTATCAGTGTCATGTGACTCCTACCTGCTATTTGAATTGGTATAGCCCAGAAACAGGATTAATACTTCAGTGTGGGTGAGGCCAAGGAAACTAAAACAGTACGCAGAAGAATTAGGGCTGCCATATTTCAAAAAGTAAAAACCAGAACACCCCGAAAATTGTTGAGGGACACCACCCCACCCTGCTGACGGCAATTCCGGACGTATGTCATCCCTAACAGAATGTACCTTCATGCTCTCGACTTGCTTTGAATGCTTAAGAGGAAGATGTCTGGAAAGAGCAGGGAAACTCTGCTGAAAACATGCAACTTCTCATGCATTTGGAGACACAAAAATAAAATAAAGTCGGGGCATAATTAACTTTCCACCGAAACAGCAAACAAGCCGAGAGGAGGCCGCCCCCCCCTTTCCCCTAACTGCATGCATGGTGGGTGTTTTGATTAGAACAACAAGCTTCTGCCAGTGTTGAATAATGAATTTCACTCTAAGGGCAGCACTGTGTGAATACACAATGGTGTGAAAAGATTCTCTCTCTCTTTTTTAACATTTTATTCATTTCAAAACAAAACAAAACATAACACAAAGGAAACTTACATCATATTCCATAACAACAGTAATCTTAATTTTTACAAAAACCAAATCAAAAAAGAAAAAGAAAAAAAGAAACCCCCTCTCTTTTCATCCCCCCTTCTTTTCCCCCTCCCTCTACCCCTACCCCCCCCTGGACTTCCTGTCAGTACCTGATATATGATCAATATTTTAACCCAGATGTACATAACTCAATAAGATCTTCTACATTCAACATCTAATACATTACTTTCTCTTGGGGCATCTCGGTTAAACAAAGGTTCTAATAGTCCATTCTCCAAGATCATTCAAATGCTTGCATAGACAACAAACCTTTACTATATGTTTGCACGTATTGTTTGTATCTTCCCCAATTCTCTCCCAGTCCTGCTTCTGGGAAGCAAACACTCTTCTGAGAGCTCTTGGGCAAAACATTCAATGAGATCAACAACCACAGTGTTGTTGTGGTTCTCACTTTAAGAGAATTAGATGAGACTGTTTTCTTTTATTATGTCCTATAAAAATTATAACCAACCTTGTCAGTGCAAAACAAGCCCCTGCTTTAACCAAATCTCAGGTGTTGCATTCTGAGTTGTGCTTTTGTTCTGCATACCTGCTGCCTATCGGTGTGAAGAATCCAGCACCAAAGTGACTCACCTGTTTTAAGATAAATGTCAGATTTTGGTAATGAAACAACATTCCCACATCCACAGGAGCCTAGAAATCTCAAAGCACGTTGCACTAAAACAAAAACAAACCAAAAATTTTGAATACTGCGTTTCACTCTCATAATACTCCCGCATGAAATTTTATTGGTGGAAATTCAGCATGAAGTAAATATAACGTCTGCTACAATTTTCCATTAAAAAATAGACGATCTTCCTGCTTTACATATACATCCATGCCAAATGGAGTGGGTGGCGCTATGGTCTAAAACCACTGATCCTCTTGGGCTTGCAGGTTGGAAGGTCAAATCTGCACAATATGGGGAGCTCCCATTGCTCTGTCCTAGCTTCTGCCAACCTAGCAGTTCAAAAGAATACCAGTGTAAGTAGATAAATAGGTACTGCTGTGATAGGAAGGTAAATGGTGTTTCTGTGCGCTCTGGCACTTGTCACAGTCTTCCATGCACCAGAAGCAGTTTAGTCATGCTGGCCTCATGACCCGGAAAGCTGTCTGTGGACAAATGCTGGCTCTCTTGGTCTGAAGCGAGATGAGTGCTGCAACCCCATAGTCGCCTTTGACTTGACTTAACCATCCAGGGGTCCTTTACCTTTTACCCTTACCATGCCAAATACAAATGTATTCATGGGAAAACTTGAACAAGAAATCCTCACAAAGCCCATTAAGAAACCACTTACATGGTGGCGATGCACAAAAGATATCTTTGTGGTGTGGACAAATTGCAAAGCAAATCTAGAACAATTCATAAATTGCATCAGCTCTGCTCACCCAGCTATCAACATTCAACAGCACCATTGATAATCCATTCATCCCTTCCCTCACCAATGAGGAACAACAAAATGTCTACAGCAAACTCACTGATGCTCATACCAACCTAGACTGGAAATCCTGCAATCCGAATTGTATAACGAAAGCCATTGCCTACAACTTATCTGTTATGATCAAATGCATTTGCAAACAAGAACGATAAATACCAAAGAAGGGTCAGTGAATTTAAAGAAATCCCCCACGTTTATGTTTGTTTGCAACATCCACTAGGCTTCCATCCGCTTTTCTGCCCAGCTATAATCTCAACACAGATCCCTTTCTCTTTTGCTATTTGCATTGGAAGAAAGCTTCTACTATAGTTCCCATATAATTAGCAGACACATGACTCAGCTTTGAATTAAGACCATACCTGCTATTTACCATGGACAGAATTACCAATTGCATGAACGGCATCTCATGTAGTCTGGCTCTTAGTGAGTGGTTGCTATTCTCACTCCAAATAATAAAGGTGGACTTGCATTTTGTTGCCCATGTCTCCAGACCCTGGGCAGCCTCTGCTAGATCCTACGCAGGTTAGGCACAGAGGTCACTGGACTCCCCTATGAGTCTTTGAAATATTCAAACAGAGCATTTGGCTAGTAGCGGAAACTCTTCAGATCGATTCTCCCCATACCTCTGACCTGACACCTTGAGATAACCAAGTACAACAGCGCCATCTGCTGGCCGTTAGTTGTTCTAGCAATAGACCAAGCTTATGTTTTTGGGTGTCCTGTATTGACTCCCAAAGAGAAGACAGGCAAAAGGCATGAAATACCTTGCAAGTTTAAGGACTTACAAGGAGCTTCAGATAGACAAGGGAGAACAGGTTCATCAGTTGCCCTTTGGCTTTCCCTGTTGGCTTAAAACAGTGGTTCCCAAACCCTTTTGGGCCACTGCCGCCTTAGTCCCATAAATTCACCCCCTTACTCACCATCTTACTCCACATGTGCTCAACCAATTCAGTCAGTGGAATTGGTACTCCTACAGGGGCCACAGAATACCCATTCCACATTGGCAAGAACTTGATCGTTCAGCATGGCAACCCCTGAACTTCGGAACTCTCTGCCTATTGAGATCAAACAGGCGCCTTCACAGCAGTCTTTTCGGCGCTTGCTAAAAACAACATTCCTGTCTAGAAAAGCAGGATTGCCATATGTCCGGAGGTTACAGGGATTTCAAAGGTGGAATTGACGTCCGGGGGATGGGGTGGGGGAGCTCAACGACTTTCGAGGTGTTCTGGTTTTTACTTTTTGAAATATGACAACCCTAAGAAAAGCCTAGGGACGCGGGTAGAGCTGTGGTCTAAACCACTGAGCCTCTTGGGCTTGCCAATTGGAAGGTTGGCAGTTCGAATCCCCACGACAGGGTGAGCTCCCGTTGCTCGGTCCCAGCTTCTGCCAACCTAGCAGTTCGAAAGCACGTCAAAGTGCAAATAGATACATAGGTACCGCTCCCGCAGGAAGGTAAATGGCATTTCCGTGCGCTGTTCTGGTTTCGGTATTCTGTTGCGCAAGAAGCGGCTTAGTCATGCTGGCCCCATGACCCGGAAAAACTGTCTGCGGACAAACGTCAGCTCCCTCGGCCAGTAAAGCGAGATGAGCGCCGCAACCCCAGAGTCGTTCGCGACTGGACTTAACTGTCAGGGGTCCTTTACCTTTTTAAGAAAAGCCTACCCATATGCTTAGAAATCTGAGGAATTTTTAATCTGTTTTAGTATTTTAATTTTTTGTATGTTTCAAAGTAGGCTTGTGAATTTTTCTCGATTTTACTGTTTTATTTTTTGTAAACAGCTTTGGGGGTTTTGTTTTTGTTTTTTACAGCCAAGAGGTGTATAACTTTTATGAAATAAGAAATAAAAAATGAATGAATGAATGAAATTCATACCTGCAGCATCCTACTGCTGCCCCCTTGCTTCTTAGTGCCCCCCCCCTAGGTAATCACCATCCGCTTGGGAACAACAGGCTTAAAATGCCCACTGCTTAAGCCCACACATTTATTCCCAGGAACAAATATCAATTCCAGATGGATGCCAGGATGATGAACCCCATCAGTGGAAACCCTGCGGGAGGTTTTCGGCTTGTGCCATGAGCTTTCCCCCCTCTTCTCTTGGCCCTGCTCCTCCAGAAATGGGCTCCTGGAAGGTTGGAAGAACTGCCGGAGTGGTATGCCAGGGGAGAGGGAAAATAGGAATGTCTGTTTGGCCAGCTGATATATGCTAGTGCAAACAAGATTGCTTGTAATTTTGAGGCACCGAATTCCGTCCATTTCTATTTCCGAGGATTTCTGGTGAGCTGAACAGATGAAAAAAAACACGACCCTCTGGCAGGATAAGCAAAAGGCATGTGACTGCGAAGAGCAGACCTTTCCTCTGTTTCTGTTAACACCACGTGCTTAGGAGTTGTTGGAGAGGAATGATGTTTTGAAAAAATGAAGTTCGGAGCAGAAACCTCAGCTTCTTTGCTTGCTGTTAGAGAACACAGCCCTCTGCTGGCTAAAGCTGACATCAACGGAGACAAGTTGCCTTGAAGGAACATTCCCTTTGTTGCGCTTGCCTCAAGCAATTTCATTTAGCCATGCAGAACTTTTCTCAGGAAGCCTGGATCCTTCCGAGCTTTCCCCAAGAAAGGTAAGAACAATAACTGCCACCCCCCCCCCCGGAGTTTGTCCAGCTGTTGATACTTAATGCTCCTTTCCCCAAGCATACTCTTGTGATGGTGGAGAGCATTTTCTGTAGACGAGAGAGGCTTTGTGATAGCAGGCCAGATAGCTCAGCTGGATAGATCGTGATGCTCATAATGTCAAGGTTGCAGGTTCAATCCCTGTATGAGACAGTTGCATATTCCTGCATTGCAGGGGGTGGGGACTTAGATGATCCGTAGAGTCCCTTCCAGTTCTATGATTCTATGACCGTTCCTGTTGGGGTGCATGGGAAATGGAATACCCTATGCCTCCTGGTTCAATGCATTGGGCCAGGATAGGTGGTTGGTGGCAAACTCAACAGGAAGCCAAGACTGAATTTTGGAAGCAGTTTGAGTTTCGCTCAGATTTGGGGGAAAGATTTTCAGATCCCCCCAGTTCCAGATTTGGCCCCGTCACAACACACTGGAGATAATCTCACAGTAACTGAAGGTGTGAGGCGGCATCATCTTCTCTGATCACCTGGCAACCAGAGAAGTAGAACCTGTTGTCATGTCTACCAATTGCTCAGCAAAGGACACAGGCCCCAAAGACCATTCCTATGTGTGACCTGCAGACAGTGGAGCCATAAGCAGTTACATGTTCTTTTTATGCGTAGCACTGACAATTTGACAAACTTCTGTGATGAATAGAGCACGCCAGGCACTCCTGTCTTCCACTGCCTCCCGCAGTTTGGTCATAAATCACCATGCTGAGCTGGCCTCATACAAGAGTTTCGTACAATGCTGCTGCTGCTGCTGTTTCTTGGGAGACGATGAGGGCAGCAGTAGACTTTAGAATGTAATATTGAATAAGTGAAGGGGGGGGGGGAGAGACTTGTTGCTATGGTGAAAGCAAGGTGGGCAGCTGCTCCCAGCAGAGGTCCCTTCACAATTTCTTCATTGCTTCAAGTGAAGCTTCTGTGTTAACTATAAAGCTTTTATCTCTTCGGAGCAGGAGAGGAAGCAGTTGGATATTTGTCACCATGCAGAGGGACTTATTGCCTTCCAACGTAGCCATGACAAATTTCCTCATCTTTGAGTAACTGCATCCATTGGGCTGACATAGCTTCAGGATTAGACAGATTCTTGGAGGTCTATTAAGATACTGTATATAAATCAGGGTAGTGAATGGAATCTCCATGTTCACAGGCAACGGATTATCAATGCTGGGGACAAACAAACTGGAGAAGTCACTACAAAATAAAAAAAATCCTTCCAGTAGCACCTTAGAGACCAAGTTTGTCATAGGTATGAGATTTTGTGTGCATGCTACCTACCTGTAACTACCTACCTGTAACTGGAGTATGGCTACCTACCTGTAACTGGAGTAGTCACTGTGCAAATTCCACGCTTCCAAAAGGGGGTGAAAGCGCAATTCTGGATAATCCAGAATTTTGATCCAGCAAAGTGCAACCAGAAGTGGATCTATGCAAATATTTAAAAAACGCTGCGAAAATGCTTTTTTTAAAAAAAAAAAAAAGTTGAAACAAAATAAAAAATTCCCTCCAGCAGCACCTTAAAGACCAACTAAGTTTTTTATTTTGGTATGAACTTTCGTGTGCATGCACACTTCTTCAGATAGACTGAAATAGAAGTCCCCAGGCGCTTATTTGTAGAGAAAGGGTGGGGAGGGGTATGGGTGATTGACTGACTGATAGCTGTTGACGACTGTAAACGACTGCAAATGGTCTTGCATGAAACAGCAAGGGGTGAGATGGCTGAAGATCGCTTTCTCATGTATAATGAGATAAGAATCCAACGTCTCTGTTCAAACCAGGTCTCTCCATGGTTTTAAGCTTGGTGATAAGTTGCAATTCAGCAACTTCTCTTTCCAGTCTATTTCTGAAATTCTTTTGTAGTAAGACAGCTACTTTGAGATATTGTATAGAATGTCCTGAGAGATTGAAGTGTTCTCCTACTGGTTTCTCTGTCTTGTAATTCCTGATGTCAGATTTATGTCCATTTATCCTTTGGCGTGGGGTTTGGTCTGCTTGTCCAATATAGAGAGCTGAAGGGCACTGTTGGCATTTGATGGCATACACAATGTTAGAGGATGAGCAATTAAATAGTCCTGAGATGGGATGTTGGATGTTGTTGGGGCCAGTAATGGTGTTGTCCGGGTGTATGTGGCAGCAAAGTTGGCATCTGGGTTTATTGCAGGCTCTGGTACCAGTGTCCATGTTAAGTCTGGTTATTGTATTATTGTGGGTGAGGAGTTGTTTAAGATTGGGTGGCTGTCTGTAGGCAATGAAAGGTCTTCCTCCCAGAGCTTGAGAAAGAGAGCTGTCATTGTCTAGGAGAGGTTGTAGATCTCTGATGATGCGTTGTACTGTTTTAACTTGGGAGCTGTATGTGATAACTAGTGGTGTTCTGTTATTTTCTTTTTTGAGTCTGTTTTGCAGCAGGTTCTCTCTGGGTATCAGTCTGGCTCTGTTGATCTGTTGTTTAACTTCATCAGGTGGATATTTTAGTTCTAAAAAGGTTTGCTATAGATCTCTTAGGTGAGATTCTCTGTCTGTAGAGTTGGAACAGATGTCCATTTTATCCTTTGGCCGTTTATGTCCATTTATCCTTTGGTGTAGGGTTTGGCCTGTTTGTCCAATATAGAGATCTGAAGGGCACTGTTGGCACTGTTGGCATTGGATGGCATACACAACATCCAACATCCAACACATTTATACACAACATATTTATACACAACATCCAATAATCTTTTGCTCTCAAAACAAACACCTCCTGCCTCACTGTGAGTGCATAGCTGTCTTGGGAAACATCTGCAGGATGCTTATTTAAAGGATTGGATGTGTGTGCGCTAAAGTCCCCTTGCACTGGGAACTTCAGCCCATGCTGATCCCCCTCCTGCCCACTTGTCCAATGGGAACCATTGTTAGACTGATATAATCCTGTGAAATCTTCACAGCTGGCTTTCTCGTGATGGAAGGGACATGCCCATAGGGTGGAGAGAAGGAACTGCCTGGCTTTAGAGGGAGATTCCCATGCTTTCCATTGCCGCTGAATCAAAAGTGTGGGCAGCTGCTATGGAAATGTACCCTCAGGGAGGCCAGATGTCTCCTATTATAGAAGGTCACGACTTATTCCAGAAGATCAAAACACTTGGCAACCACTGCTTCACTTTGTTTTTCATGTTATGTAATGCATTTTTTCAGGATACAAACAGCAGCAGCAGTAATGCCAACGACTAAATTGGGCTCCTACAGGGACACTCACAATTTGTTCTGCTTGCAATTTAGATCCACAGCTTGTTCAGTATAATGTGCCAACCCAAGTCATCTCTCATTCGTTTTACTTAGGGCTGCGCTGCCATACGTCCGGACATTATTGGAAGGCAGAATAGACATCTGGGAGAATCTCCGAAAGGTGGTGCTTTGCCCTGGATCAATGGGAAAACTGTGGGGTTTTTTGGCTCAACAATTTTGGGGGTTTCCTAAAATTTTTGGGGTGTCCTGGTTTCCCCCCTGGACATTATCAGAAGGCAGAATTGACATCCAGGGGGAATCTCTGAAAGGCAGCGCTTTGTTCTGGATCAATCAAGCTCAACAATTTTCGGGTCTTCCTGTAAAAAGCTTTCGGGGTGTCGTGGATTTTACTTTTTAAAATATGGCAATCCTAGTTTTACTTCTCTTTTGCACTAGGGTTATTTAAGTGGTTTGCAGACCAGATGTGTTTACTTTCTGCCATGCTGATGAGACAGTGAGGCCAGAATGGGAAGACAGAAAACCCTAGCTAGGCCACTCTAACAAAGCCTATAATAATTTGTCATCAAGAAGAAAAATAGGGGCAGTGGCAAGAATCAGAAAACAGTGGCGGTTCTTGGCGGGGCGGGCCCCAAACGTTGTGCTGCCTGAAGTGAAGGACAAGATGGTGCCCTCCCTCTGCTCTGGACTAGGAGCTGGATCTTGCTTCAATGCTGAGAGGAGCAGGCTAATTGGGGGGGGCGGGCACAGATGAGGCCCATGGCACATGCAGGCCTAGATGGCAGGGACTGGGCAGAGGAGGAGGAAGAGGAAGACAGTATAGACTCTTCTGGTTGCCCCAAGGGTACCAATGCAATTTTTCTCTTTGTAAAAAGCAGTATAGATTTACAACAGGGGTTTGAGGGAGGTCACAGCTCAGAGGCAGATGAGGGGAAAAGTTGGGAAATTTTGGGAGAGGAGCAAGCAAAGCCGGAGCACCAGCTGGCTGACACATTGTCATTAGAAAGCATTCCAGACCCTCCATCTCCCAGAACCCGGTGAGCCTTAAAAGTAGGAGAGCAAAGAGCTTGAAGACAGAGGGCACTTAGCGGCACCTGCAAAGGAGGTGATGATGACGACGACGAATGGGGAAGTGGGAGAGAAGGGGGTGGAGATTCACTCGGGACAACACTATTATCCAAGAGGATGGGTTCTATGGCCTCTCTCGTTAAGTTTGAAATAAAAAAAGGGCTGTAAGAAACTTCTCCTTGTCTTTATACTTTCCTGGGCAATTAGCTGGGAGCCGCTGACAGCATCCTGACACTATCCTCCTGGGATGGTGGAAGTGGTGGGGCTCATGAAGAACAGCCAGGGGGCTCCTGCTACCACTTCTCTGCTTCCATACCCTCCAACATTTCTCGGATGAAAATACGGACGCCCCATTCCATAAAAATAATTTTACTATTTATACCCTGCCCACCTGACTCTGGGCAGCTTCCAACTTACATAAAAACACAACAAAACATTAAACATTTGAAAACTTCCCTATATAGGGCTGCCTTCCGCCGGCTTGGGGGGTTGGAAAACTCCATACCCTCCAGCACTTATCTGATTAAAATAGGGACGTCCTAAGGAAAAGTGGGACATTCTGGAAACTGGGATCAAGTCAGAAGCTGGGGTGGTTTATCTAAATCAGGGAAGCCCCTGGAAAATAGGGACACTTGGAGGGTCTGTGCTTCTGCCACCTGAGGCAGTTGCCTCTGTTTGCCTAATGATAGGGCAGGCCCTCTCTGGTATAGCTGGAGCATATTCAATGTATTGGTGAGAAGATTGTGCTCAGTTGCGCTCCCGATTACAATATTTATACAAGGGGAGGTATTCAGTGATCTGCTAATGTGTTTGTTCCATCAGGTCAACCATTTGGGCTTGTGGACGGAAATATCCCCCCCTCCTTTCCCCCACATGCTGTTTTGGAGGGTTCAGAGGCAATTTCAGGGGTTCAGGGGGCACATAGGGGGAACAGAGCCTTGTTTTGAAAGTGGAAGACCTTGTGCAGGGTCTCCATGGATGGAACTCATTAGCTGAATCCTGAACGTTGTTCTGCGGGGACCGTTGGGAACCGACCCAACCTTGCTTGCAGAGCTCTAATGTTTTGCCTGCATATTATAGGTAGGCCTGAGGGAGAACTTTGATTCAGTTCAAATGTCAAGGCAAACGTACCCAATCCACTCTTTCCCAAACAACAGATGAATCAAAACGCCAGCCATCCATCAAAATGTGTATTCCTCTGAATTTTGCTGTGTAGTTCTCCAGTCCAGTCATGTGCATATACTGGGATAAGGTGTTCATAATAATGTCAATCAATGAATGGCAGGAGAAACTATTTGGATATGTAGATTTAGCAAAATTAACTAATGCAATAAGAGGCGGTAGCAAACAAAAATTTGAACAGAACTGGGAGAAATTTGGAAATTATATGAAACAACCATGCCCCGCAATAAAATCCTGGATCCATTTCTAAAGATCGGTACTGGGTGTAAGGATTATAAAATAGAAGAGAAAATGAGTAAAGCATAGAATGGTGAGGGGAGCAGTATCTAACAAAATTTAAGGAGACCAAGATGTAGACAAGTGGAAGTATACGAATGGGGAGGATAATATATTTGTTTCAAAGATTTATGAGATATAATTTGTAAATGATTTGTTTTAGTTGAATTGGATTGAGTAAGAAGATTGAAGTATGTAATAGCAGGTATGTACCGGTAGTTGTATTATTGTATTATACCTGTTAGGGAAATCTGTTAGGTTTTTATTGTTGTAATTTGATGTGTTTTGATTTGATATGTTTTGATTTGAATCTCAATAAAGTTTATATATATATAAAAGGTGTTCATAATAGTGCATCCGTTGGTGAAAATGTACAAAATGCATTACATCAGGGGAAACTGGCTTGCAAAAAATGTGCACAGAAAATATGTGTACGGTATTGGGATGCATTAGCCCTGAAATGCTGATAAATTCTCATGGGGAGGAGTATTCTGTTTACAAATCAAAATCACAAAGTGATGTGGGAATGTGGAGAACTGAACTCCAGCCTGGGAAGATGAAAGACCAAGAGAAACCGAAATTTGCAGGTGCGACCATCCCTTGTTGATGTCCTTTTGTTTTGGTGTAACCGATGCCTGGGAACTGGATATGTGAGTGTCTGATTACCTATGAATGTCCACATTGTTTCAGGTTCTTTACTGTTACTTGGGAATCACGATAACAAAAGCTGTATAGTTTCAGGGCAAGGCAAATGTTTATCTCTCCCTTCAAAATGCTCACCACAAGTGGAAAGGGTGGTTACCTGTGGCCGCCAAATACCAAGGATTGAAAAGCAATCAGCAAACTGTTTCATTCAGGGGGGTGGCAGATGGATAAAGGGAAACTTTGCTTATGACCTGCACACCTTCAATTGTCCCTTTCTTTCCTCCCCTAGCTTTATATTACCTCACCTCAGCTTTCTATTGATTGGGTTTGTTAACATTTGATACATTTCGCAGATTGTGGAGCAGTGTGGCAGAAGTGACTCACTGGATGGAGCAAGGCTGCTGCTATGCTAGCATCCTGGCAAGTGGATCATGGCTGCTTACGAGGACAGGGAAGATCAGGGCAATGCAAACATATACTGGATAGCTCCCCCCCCCGTTCCAGTAAGCAGCAGCGACCCCAAGTTGTTTTCTTTCTGTAAAGCTGTGTACAGCTTTCCTCTCCTTCTCCTGAGTTTCAGTTTCCACCCTCTGCACTACACTAGAGCAGTGCGTCTGATTTGGCTGTGTCCCGAGCAAAATCAGGCCTATTTGGAGCAATCCAGGCACAGGTCAAGTCAGGTTGAGACAGTCCAGGTGAGGTTTAGTTGGACCACAGTGATTTAGGGCTGTCAGAGGGGCGGAGCATCAGGCAGGGAGGAGCAAATCAGCTGCCGAGCTAGTGCAGACACCTCTGACCCCTGAGGAGCTTGAGACACAGGCAGTGGTACGAACAAACCTCTTGGAGCCAGTGTGGTGTAGTGGTTAAGAGCGGCAGACTTGCAATCTGGTGAACCGGGTTCGCTTCCCCGCTCCTCCACATGCAGCTATTGGGTGACCTTGGGCTAGTCACACTTCTTTGAAGTCTCTCAGCCCCACTCACCTCACAGAGTGTTTGTTGTGGAGGAGGAAGGGAAAGGAGAATGTTAGCCGCTTTGAGACTCCTTCGGGTAGTGATGAAGCGGGATGTCAAATCCAAACTGTCAAATCCAAACTCTTCTTCTTCTTCTTCTTCTTCTTCTTCTTCTTCTTCTTCTTCTTCTTCTTCTTCTTCTTCTTCTTCTTCTTCTTCTTCTTCTTCTTCTTCTTCTTCTTCTTCTCAGGCCCAGCCCACTCATTTGCTTGCCAACTCCCGGGACTAAGAGATGTATCTGCCCTGCCCTGCTCTTCAGAAGGAAGATGCAGGGGGCAAGTCACTTGTTGGATCAATGTCTGTGCTTGTGCCAAGCCATGCGTCTAAACCTTCTTTGCACCTGCTATACCTTGGGACCATTGTCGTATGTACCAAACTTTGTTTATGCATTGAAGACTTTGGCAAATGGGAAGTTTGAGTTCTTTGTCCAGTAGTGAGGGCACTTCCCACCAGACCCCTCCCCCCCCATGAATTCTGCTGCTTAGAAGCTGGAAACAAGAAGCATGGTCCTGGTTACTGTTCCTTTGTGAGTGGCTTCCCACCTGCTCTCATATGGCGGGTAGAGAGGAGGAGATGCTTAATCCCCTACTCCGGCAATACCCGCAATACCTCAAGGACCACATCTCTCCATATGAACCTACCTGGACCCTGAGATCATCATTGGAGGCCCTTCATTGTGTGCCTCCTCCTCGAGAGTTCCGGAGGGTGTCAACACAAAATCAGGCCTTCTCTGTGGTGGTTCTCCCCAAGGAGGCTTGCCTGGCGCCTTCATGAGACACCTTTAGGTGCCAGGCAAAAATATTCTTCTTATGTGTTCTGGGAGGGCAGATTGTTGGTTTGTCCCCCCCCCCATTTTTCTTATGTACAGTAGTTTGTGGGTTTTTATATTGCATTTTTAGGTTGCGAATTGCCCTGCGATCTATGGATAAAGAGCAGGATGCAGATTTAACAAACAAACAAATAAATAAATTCCCCCCTTCACTTCCTGTTCCCAAGATCCTGGGCAAGGTGGGTGGTCTCTGGATTAACCCAGGGTGGGTCAGCCTGACTGGGGACCTCTGGATCAGGGATGAAGGGCAGATTAGCAGGGGGAGAGGGCTGATCTATGCACACAGTGACAAATGTTGGTGGATTACTTTTAAGGCAGAATTCTAATCCCTCCATTCATAGAAGCCTTGAAAGATGCTTCAAGGAGTCTCACCTTTCAGCAGCAGAAAATAATAATAATAATAATAATAATAATAATAATAATAATAATAATAATATATTTATACCCCGCCCATCTGGCTGGGTTTCCCGAGCCACTCTGGGCAGCTTCCAACAGAAATATTAAAATACACTAATTTCTTAAAGATTAAAAGCTTCCCTAAACAGGGCTGCCTTCAGATGTCCTCTAAAAGTCTGGTAGTTATTTTTCTTTTTGACATCCGGTGGGAGGGTGCCACTACCGAGAAGGCCCTCTGCCTGGTTCCCTGTAACTTGGCTTCTCGCAGCGAGGGAACCGCCAGAAGGCCCTAGGCACTGGACCTCAGTGTCCGGGAATAGCGATGGAGGTGGAGACGCTCCTTCAGGTATACTGGACCGAGGCCATTTAGGGCTTTAAAGGTCAGCACCAACACTTTGAATTGTGCTCGGAAACGTACTGGGAGCCAATGCAGGTCTTTCAAGACCGGTGTTATGTGGTCTCGGCGGCTGCTCCCAGTCACCAGTCTAGCTGCCGCATTCTGGATTAATTGTAGTTTCCGGGTCACCTTCAAAGGTAGCCCCACATAGAGCGCATTGCAGTAGTCCAAGAGAGAGATAACTAGAGCATGCACCACTCTGGAGAGATAGCCACTTACCAAACTTCAGGCTAATTCTACTAGTGGTAATCCCGGTTTTCTGATTGAGCCATTTAACACGTCTCCATCATAAGGGAGAAATTGGGACCAAACTGTTAAGAAATGTGTATTGGGTCTTACTTCTGCCTCTCGTAGAATTTTATTAATACTTCTCTGAATCAATCGGCTCTCTGGAATTAATTAAACAGGGTAATAAAAATGCACTTTTATGAACTTTCTCATTTTCTTTGTGCCCCAAGGAAGGGTAAACTTATTTAATTATCACCTCCCACACTGCCTGGGTAAGAAAGAAATTCAGGGAAGCTTATTACAAGCAATAGAAGATTAATTTTGCCCCAGTGAGCAAGAAGCTAGGAGCTGAACAGCTGTTTCAAGGCAATTAGCTTCCCAAATGCTTCTCTTAGTTAGGTCTCGTCTCGCTTCAGTTTTTATATCTATACATATATGTGTAGATCTAAAGGAGGACATCTGGTCTAAAGTAAACCAAAGTTACCTCTAACCAAAATTATTGGGGTGACTAGTCTATGGACCTACCTGCCTTCTGTGGTGCAGCTAAATACATCTCAGGGCAGGTCTTCAGAGCCCTGCAGATTAGGAGGTCACTGAATAGCCATGCAGAGAGCATCTAAAGTAGCATTTGCATGCCATGATACTATGGGGCTGGGGCCTGTCCCTGCAGCACCCTTCCTTTTCAGAAACATTTTATAGCCAGGGGCTTTCCAGCCAGGCATGACAGATGCTCATTTTATTGCTATTTCTTCCTTTAAAATATGTATTGTCCTTTTCAACAATGGTGCTTCTTCCTGTGGAAATTGTGCTGGTTATCAGGGCAGAAGAAACTTTACTTCTGGTAATTCTGACGGATGCTATGATTTAAGTGAGTTCAGAACGGGAAACGGCACATGCTGGGAGTGTTTCTTTCTCCTCAGGGTGTCAGGGGCTGGCTAGATGAGGAGGAGTGATGGAAGCTGCCTGACCAAGAGCCCCCCCCCCCGGGAAAGCGCAGAGGGAGAGAATTTCAATCCTGGTTGTGAGAAACCAGCCACACCCTGGGGGGTGGGGGGGGGGTGGAGCTGGGAAGTACTGGAGGCTGGGAGCTTGAAGGTTGGTGAAGAGGCGGAAACAGGCAGATGCCCCAGCACAGGGCAGGGACAGGAGTCAGACTTAGCAGTTCTCCCACAGAGGCACTCTGACAACTTCTCTGCAGCCCCCCTACCAGAACAAGACGTTTATTGATGGCCCTTCTTTGTCCACCTCCTGTGAGAGGTCCAGATGGTGGCAACATGAGAAGGGGCCTTTTCTGCAGTGGCTCCCTGTTTGCGGAATGCTCTCCCGAGGGAGGCTCGCTTGGTGCCTTCATTGCATATCTTTAGGCACCAGGTGAAAACGTTTCTCTTTTAACTGGCCTTTGGTTGGTTGACGTTGGTGGGAGTGGCTATTGGCTTGTTTTTGGTTTTGCTTCATTATGTATTTTGTGTTCTCATTTTGTATTTTTACATTGTAAATTGCCCTGAAATCATCATGTGAAGGGTGGTATACAAATCTAATAAATAAAAATAACCAAACACAGAGAATAAAAAAATTCCGTCCAGCAGCACCTTAAAGACCAACTAAGTTTTTATTTTGGTATGAGCTTTCGTGTGCATGCACACTTCTTCAGATACACTTGAAACAGAAGAGTCAGACCCTTATGTATATACAGAGGGGGGTGGGTGTGGGTGGGAATGGGTGATGGGCTGATGGGAGTGGTAAACCTGTAGATGGCTGTTAACGACTGCTGATGACTGCAATTGGTCCTGCGGGGGGAAAGCAAGGGCTGAGACGCTAAAGAAAGCTTGATCATGCATAATGAGATAAGAATCCTATGTCTTTGTTCATCCCAGGTGGCTCCATGGTTTTAAGCTTGGTTGTTGTTGTTTAGTCGTTTAGTCGTGTCCGACTCTTCGTGACCCCATGGACCATAGCACGCCAGGCACTCCTGTCTTGCACTGCCTCCCGCAGTTTGGTCAAACTCATGTTCGTAGCTTCGAGAACACTGTCCAACCATCTTGTCCTCTGTCGTCCCCTTCTCCTAGTGCCCTCAATCTTTCCCAACATCAGGGTCTTTTCCAAGGATTCTTCTCTTCTCATGAGGTGGCCAAAGTATTGGAGCCTCAGCTTCACGATCTGTCCTTCCAGGGAGCACTCAGGGCTGATTTCCTTAAGAATGGATAGGTTTGATCTTCTTGCAGTCCATGGGACTCTCAAGAGTCTCCTCCAGCACCATAATTCAAAAGCATCGATTCTTCGGCGATCAGCCTTCTTTATGGTCCAACTCTCACTTCCATACATCACTACTGGGAAAACCATAGCTTTAACTATACGGACCTTTGTAGGCAAGGTGATGTCTCTGCTTTTTAAGATGCTGTCTAGGTTTGTCATTGCTTTTCTCCCAAGAAGCAGGCGTCTTTTAATTTCGTGACTGCTGTCACCATCTGCAGTGATCAAGGAGCCCAAGAAAGTAAAATCTCTCACTGCCTCCATTTCTTCCCCTTCTATTTGCCAGGAGGTGATGGGACCAGTGGCCATGATCTTGGTTTTTTTGATGTTGAGCTTCAGACCATATTTTGCGCTCTCCTCTTTCACCCTCATTAAAAGGTTCTTTAATTCCTCCTCGCTTTCTGCCATCAAGGTTGTGTCATCTGCATATCTGAGGTTGTTGATATTTCTTCCAGCAATCTTAATTCCGGTTTGGGATTCATCTAGTCCAGCCTTTCGCATGATGAATTCTGCATATAAGTTAAATAAGCAGGGAGACAATATACAACCTTGTCGTACTCCTTTCCCAATTTTGAACCAATCAGTTGTTCCATATCCAGTTCTAACTGTAGCTTCTTGTCCCACATAGAGATTTCTCAGGAGACAGATGAGGTGATCAGGCACTCCCATTTCTTTAAGAACTTGCCATAGTTTGCTGTGGTTGACACAGTCAAAGGCTTTTGCATAGTCAATGAAGCAGAAGTAGACGTTTTTCTGGAACTCTCTAGCTTTCTCCATAATCCAGCGCATGTTTGCTATTTGGTCTCTGGTTCCTCTGCCCTTTCGAAATCCAGCTTGCACTTCTGGGAGTTCTCGGTCCACATACTGCCTAAGCCTGCCTTGTAGAATTTTAAGCATAACCTTGCTAGCGTGTGAAATGAGCGCAATTGTGCGGTAGTTGGAGCATTCTTTGGCACTGCCCTTCTTTGGAATTGGGATGTAGACTGATCTTCTCCAATCCTCTGGCCATTGCTGAGTTTTCCAAACTTGCTGGCATATTGGGTGTAGCACCTTAACAGCATCATCTTTTAAAATTTTAAACAGTTCAGCTGGAATATCATCACTTCCACTGGCCTTGTTATTAGCAATGCTTTCTAAGGCCCATTTGACTTCACTCTCCAAGATGTCTGGCTCAAGGTCAGCAACCACACTACCTGAGGTGTACGAGACCTCCATATCTTTCTGGTATAATTCCTCTGTGTATTCTTGCCACCTCTTCTTGATGTCTTCTGCTTCTGTTAGGTCCTTACCACTTTTGTCCTTGATTATGGTAATCTTTATACGAAATGTTCCTTTCATATCTCCAATTTTCTTGAACAGATCTCTGGTTTTCCCCATTCTATTGTTTTCCTCTATTTCTTTGCATTGTTCATTTAAGAAGACCCTCTTGTCTCTCCTTGCTGTTTTTTGGAAATCTGCATTCAGTTTCCTGTATCTTTCCCTGTCTCCCTTGCATTTTGCTTGCCTCCTCTCCTCCGCTATTTGTAAGGCTTCGTTGGACAGCCATTTTGCTTTCTTGCATTTCCTTTTCCTTGGGATGGTTTTCATTGCTGCCTCCTGTATAATGTTACGAGCCTCCATCCATAGTTCTTCAGGCACTCTGTCCACCAAATCTAAATCCTTAAACCTGTTCCTCACTTCCACTGTGTATTCATAAGGGATTTGATTCAGATTGTATCTTACTGGCCCAGTGGTTTTTCCTACTTTCTTCAGTTTAAGCTGGAATTTTGCTATAAGAAGCTGATGATCTGAGTTACAGTCAGCTCCAGGTCTTGTTTTTGCTGACTGTATAGAGCTTCTCCATCTTTGGCTGCAGAGAATATAATCAATCTGATTTCGATGCTGTCCATTTGGTGATATCCATGTGTAGAGTCGTCTCTTGTGTTGTTGGAATAGAGTGTTTGTGATGACCAGCTTGTTCTCTTGACAGAACTCTATTAGCCTTTGCCCTGCTTCATTTTGAACTCCAAGGCCAAACTTGCCAGTTGTTCCTTTTATCTCTTGATTCCCTACTTTAGCATTCCAGTCCCCTGTAATGAGAAGAACATCCTTCTTTGGTGTCATTTCTAGAAGGTGTTGTAGGTCTTCATAGAATTGGTCAATTTCACTTTCTTCAGCACCGGTAGTTGGTGCATAAACTTGGATTACTGTGATGTTAAAAGGTCTGCCTTGGATTCGTATCGAGATCATTCTGTCATTTTTGAGATTGCATCCCATTACAGCTTTTGCCACTCTTTTGTTGACTATGAGGGCCACTCCATTTCTGCTACAGGATTCTTGCCCACAGTAGTAAATATGATAGTCATCCGAACTGAATTCGCCCATTCCCTTCCATTTTAGTTCACTGATGCCCAGGATGTCGATATTTATTCTTGTCATCTCATTTTTGACCACATCCAGCTTACCTCCACTCATGGTTCTTACATTCCAGGTTCCTATGCAATATTTTTCTTTACAGCATCGGACTTTCCTTTCGCTTCCAGGCATATCCTCAACTGAGCGTCCTTTCGGCTTTGGCCCAGCCGCTTCATCAGCTCTGAATCTACTTGTACTTGTCCTCCGCTCTTCCTCAGTAGCATGTTGGACGCCTTCCGACCTGAGGGGCTCATCTTCCAGCGTCATAACTTTTATATGCCTGTTGTCTTTGTCCATGGAGTTTTCTTGGCAGGGATACTGGAGTGGCTTGCCAGTTCCTTCTCCAGGTGGATCACGTTTAGTCAAAACTCTCCACTATGACCTGTCCATCTTGGGTGGCCCTGCATGGCATAGCTCATAGCTTCTCTGAGTTATTCAAGCCCCTTCGCCACGACAAGGCATTGATCCATTAAGCTTGGTAATGAGTTCCAATTCAGCAACTTCTCTTTCCAGTCTGTTCCTGAAATTTTTCTGTAATAAAACAGCTGAATAAGGTGCTACTTTAAGGTGCTACTGAAGGAATTTTTTTATTTTGCTTTGACTCAGACCAACATGGCTACCTACCTGTAACCCAAACACACAGAGAAACCTATTCTATTGGCTGTAATAGAGACACTCTTTCATGCCTAATTTCAGCAGCGGGGGGACAGGACTCTGTAGGATTCAGCTAATGAGTCCTGTCAGCAGAAGTCCCAACATTTGCTTGGTCAGCAGAAACTGTCATGCTTGGGCCCAGGTAGAGCATTGAGACTTCATAATGCTCACCTCAAAGTATAGGAGAAATTTATGAGTGCAGTGGGAGGTTAGTTGAAATACAGAAGCCTTTCAGGTGGATTCCTATAGGAGGGATGGGGAGTCATAGGCTATTTAAGAATCGAAAAAAGTGGTCTGCGATGCAACAATGTTTTAGAGTTACTTGTTACTCTGTTATTTGCTGGGTAAAGATTAGGATATACATATATTAAAAGTTTGGTGCTACAGAATATATCACCATGGGAAAATATTACACTTTCAGCAAGTAATGGATTAGAATGTTGAGGTTTGACCTTTTGAAGTTTATGTCCAAACTTTAAATCAATAACTAATATCTTAGATTTTACTGCCGCTCTAGGGAGGATTAATTGTCCTTCTGGATGAAGTAAGGCATCGCCTTTAACTGCGAGTGCAATTTCTGAGGTTATTTGACAGACAAATTCACATATACTTAAACCATAAAATGAGCGTTCTTTCATTTATGATGATTGAAAAGAGACACTTCTCAAAAATAGTCACTCGCCACTCGACATTCATCAGTTTTAAAAGCACAATTGGCAGAATCATGCTCATTCCATTTGTCATATATGCAAAGTGTACTGGTTCTTCAATTTCCCTGTTCGCTCATAAAGTTCGGTTAGGGTAACTTTCTGCTACCCAAACTTAAAACCGTGCTGCAGGCCAGCATAAGCAGTAGTTTCCCGCTAATGCTCCATAGATAAATATTTTGTTTCAGGCTGGAGCACTGGTAATTGTATAGCATGCTAGGCACACAGGAATCAGCAACACAGGGATCGCCGCCCTGCCTGCCGCTGGAGGTCTCTGGGCCCTTGAACCAATACAAATACCCGGAAACAGGTTTGGTAGCATATGGAAGACCCTTCAAGTGTCCCTATTTTCCAGGGATGTCCCTGATTTAGAGAAGCTATCCCAGTTTCTGATTTGATCCCGGGATGTCCCACTTTTCCTTAGGGTGTCCCTCTTTTCATTGGAGAAATGTTGGAGGATATGGTAGGATGTCCCTATTTTCCTTGGAGAAATGTTGGAGGGTATAGAGTTATCTGACCCCCGAGCCATCTGAAGGCAATCCTATACAGGGAAGTTTTGTTTAATGTTTCCTATTTTGTTGGATTTTTTAAAAGCTGCTTGCTCTTCTTGCAAAACATGGGAATGTCTAGACAACAACATCAAAATATTGTGAATTATTATCTCCTCTAGTCCTCTTTGTTGATATAATTCTGCCATTACAAGAACTGTGGTTAATCTTAGCTGATTACTCCCATTCCCACCAGTGAAACAAAAGCGCACGTGATTGCTCAGCTGGGAAATGTACAAAGAACTTTGATCAAAACATGATAAATGATCCAGAAAATGAAAAGAACATCCATTAAGCCGCAGGAAATTAGATGAAAGGCATTTAAAAACTATGAAAAGAAGGTGCAAGCAATCATGTTGTCCTCTGAGAGTATCTGAGAGACATGAATAGAAAATATTATATTAAGGCAACAATTCTCATGCCCAATTCTTAGGAAGTTTCCAAGTAAATTATTTGTCACCACTAGAAACATTTCCTTAATGCAGAGAATATCAGTTTATAAGCCAGTAATGGGGGACTCATGGCTCTCCAGATGTTGCGACCAGGGTGTATTGGGGGGGGGGGTTAGGTAAAGGGACCCCTGACCATTAGGTCCAGTTGCGGATGACTCTGGGGTTGCGGTGCTCATCTCACTTTATTGGCCGAGGGAGCCGGCATACAGCTTCTGGGTCATGTGGCCAGCATGACTAAGCCGCTTCTGGCGAACCAGAGCAGCACATGGAAACGCCATTTACCTTCCCGCCGGAGCGGTACCCATTTATCTACTTGCACTTTGACATGCTTTCGAACTGGTAGGTTAGCAGGAGCAGGGACCGAGCAACGGGAGCTCACCCCGTTGCAGGGATTTGAACCACTGACCTTCTGATCGGCAAGCCCTAGGCTCTGTGGTTTAACCTACAGCGCCACCCGCATCCCCCACAGGACATGTTATGCTCCTTCTGGGGTAGTTTGCCCACCTTTAGTCCCCGCCATGCCTCAGTTGTCATCTGTGGCTCCTAGAAGCTGACATTATGTGACAGCATCCACACTCCAGGAAATGGCTTCGACTGGCCGGCTAAACCAGGTGAGGGTAGCTGATGGCTCTCAAACCTTCAATGGCGTCCCCTGCATGTGAAGACAAGCTATGGCAGATTCAGCGGACGAGATCAATAGTGGGTTCAGTGATCAGGAAGGTGGTTTCTGCATGTGCTGTAGAGGAAAATGAGGGACTATGGGGCTCATCAGCCTGGGAAGGTAGCACATCTAGGAGAAGGGAAACTCTGGTCCTAAACCTCCAGCGCCTTGCGGCTATACTAATTTGTGAGATAGGTTTAATAAAGAAAAATCAGTACCCACTGCCTTGTGGGACATCTTCAGGAGAAGAAGAGGCTAAGGAGAAGACACTACAGAAATCTTGAGTGGTTGAATGCATGGGCATAGCCGGGGTGGGGGCAGAGAGGGGCAGCTGTCCGCCTAAATCAATAAAAATCAATAAAAATACGTAGCTAACAGAGTTTCTGCCCCCCCAATAAAAGGCCTGCCCCCCCCCGACGAAAATCATGTATGCCTCCTTCTGACAACTCCTACAGACAGCTAAGCTGGTGCTAATTTTATGCTCTGCATTTTACTTGGGGGGGGGAGGGGAGAAGGGACCGCGGCCCCTTGGAATTAACTTCTATGATCTGGTGTAACTTTATGCCAGCTTAATTTAGGCTGGCTAGCTTTACACCAGTTTCTTGCATGCAGGATTGCTCCCTGAGTTTCTTGCTATAAAATGCCATTAACCCTAATAGAGGGCAACGAAAGTGAAAGGTCTTTAATTTTGTGATCAAGCTGCTGCAAAGAATGTATAGGGATGTCTGTGTGTTTGGGAGGGAGAGAAGGAGCACAGCAGAAAGGAAAAGTACTTCCTTGCATTTGACCTAACAAATAATTAAAGAATCCTAAGAGCCTTAAGCCAGCAATGCCAAAAAAGAGAGAACCCCACACAAAGGAACTCAGAATTCTTTGTCTCCACCCTTTTTTGCTTTAACAAGTAACTGGAACGCCCAAAGACACTATCTATTCAACAAATACAAAACTATGTGCTACATTGTAAAACAAATTAGTTCTGCAGCACATACGTTTGAGAATTGTGTGTTTGTCTATATTAGGGTTGCTGAGAAATTGCACTTTTTACTACTCTGGATATTTTTCTGCCGTGCATGGTTATTCAGAGTGGCAAAGAAATGGATTTCCAGATGGTGAACAACAGAACAAGTAAGTGCACAGATATCATTAGCAGATTTTTTTTGTAAAAAAATCTAGCTGTTCAAGACATCTAAAAATAGTACCTAATCTGTTTTGAGGATGACTTTGTCAGGGCGAGACAGTCTAGGACATGGTTTCCCTCTTGTACTGGTACATTTTAAAAAGCGAAAGAAAAGTCATTCAAAGTGTTTGGGTGACAGTTGTGAGATTCGGGACATTTGGGGTCAGAATCTTCAATGGAAGACAAGAGCAGCAAGCACAAATTGGTCTCTTGTCTGCTGTTTCCTCAGACCTGATGTCCCCCCCCTCAAAAGCCACCTGCTGCTTTATATATGATGAGAAGCTGTGGTGTTGTTGTTTTTAAACTGTCAGAAAAGAAATTAAATCTTAAACGCTTCCTTCTTTCCTGCTAGCAAGGGGTGGTGATGGGTTTTTTTAAAATAAAAAAAAAAGAAAACCAAAAGAATCAATGATAAGGTTTTGACTAATTTTGACTAATTTATTAGGTAGCTAATTTTTATCAGGCATAGAGCAGCCCAGTCCTTTATCTGAAATGTTTCATGTGTGTGCTTTCTTGAAATAAATATTTCTGCTGTTAATTTTCAACAGTTAAAAAGAAACTTTTCTAAGAAATCTTTGGTGGTTTCTCATTGCTTCTTTAAGGCAGACTTCATAGAGCCGATTCGGATTTCACATTTCTTTTCATTGTATTCAGATGCAGACAGAAATCTAAAAATGCAACATGAGAATGGGTCCTGTGATGTTCCTCCAGGTATAATCCTGGGGGGAAATCATTAGTCTGTAGAATCTTAATACTTTTGGTGTATCCCACAGTGTTCCTCAAACTTGGATCCCCAGTTGGACTACAACTCCCAACATCCCTAGCTAGTAAGACCAGTGGTCAGGGATGATGGGAGTTGTGGTCCAACAACAGCTTGGGGACCCAAGTTTGAGAAACACTGGACATTTGTCCAGGACATCTCTATGGCATATTGCTAATGGGGCATCTTCCAGATGTGGCTGGTTCGTGACTACCACCTTCCCTGACCATTGACTGTGCTTGGTGGAGCTGATGGGAGTTGTGGTTTAACAACTTGTGGGAGGGTACTGTATTGGTTATCTGGGCTGTGGATGATCTGCTGTGGATTCTCTGCTATGGAATTCCATCCAGCAAACACTTATTTGAACCCAAATTCTCCTCCTTCTCAGGGATAAACATATACAGCACAGTGGTACCTTGGTTCTCGAACTTAATCCGTTCCAGGAGTCCATTCAACTCTCAAAACCATTTGAAAACCAAGGCGCGGCTTTCGATTGGCTGCAGGAGCTTCCTGCACTCAAGCGGAGGCCTTGGAAGCCTTGTTGGATGCTTCCGAAAAATGTTCACAAACTGGAACACTTACTTCTGGGTTTGCAGCATTCAAGACCCTATTTTGTTTGACAACCAAGCTGTTCAGGAACCAAGATACCGCTGTATTGCCTTTCTGTACATTCTTTAATAGTAGATGTTTAGTTTAATCAATCAATCAATCAATCAATCAATCAATCATTATTATGCAATCCAAGACCTTTGGCAAATGACAGCAATTTCAATGGCTTGGATTCTTCCCCCCTTTTTCTTCTTCTTTCTTTTATTAGTTTTTAATTAAAGATTTTCTTGTGTTACAAACCAGACAGACTTCCAGCTGATGGGAGTCTCTCTAAATGGAGAGCTGTTCGAGTGATGCTTCGCCCAGCAGAATGGGGCAGGGGAGATGAGATTCATTGATCCCTTCTTCCCCCTCTCCTGAGGTGTCAACTTGTATAAAATATTGGGGGGCAGGTAAGCCCTGCCCTGCACAATTGATCACATGACACAATGCACCACACAATTTGAATGGCAAAGTCTATCAATTTGGGCAGGCCATCCCCCTTCAAATATTTTCTTTTGGGGAGGGCAAAGGGACGCTGGCCTCTAGGAATTGGCTCCCATGCTCCCCCCATAGCCTCTTGGGGCTCCAGAGGGCAGGTAGATTTAGGGGACCCTCCGGAGCAGCATGAGACATGGTTCACGGGAGGGGGTATCTGTGAAAATTGCACCCCTTCCTTAAGCAGGCAGGCTCCTCAGTCAGAGCTCTGAAGGGAAGGAGCCCTTTCATTCATAGTTGCCTCATTAGGATCCAAGCCATAATTTCCCAGTTTCAGGACTCTGGTTACCACCTCCTGTTTCTTATTAGAGTGCTCCCCATCTCCTGTCTCCTACTAAGCTCCCAGGCCAGTAACCCAATCTCTTGATCCCTCTGCACACAGAGACAAGGCTTCACTGCTGACAAAGGGACACCCACTCCCTCACCATTTCTCATTTTAAGTTTTCCCCAGTGAAAATATGTAACTTTACAAGAGCACTGGCGGTACATTCAAAGATGCTATAAATATGAAAAGGAAGAATGACATGGGAATACGAAGCGCTGCGGAAGGCATGCCACTGCAAATAGCTAATTGTCCAGTGATATAATTTGACACTTTTCTTCTCTCTTTCTCTCTCTCTTTCCACTCCCACACCCCTCACCCTTATCAAATTTTTGTAAGTGGTTAAAAGGAAAAGATTATATCTCTGAAATTACTTCACAGTCATTGTGCGTGAGTGGGGGGTGGGGTGGGGGAGTCGCTTTACAACTCATGCTTTCATTTGAGGTATTAAATATACCAAAATGGATTCTGGGCAAAATGAGAACAGATTTACATTTTCAGCACAGTATATTTTAATGACAAAGCCACATTGTAGAATGTTCCATAAAACACACCAGGAGAAAAATGGGGGATTGACACGTAGAATGTAGATTTCGATTTGTAGCAGGTGCAATTTCGCCCATTCCAGATGATTGTATGCAAATATCTTCGTAGGCACCTGCGCTTTGCAGGTAAAACTGAGTCATTAACTGTGTAAATGATCTATTTTTTCCCCGATGCAGAAAATTTCAGCAAAAATCAAACGCACTAATACAAATATCAGATGTTTCACGTTTTGTTTTGTTTTCTCCCCAGAGTTGAGTTCTGCTAAATTAATTTCAAATAGCATCGAGGAAATGTTGGAAGGTACGAGATTATACCTATATAACCAGCCAATACAGGATACACACACAATTTGGGTAAAAATGGCCCCCAAGGCTGAAGAGTGAGTGTGACAATATGCCACAGACCCACACTAAAAAAGAGAATAAGGGAAGGAGAGGCTATACCTGACCTGGTATATACCTGACAAAGTGCAGCACAAAGTCAGGCCATGGGAAATACAGTCTCTCAAAGGCTGTGAGAGGCAAAGTAAGACAATTGCCTCAGGCGGCACGCTCCCTAGGGGCAGCAAATCCCAACGTCAATTTTCTTCCCTTCTTGCTGCTGATGGAGATCTTCCCTCACCCCTTCTTCCCTGGCGGGGAAGATTGTGTACAGTATAGCAAGGGTGTGCTGTACTTTGCTATTGAGCAGAACAGTGCTATAGAATTTGCAAAACAAAAGCTGACTACTGGGATTCATCCTAGTGTTCTCTAAGCACACAAAGAGCAAAAGAATAGGTGAGACCACAGAACAGGTGGAAAGGATGATTTCATACTTTTACCTGAATGCCCTAAAGCTATGTACCCTCCTGGAGTCACTAACTATCTGCTCCCCATTGTACTCTTGTGCGCATTTTTACTATGCATCACCTTCCAGATTTAATTCGCTGGTTCCTGCTCTCCCTCACTCTGATCTCGTCACATGGAGGCATTAGGCACTGGCACCAATTCCAGGGGGCCCTCACAAAATTTTTATTGTGGGTGCCCAACCTCCACCCCCCCCACCCACCCCCCGACTGCCACCACCTTACCTCTGGTGCTCAGGCACCACGACTGGGCCGGGGACTGTGCTTCTAATGTGGGGGCTCTGTTGGGACCCACTGCAGCCCTGGATGGAGGCCACATGGCAGGCGGAGGTGCAGGTCCTGGTCCAGGCACCACTGCAATGTTGGAGCACACATGCCACACTGTGACGCACACCCTGAGCACCCACAGTGTGGTGCCCAATTTGGCGTTGCTGTGGCAGAGAGACAGGGGTATGCTTGTGTGTCGAAAGAAGGGAAATGGAGGGCGGTTTACTCAAGGTGGTTTACAAGCTGAAGATACAAAAAAAGAAGACAGCAACAATCACACATGTAATAAAAAAAATCTGATCCATATGGGGCACCACAGTTCTGAACTGGGTAGGGCTATTTTAGCAAGCTTACGTTACCTTTGTATGCTGACCTTTTTTAATTCCTCATTTCCAGACAAACAGATCAGTACTGGACCTTATCCACTGAGACAAAAGCGTCTTTCTAGCTTCCAGGGAGAAACTGAAGAGAGAGAAAAAGATTCTAACATTGAGAGCTTTGTGACCAATTTTTCAAACATCTTTGAGTCAGGTAGGATTAGTATATTCATTTTTATTCGTTCGTGTGTGTGTGTGTGTGTGTGTGTGTGTGTGTGTGTTGGGCAGAGAGGTGGAAATTTAAGACCTACATGTACAGTCTCTGAATCACCCCATTGTGAAGCCTTCAAGACTTGCTTCTCAGGATGTCTGCAGAATCTTGAAGCGGGATGTTGCTTAGGGGTCATTGTTGCGGTCCATATTTAATTTAGGAGGTGCTAGCTTTGCCGTTACTTGTGCTATTTTTGTATATCACTTTTAAAATCTTATTACGGCATGTGGGAATTGTTTAATTTTTGTGTGTATGTTTCGATAAGTTTTTATTTATCACTTATGACCACTATTCTCATATTTTTAAAATTATGTACAGTACATCTTTGCATGGTTGGAACTATGGAAAGGTGGCATGCAAAGAAGCAATGCTGATGCTGAAGCTGGAGACTCCCCCCTGTACTTTTTACAGCAGGGGTAGGGAACCTGTGGTCCTCTGGAAGTTGAGGCTGGTGGCCAATAGCTGGAGATAAAGTCCAGGTGTCCAACAACATCTGGTATCTGAAGAAGTGTGCATGCACATGAAAGCTCATACCAATGGCAAACTTAGTTGGTCTCTAAGGTGCTACTGGAATGAATTTTTTTTATTTTGTTTTGACTACAGCAGACCAACACGGCTACCTGTAACTAGAACTATGGAACATCTGGAGAGTCTCAGTTTTCCCATTACTGTTTAACAGTCATTATCTGTTCCTTCCATTCATCTCAAGGTCATGTTGCGTGGCACACATAGAGTCCTACTTGCTGGGACTGGGGAAGGGGATGGATGAAAGGACCATGGGATAAAATGGTTGGGAGAAGCTCGGACCCATTTTTCTATCCAGTTGCAGATTTAAATGTGCAACCTCATGCAAATCAGCCTTTGCCCCAAGTCTCCTCCTGAATCCTACACATGATTAAACAGACTCTCCTCCAACTCCCAGATCTTTTGCCTACTCAGAATGGCGAGGAACTGACAGAACGTTTCCTGCATGAAGTTGTGGGTATTCTCCTGAGTTACATCAAAAAGACCTATGATGGAAAGACCAAAGTGCTGGATTTCCACCACCCTCACCAGCTTCTGGAAGGGTTGGAAGGCTTCAGTGTGGAACTTTCGGATCAGCCAGAACCTCTGGAACAAATACTTGTTGACTGTAGGGATACCTTGAAATATGGAGTCAAAACAGGTAACTGTTTGTTGTGTTTATACAACATTGTTTCGGTGGCTAGCAGCCGTGGTAGTTATATGTGGACTTTGGGTTCACAGAGACCATGTGTCTGAATGGCAGTAGCTGGGAGTCAACCACAGGGAAGGGATATCGCCTCCTTGCCCAGCTTGTAGGCTTCCCAGAGGCATGTGGCCAACCACCATGGGAAACAGGATGGTGGACCACCTTGATTAGTTCGTGCTGTTCTAGCGTGCATCTTCCTATTGCAGTCTGGTGGCTTACAAACTTTCTATCTTCAGGGTAGACATAGAGCCATACATTCATCTGGCCATTGGTCTTGTTTATCTGCTGCAGGAACGAGTGCGTTCAGCACCATCCTACCTGCACATATGTGTAGTATAATATGTAACCCAAGAGCTTTAGACATATGCCAAATTCTTGTGTTCTTCTTTCTCCCTCCTCACTTTTATGGAAGAGCCATATGGTTGCACATGTCACAATCTCCAAGTGGTGAGACTTCAGGGGGTTCCAACGCTTACTCCGAGTTCGGTTTTTTTTGGAGTGTAGGTCCTTGGAGACTGTGGTGTCTTGTGGAAAAGAAGTAGATGTCCGTTTCTGTTTGTGTGTGCATCCACATAAGCCAAGAGCTTTCTTCTACCACAGTTGCTACTGTACCTCCCTGTACAAACACACACACACACACACACACACACACACAGAGAGAGAGAGAGAGAGAGAGAGAGAGAGAAACACCCCCACCCCCACATGTCATATCCCTTGGCTCTACCTATGTAGCAACCCCTCAAGGCTGGTATCTAGGGATTTCTTCCCACTTCACAATATATTTTAACTCCCACTAATTTCTACCACTAATTTAGGGTTGCCATACGTCCGAAACTACCTGGACATAGCTAGAATACAGCAGTCAGAACAGTGTCCAGTCGGAAATCACTGAAATATCCGGGAAAAATCTATGTCAGAAGTCTAGATTTTGGTGAATTTCCTTAAAAATAGCTCAAAACCCCCATTTTTCCTCTTTCACTTTTTTGAAATATGGCAGCCCTAACAAATTGGAAACTTTGCTGATGAAGTGATGCACCCCTAACATTTCTTCAAAAATGTTAAATCTATCTTAAATCTGTCCACATTTCAGGGCACCCTCGTTACTTCAACCAACTTTCCAGCGGCCTCGACATTATAGGACTTGCTGGGGAATGGCTGACGGCTACAGCAAATACAAACATGTATGTACGTGCTATGGTCCATGGGGTCACGAAGAGTCGGACACGACTAAACGACTAAACAACAACAACAATGTACTGTAGATTGTCGTTTTTATACAATATTAATCTGAATTAAGTAACGACAGCGAAACCAAACTCCTTTTTTTATTGCTCTTTAAGAATGCAAAGGATGTATGAGATCCAGCAAACAGAGACTAAATACATTCATGAAATACATTGGGAAGACAGGTTTATTGGACTCAGAGCGATGGAAAAACTAGAAAGAAAAAAGTAGTTAAGGAGTCCAGTTTCTACTGAAATAACAAAAGTTTCAGTTTAGGGCCAAATGATATGATTTAAACATGTTTAGCGCCCGTCACACCACCTCCTTAACATGCACCTCTCTGTGTGGGGATTCTGGTCTGGATTGGGGATACAGCATGAGAGGAGAGTGAGTGAGCCCTTCACTCCATATCCTCTTTTAAAAACAAAAAATGCTACTCCTTGAGCTATTGCTTTGAAAACACTATTTGCAGCAAGTAGTATCTTCCGGGACGAATAGCAGATTGCCCTGAGGACAATAACGGATTGCCCTGAGGACAATTGTAGGCAAGATTCAAACAAAGTTAAGCATGTTTAAGTCTCACTTGAATAACTCCTCTTTAAATCAAAAGTAGGGAGCCTGTGGCCTGCAAGGTGTACTCGGACTCATCTCAGTGGTCCCAGGCAGAATGTCTCGGGTTTAATTCCTGGCATCTCCTGGTAGGGCTGGGAGAGACTCCTGTCTGAAATCCTGAAGAGTCGCAGCCAACCAGCATAGAAAATACTGAGCTAGATAGAAGTTAAAGGTAAAGGTAAAGGACCCCTGGACAGTTAAGTCCAGTCAAAGGCGACTATAGGGTTATGGCGCTCATCTCACCTTCAGGCCGAGGGAGCTGGCTTTTGTCCACGTTTCTGGCACAACAGGACACTATGATGAGTGCCAGAGCGCACAAAAACGCTGTTTACTTTTCCGCCGCAGCGGTACCTATTTATCTACTTGTACTGGTGTGCTTTCAAACTGCTAGGTTGGCAGGAGCTGGGACAGAGCAACGGGAGCTCACTTGGCTAAACCACTGAGCCTCTTGGGCTTGCTGATTGGAAGCTAGAAATACCAGTGGTCTGAGTCAGTATGAGGCAGCTTCCATGACTCCAACAGTCCCAGTCAGAATGGCCAATAGTCAGAGATGATGGCACTTATAGACCAGCTGCATCTTGGAGGACCACATGTTTCTGCTGTAAATTTACAAAGTTTGTCTGACTGCCTTAATAAAAGTCCACTGAGAAATAAAAATACGTAATGATTGTTAGTTTGGCTGGATCATGCCTAAGTAAGTTGGAAACAATGCCTTATGAGGAACAGCTTAGGGAGCTGGGTATGTTTAGCCTGGAGAAGAGAAGGTTAAGGGGTGATATGATAGCCATGTTCAAATATATAAAAGGATGTCATATAGAAGAGGGTGGAAGGTTGTTTTCTGCTGCTCCAGAGAAGCGGACACGGAGCAATGGATTCAAGCTACAAGAAAGAAGATCCCACCTAAACATTAGGAAGAACTTTCTGACAGTAAGAGCTGTTCGACAGTGGAATTTGCTGCCAAGGAGTGTGGTGGAGTCTCCTTCTTTGGAGGTCTTTAAGCAGAGGCTTGACAGCCATCTGTCAGGAATGCTTTGATGGTATTTCCTGCTTGGCAGGGGGTTGGACTGGATGGCCCTTGTGGTCTCTTCCAACTCTATGATTCTATGATTCTAAGTATAAATAGCAACTATTTACAGAAGACATATGCAAACTTTATAGAGGGCCTTTCTCTCACTTGCCTGGAAGAATAACACAATGAATTCTGATGTGCTTTGCACTTTTACAAGATTTTTTAAAATAACAACTATCCCATCAATTTTTCTGCATTGCAGGTGAAATATATAAATTTTCAGAGTTTTGGTGGGTTTGGCTGTAAGCAAATTTGAATGCTTAAATGACACATCTAGAGAGGTCAACAGTGCTGGGCTTCCTGTTTCCAGCGGTGGGAAATGGCTGACTCCCATATGATCGGACCCCAGTCGTGTCAGTAATTCAGGGCTGATATGGGGGTAATTAGCCCTGGCAGACTCCCCAGGATGGGGGAGGACTGTCTCGTAGACCTGCAGATTGTCCGAGAATGTCAGCTTGCATCAAGGTGCAAGCGGCAGGACACTGGGTCCTTAGAGTCACTCTCATAGCCGTAAATATCTGTTTGATAAAATAATCAGATTTGGGCAATACACAGACATAGTCTGGACCGAAGAGGACTGAAGAAAAACCTGCAGATTTGTACAGTCCCTGGCTCGGACTCCAAAGCTCGGACTTCAAAGAGATTCTCATCATGATGTTTGGTTTACGGAGGTATTAGTACATTCTTTTTTCTTCACAATACTTACAATTGGTTTTCCATGCCAAGCCTCATTAAGAAACTTAATTTATTTTGAGGAGTACAGATGGACTGCTATCTACAATTAAACATTTAATTGTGCAGCTTTGCTTGGTTTGAAAGACTTGATAAAGAAAAGAAGAAACAAGATGGCGCTTGTTAATATGACACAGCACAGAAAAAATGCGAGTTCCTCCCTGTTTTGAAGGAAGTGGGAGATGCTTGTTGGCTGACTTTGTAGTGATTTGAGACAATAATTTGGTAACATACAGTGCATCTGTTTGCAGAATTTCTTCATTAAATATGAGAGAGAAGGCTAAATGGATGTCTAGCAGCTCCCCTCCTAGGGCCCATGTGAAATGTGTGGTCTCCGAAAGCCGATCGATCATCAAATGATTCATATCGGTGGAATACAGTTTATTTACATTGCAATATGCAGAATGTATGCCTTACATTAAGCAACACTTGGATAACAGCCCGGATAGGAGTAATTTAACATCTTAACAACATGGGAGTTGCTGCGTCATTAAACTCTAAATGAAGACTTGGAAAATAGCCTGGATCGGAAGATTGGAATGAAGTCAGGAAAAGCTGCGCTGGCAAACAGACAGTTGGAAAAATACATATTGACAAATAAAGCTGTACTCAATGGGTGTAAGGATATATGATTTTGGACATGATTGAGAATCGCATAGCCAGGGACGGAGAACTTTAAAGCGTTAAAATCAGAACGTGGCAAATAGGGTAACAACAAGAAGAAGGCAGGAACAAGGCATGGGAGATATTCTTCAAGAGGTCCATACTATGGGAAGCCCGGAAAAATCAATAATTAATAATTTGGACTTCAATTTGCTGTTTTTGTTTTTTAAGTTTTTAATTGGATTATGATTATATGTTAATTGGCTGTTTATATTGGAAAATTAATAGAAATGATTTTTTTTAAAAAGAGAGAGAGGTCAACAGTGCTGAATCTTTACCCTCCATACTTTAATTACATCTGTAACACTATGAACAGCAGAATTAGTCTCCATAGCGAAATTTTAACAAAGTGGGCATTGTGTAAGAACTCTTCAAAAGATGAAGTTGGAAGGAGTCTGAGAAACGTCAATGAAAATACTGTTGATAACTTCAGATATAAACAGAATAATGTCCATGCCAAGTTCTTAAAGAAAACTTCAACAAATTTAATCGTTTTCCTCTGCTGTCTTAAACATTATGTAATGAGCTGGAAACAAAGATAGCTTATTGACTAAATTTGGACTGCATCAAAGGCTTCAAAAGCTTTCCAAAAAGCCTTTTTGTTGTTGTTCAGAATTGAAGACAGACCTTCACAATGGATTTTACTCTTGCGCATCTTTGATTGGAAAGAGTGACATTTCAAAAATATTCTTAAAACTCCTGTGTGGCATGGCATCTCAAAGGCAATTGATTTCAACCCAATGAAATCAATTGGGCTAACTTAAATCCTGTCAATTTCAAGGGACACCTTCTAAGTGTAACTAAGCCTGGATCCAAACCAGTTTAATTCGATCACCAGAATGAGTCACTGAGAATTACACCATTTGAGTTTGATATTTTGGAATAAGTCTTGAGAGCTTTTGAGACAAAGGCAAAGATCGTAACAACTGTGCAATCCATTCTACATGCCCAGTGGACCTTTGAATTCATGTTCATTCCAACTGCCCCTTTGATGCACAGCTCTCTGCTTCTGAAGTTGAGGAGAACTTCAAAGTCCAAACATGAAAGCGCCAGGGATATATGGCAGCAGTTCGAGAAGAGCAGCAAACACTAGGATGGCCCTTTCCACATTTCCTGATTAGGCGCGGAGATCAGCCTGAATTCAGTGGAGCACCATGACATTTCCCTTTCCTATTAATGGAATGTACTTCCATTATGTGCTCTCAACAAACCAAGCACCGGACATGTGCTGTGTACTTCAGTATTTCTCTGTACCTTTGTGGGTGGAAATGTCCATTACGCTCACGGTTAGCTAATGTTGTTCTCTGAATTTGGCACCAGCAGTACAGGATGACTCCAGGAGAGGATAAAAGGACCAAGGCATGGAGACAAAGTGCAGTGTGATCAAAAGGGGATTTTGATCAAAGGGAGCATGAAACTCAACAACATAGCTTCAGGGCTCGAAACCCATTATGCACTTACCTGTACTGTTCAGTAAGCTTTGTTTACCAGCTAACTGGCAAACACACCTCTCTTTTTGGGAGCGTGGGGAGGGGCGGAGCAGAGCAGAGCAGAGCTGACTGTGCCAGTGTTAGATAGCAGCTTTGTGTTCTTCCACCACGTGGAACACTCGGTATGGTTAGAAAACAAACATTTGTTGGGAAAGTTGCTTGATGCTGAAGAGAACAGAACTATAATAATAATAATAATAATATAATAATAATTTATTATTTATACCCTGCCCATCTGGCTGGGTTTTCCCAGCCACTCCGGGCGGCTTCCAACAGAAACATTAAAATACACTAATTTCTTAAACATTAAAAGCCTCCCTAAACAGGGCTGCCTTCAGATGTCTTCTAAAAGTCTGGTAGCTGTTTTCCTTTTTGACATCTGATGGGAGGGCGTTCCACAACCGAGAAGGCCCTCTGCCTGGTTCCCTGCAACTTGGCTTCTCGCAATTGGGGAACCGCCAGAAGGCCCTCAGAGCTGGACCTCAGTGTCCGGGCAGAACAATGGGGGTGGAGACGCTCCTTTAGGTATACTGGACCAAGGCCGTTTAGGTATACTGGACCAAGGCCGTGAGTACCAACACTTTGAACTGTGCTCGGAAACGTACTGGGAGGCAATGTAGATCTTTCAAGACCGGTGTTATGTGGTCTCGGCGGCCGCTCCCAGTCACCACTCTAGCTGCCGCATTCTGGATTAGTTGTAGTTTCCGGGTCACCTTCAAAGGTAGCCCCACGTAGAGCGCATTGCAGTAGTCCAAGCGGGAGATAATTAGAGCATGCACCACTCTGGCAAGACAATCTGCAGGCAGGTAGGGTCTCAGCCTGCGTACCAGGTGGAGCTGATAGACAGCTGCCCTGGACACAGAATTGACCTGCGCCTCCGTGGACAGCTGTGAGTCCAGAATGACTCCCAGGCTGCGCACCTGGTCCTTCAGGGGCACAGTTACCCCATTCAGGACCAGGGAGTCCTCCACACCTGCCCGCCTCCTGTCCCCCACAAACAGTACTTCTGTCTTGTCAGGATTCAACCTCAATCTGTTAGCTGCTACCCATCCTCCAACCGCCTCCAGGCACTCACTAACTCTTGGAGGCTTTCATTCTCAGTAATAATGTTTTATTATTATGTATAACATTTCTGTACTGCTGTCCAACCTGGGAAAGTTCAAAAATATCATTATTCCCATCGCCATCGCTGTCATCATCAGTGGTGTGTGGTCAATGGACTACGGGGACGAGGCTAGTTCCTTAAAGGGTCCACTAGTCCTCCCACTGGCTTTGGCTGCAGCATCCTGGAAGCCTGATGCCTCCGTCCCAAAGCCCGGGAAGCTTCTTCCTGGCTTAGGGAGGGAGGTGTGCTGCTCACATATGTGACATCGGCTCCTGCATGCTGGCACCTCTGATCCTAACTGTTCCCCTACAAAAAAAATTGACTGCACACCACTGAATCAATCATCAGAATAGATGTGTGACAAACTGAACTCAGACATAATTTGTGTGGCGATACCCCGATGCCTCCCCGAGAAATAAAAACACTAGACACATTGCATAAGGTTAATGGGCATAGAAGGCCACAACTTTATTGATTACGGATGTAGAGAGGTATTGGCATAGGCATTGGATCTAACCGACTATATCCGACTCCAGCCCGCTCTGCTGGCAGTCTGTGAAAGGTTAACCACCGTTGGATGAGTCCTGCAATGCACATCAACAAGGAGCTCATCCTGGGGCCACCGCTAGGGGCGTGCCCTCTGGCCCTCACCTACCACGGCTTCGGACTTGGCAACGCCCCCGGACTCCTTAAGGGAGTACCTTTCCGCATTTTGGGGGAGGTGATGGCCGCAACCTCCCCCCCACACCTGTACCTTCACGAGATAATCCAATGCCTACCGCCAAAACCCAAGTTGTGACGAGTAGCTACGAGGTAGGCGAAAACCACAAGGCCTGAGCCAATTTGCCAAGTGGGAAAAACTCCTACCAGGCCCCAATAGGCGACCAACCGTAGTCCATAGCACTGTCACGAAGAAACCCTGCCTACGTGGGGGAGGTGGGTGGGAGAAACACAGTTGTTGAATCCAGAAGAAGCAAGGCAGAGTCCCTGCCGCGCTCTTGTTCAAATAGGCGAGCCGCGCCCCCAGAGCGACCTAATTGGCTGTGCTAGGGGCGTGCCGCGGCAGGGAGATGACCAATGGGCTGGGGGGGAATGCTAACCATTCCCCCCCCCCACACGTGAAGGCCTCGTGGCGCCCACAACATCTCCTCCCCCCGAGGTGGGGAAGAGACTATCTTAAACAAGCAGTAGGGAACCTCGGGACAGGGATGGACTGCCTAGTCCTCAGGAATTTCCCACACTCCCTTGCTAGTCCTACTTAGTGCCCTCCTTTGTGCTTTTTGCCAGCTGGTATGAGATAATGCCCCTTGCTCAGCTGAACGGAGCTGTGTGCACAGAGACATTTTGTTGCTGGGATGTAGCCTACAGTACAAAGACAAAAGTCCACTGACTTTTGCCTCTGATCCCGCCCACTTCTTGCTCTCTAACCATCCCTACTTTTGCCTCTGGCTCCACCTACCACTGGCATAGGTTTCTCCACCCTTGACACAGAAGATGGAAAAGAGGATGGTAAGAAAAGGTACTTGAGGAAAGGAGGGATGGAAAAAGAAATGTGAAGGCCCCTGATTGAACTCTATCTGTGCACAAGTAGCCCCAAGCAACAACCTACTTCATTCTCATAGATGGGAATGTTCATTCACACCTATATGTATAAAAAATTGCATCCAGCCAATTTCTTCAAGGCAGGGTGAGCCTTGGGATATAGATGCAAATGAACATGTATCCAGGTGTATTAATACATCCCTGTTACCTTTCTGCGTGAAAGCCAGTTTCTGTGAGGAATTCTCTGTTGTTTTACTGAGGTGGAAATCTGTATTGATTTTTCAAGCTATTCTGATGAGTCCATTTTGTGTTTCTGACTGCCATTTGTCGTTGTGTTTTTTTATATATAAAAAATTAGGTTTACTTATGAAATAGCCCCAGTATTCATTGTAATGGAGGAGATCGTACTTAGAAAAATGCAAGAAATTATTGGATGGGGAGAAAGTGAAGCAGATGGCATATTTTCTCCCGGTAAGTAGATCAAAAATTATTATTCATCCAATGAGTTCTTATTCAAACCCTAGAACCGACATGGATCATTTGCTGACATTTTAAAATGTGAACATTAATTTGAAGATAGCCTGTGTATAGAAAGATGGATAGATACTGGCTCAAAATCACTGTAAGAATATGTTTCTTAAGGGGAGGGTAGAAGACTGGGAAAGTGTTATGGCTAGATTACCAAGTCAAAGCTTTAAAGAGAAATACTGCCTGGGGGAAACTTGCAAGCAGAACCTGGTATGTTATGTATAATACTAATATAATAATAATAATAATAATAATAATAATAATAATAATTTATAGCCCACCCACCTGGCTGGGTTGCCCCAGCCATTCTGGGCAGCTTCCATCACACAGAAGAAGAAGAATAAAACGTCAAACATTAATAGCAACAATCTGATACAATATAAAAAGTCACAATAACTTTAAAATAAACAACTTATATCAAATGAAGCAATGTTCAACAATCCATTAGAATCCAATAGTAAACAGTAAAATTAAATGTTTACACATATTCAATTACAATGAAGAATGACTAATATATAATCAACAGCAAATGCATAGAATACCACAAAACATACAAAACCATGTAAGAGGATCAAATGGAGAAGCGAGGACAAACAACTTATAAATTTATTTTTAAAAACTATCCCTGAAGTCCTCTTTTCGCAGCTGCTTCTGCTGTTCTCAAAGTCATGGTCTTGGAATGGCTCCCAGGGCTGGAAGGTGGGGCAAGGCAGGTGGAAAAAAGCCATTGCCTGCAGAAAGTCTCTCTCCCCTGTGATCTTCTGTGGCTCTCAGTGACAGGCGTTCGGAAGCATTAGTCCCATTGACTGTGGAGGAAGCGCACTTCCTATAGGAAAAGAGCCACTACATGGAATGATAGATAATGCTCTCCACTTGGTAATCTGTACAGTGGACCTGATGTGTTATGTTGTACTGTTCATTCCCAAGGAGACTAAGCTATTCAAGCAGATGCTTAACTTCTGCCTTTGTCTTCCAGGGGGCAGCATATCAAACCTCTACAGTGTTCTAGTTGCCCGCTATAAACGTTACCCTGAGATTAAAACCAAAGGCATGGCAGCCATTCCAGACATCATACTCTTTGTTTCTGAACATGTGAGTATACACTCGCAACAAAGTCTATGCAATGTTATTTGTCTGTGATATTACGCCTTTTAATGATAATCCTGTAGAGACTTGTTATCACTATATTTTAGTAAGGGTTTTTTATAAGACCAGTATTAAACCTTTGTAAGCTTCTTCTCTTTTTGTTGTTGTTGAAGCTTTGTGTGGGTGGGTGTATGTATATATATAAATCATGCACGGCTGCTATGCTTGTCTTTCAAGAACCGCCACCCTAAGTCAAATCTAACCGAAATCAATCAGTTTGCAACAAACATTTTATGTGTGCATGCAAAATATCAAAATGGGTACTCCAAATTTGCCACCAATTCATGGTAAATTGGAGGGGCCATTTCATTCCAGCCCTAGTTCAAACATCTCTATTCTCTGGGGGGGGGAAACTAACAACCTGGTTCTGCAAGTTTCAAGTAAAGATTGTGTATACTCTTGTGAAGATTTGCCTGATTCCCACATTGTGACCAAAAGAGCTCAAATTTATGCCTGGTTTCACTTGCAAAACCAGGTGGAAAGTTTTCAAATATCAGATTTTATCTTCACCCATTGATTTCAATGGAGCTTAGTCATAACTCATTGCTGGCCTTAACTGGGTTGTGGCCTTCGTCAACTTCATAAAATATTGGTTGGTAACCAGAGAAATCTCAAGGATGCCTTATGAGCTGGTGGCAATACCTCCCCCACATCATTAGAGATAATAAATACTTTGGAATGGTTACTCTGAAACCAGCAAACACAGGAATGGGCTGTTTCCCCATGTATGATGTTCACTCTGCTCCTCAAAACAATAATTCAAGTAGTATTTTAGCTGAATTGTACTCCCCTAGATGTCAACAGACGACAAGGGCTTAAATCCCTACGTTGTCTGTCTTTGTATTTCTTTAACATAGAAGCAATCGTGAAGCAATCTTTCAGCTCTAATGCATGTTGTGAGATCTTTCCTCTATTTAACCTTTTCAACCTTAATATCTAAGAGCCATTATTCCGTAAAGAAAGCTGCAGCGGTTCTTGGGATCGGAATGGATAATGTTATTGTTGTCAAGTGTGATGAAAGGTAAGGCCTTCAACTGCCTTTTGCGCATGATTTTTATATCCACTCAAGCAATTTACTTGCATTTGCAGAGATGTGTGAACCTTTTATTTCTTCATATTCTAGATTCACATATTAGGAACACATACAGTATTAGGAACACCCCAAAAAACAAATGTGTTGCTTTCAATGCAGAACTGAATTATGTTTCCTGTATTTTAGGCATAATATCTGAAATTCACTTAATTGCACATCATTCAGTGAACTGCCCTTTAAGTCACCGCATTTCAATAAGTAAAAACCAGGACACCCTGAAAGTTGCTGAGCTTTTTTTTAAGGAAGCCACAAAAATCGTCAAACTTCTTTAAGTCAAACCCCAAGGTTTGCCAAACCCCAATTGACTTGCCTAAGAAAGTGCTGGCTTTTGGAAATTACCCCTGGATGTCAATTCCACCTTTGAAATTCTGGTTTAGCTATAGGCCCAGAGGTCTCCCAATTGGCTTCATTCCGCAATGGCTTATGCATCCAACAGTCATGTTTTTTTTCACAGATCTGATAACAATTTCTCAGACCTCCTGCCTCTTTTGGGCTACTTGGCAAAAAGCCTTTTAAAGATGGGAAGCTTAACATATTGTTTAGCACCAGAACTCCATTCAGTGGCTGCCTCCCCAAAATGCACTGTGCATTGCATCATTTCAAAGCATTCTGGGAAAATACCATGGTGACCACCTCAAAAAGTGGCAGACATCAGGAGATACAGTAGCTGCCCAAATCAGCTCTGTTGCTACAGCAAAAACAACAGTTAGTGGTTTATGTAAGGAAAAAACCAATGAAAACAAATGAATGGAAATGAACGAATTGTAGAAAAATTCCAAAATCTGTATCAGGAGAATACTTTTAGCAGGTCAATCAAAATGTTGCAAAATAACATTGGGGCTTTTCAGTTCTCCAGAACAGAATGGATGAGACCAGGAAAAAGTGCTGGCAGTGAAGTCATGGCGTCTGCATTTGGGTCATACCGTAGCTCACATCCACAGCAAACATTTCAAGCACATTTAAATTTCACGGCTTCTTACAGAGCTACAATTCCTAGCATTCTTTGGGGGGAGCTGTATGCTTTAATGTTTGGTGTGGGTGTGACCACAGTCTCCAGGTGGAATGTGAGATAAAATAGCAGACACGCAAAGGAGGTTCTGTTAGGCGCCAGGTAGATTTCAGGTGCCAGCCCAAATTACAAAACTGGGGGGGGGGGTATTGCACACTCCCAGTGTAGAGCCAAACATCCTGTTCCTCTCTGACACAGTGCACTGAGCCTTATGGGGGTTTCTTCCACTATGCAAAACTTTAGCTTGCAGGGGGAAATGGATGGTGCCCTTAATTGTTATGCATTTGGAAGGATACACGATGAGTGATACTTAGCAGCCACTGCTGCTGCTGCTTTGTTCTTAACAGGGGGAAGATGATTCCATCTGAACTGGAGGAAAACATTATTCAAGTCAAAAAACAGGTTTGGCTTCCATCACCTTCATGTAACCTTTCAGGTCCTTTTTATACAGCTACTCTGCTGGAATTTATTTGTACGTTTGTGATATCCCTATTGAGCTCAATAGGACTTTGGCAGGATATTTGGTACCGGTCAGAAGGGTCTCTAGCTCCCATCCCCCAGGCAAGTTAGCAGGTGGTTGAGGATGACTTGGTGGCTGCTCCTCATCTCCTCCTCCTCTTTGTCCTTTGCAAAGTGAGAGGGGTGATGGTGAAGGAGGAGAACAGGGCTAGGGAGCTTATGGTCCTCCAGATGTTACCAGAATCCAACTCCCATCAGCCCTAGCCTGTACAGTGGTACCTCGGTTTAAGTACACAATTGGTTCCAGAAGTCTGTACTTAACCTGAAGCGTACTTAACCTGAAGCGAACTTTCCCATTGAAAGTACAGTAATGGAAAGTGGATTAATCCATTCCAGACGGTCCGCAGAGTACTTAAACTGAAGCGTACTTAACATGAAGCGAACTTTCCCATTGAAAGTAATTGAAAGTGGATTAATCTGTTCCAGACGGGTCCGCGGAGTACTCAACCTGAAGCGTACTTAACCCGAAGTATGAGTGTAATTGGTTCTGGAAGTCCGTACTTAACCTGAAGCGTACTTAACCTGAAGTGAACTTTCCCATTGAAAGTAATGGAAAGTGGATTAATCCATTCCAGACGGGTCCGCGGAGTACTTAAACTGAAAGCACTCAAACCGAAGCGTACTTAAACCAACAGAAGTGGTGCTTCTGGATGCCAACGCTTCGAGTTGTGGACATGCTTCTGAGAAGGATTACGTCCACAACTCAAGGTTCCACTGTATTTAAAATATGCCATATGACGCAGTCTCAAGCAACGACTAGAGAGTCTTGCTAGTGGAAGCCTGTGCACAGACTTCCACCAGTGCAACGGGGTTTCCCCTGCTACTGTTGTCATAGTAGCACGTTGAAATGTCTCCCAATTTTTAAAAAAATATTTTAAGTTTTGAGAAAGGAAACTCAAGAGTTTTGATTTGTAGGCTGACAATTGATGATGATGATTGTGCACACAAAACAAAGAAGGAAAAAAGAATAGATTCTCCCATCTGTGATGCTTCAATTCATTTTTCCAGAATATAGGCAAAATGTCTTTGCAATATATAGCATTGCCACTATATCCTAGTGACTCTTGCCAAGAAAAAGAATGAATCTTACCATGCTCTGCCGCAAATGGTTATGATGTTTCACAAAAGTTGTTGAGCTTTTTTTGGGGAAAGTTGTTGAACTTTTTAAAGTTTTGACCTCCTGGCTTGTTGCCCAGGAAGGTATACAGACAAGGGAAGGTTTCTTACCATCCTTTTTTAATTCAATATTTACAGAGAGGCTATAGAACCCAGCCTCCCAGCATTGTCCCGAGTAAAGCTCCACGCCCCTTCTCTCCCACTTCTTAATTTGTCATTATCATCACCTCCTCTATGGATGCCGCTAAGTGCCCTTTGCCTTTGAGCTCCTTGCTCTCCTACTTTTAAGGCTCGCAGAGTTCTGGGAGATGGAGAGTCTGGAATGCTTTCTAATGTCAATGTGTCAGCTGGATGTTGTCCTGACTCTCCCATGATTTCCAAACTTTTCCCCTCATCTGCCTCTGAGCTGCTTCCTCCCTCAAACCCCTGTTGTAAATCTATACTGTCTTCCTCTTCCTCCTCCCTGGAAGGCTCAGGATGGGGAGGAGGTCTCCACCATTCCTCCTCTCCCCAGTCCCTGACAATTAGTTTTCTTTAACAGCGGAAGCAGGTTTTCAGATTATGCACAGCTCTTCTTCAGGCTTTGATTATGAGAGCAAAAAATTAACATCCAATAGACTAGATAGAAACAACTGGGTAATCAGGCTGATGGTTACTTGGCTGCAGAAGTTTACTGGCCATTGCTGTTGGCATGGAGACAGTCTAGGTTGAATGCAAACATGCCATTCTGATGTCATGTGTGATGTCACAAAGGGGATATGCTTTAAGTCTTGGTAAAGCCAAAAGCAGTTAACAGTCAGACTGCATCTCAGCACTGTCAAGATGGATCTCCATAACAGGTGATGGATAGTTTTATTTGGGGGATATATTAACTTTTACTATTGGGGAAAAGTTTTAGATTCGTTTGCCAGTTTGTACCCCATCAAGGTGAGGCCAATAGACCCTGTACCCATCAAATAATCAACTTTATCTGTGACTTTGGGACTGCTTTACACAACCACATTTCCTTTCTCCACTTTATACCCTGCATCTCTCCCACTTCCTCATTCGTCAACCTCATCACCTCCTCTATGGTGCCAGTAAGTGCCCTCTTTCTTCAAGCTCTTTGCTCTCCTACTTTTCAGGTTCGCTGGGTTGTGGGAGATGGTGGGTCTGGAATGCTTTCTAATGGCGATGTGTCAATCAGCTGTTGCTCCGGCTCTGCCTGCTCCTCCTCTTCCATGATTTCCCAACTTTTACCCTCATCTGCCTCTGAGCTGTGACCTCCCTCAAACCCCTGTTGTAACTCTATGCTGTCTTCCTCTTCCTCCTCCCTGGAAGGGTCAGGATGGGGAGGAGGTCTCCACCATTCCTCCTCTGCCCAGCCCCTGACAGCTGTTGAGCCAAATCACAAAAGGATGTTTCTGACAGCAGTGTTCCCGGTATATCCGGGAAATTCTGGATGTATGGCAGCCTAGGTTATGACAAAGGACAAGTCCATGTTGCATGTGCACTGATACAGGCTGCCCTCTTGAATTTGTTTTCAGGGCAAAGTACCATTGTATGTGAGTGCCACAGCTGGGACAACTGTGTATGGAGCTTTCGATCCACTCGTTCACATAGCTGACATCTGCGAGAAGTATAACCTCTGGATGCATGTGGATGTAAGGTGGTTGTTGGCTATCTGTTCCATCTTGCTCCTAGAAGTCGAGTTTTGAAATGTTAAATGATTGTAAAATTATTGAAATGCATAACATTGAAAATCATAAAAAAAATTTAATCTTCCAAGCAAAGAGATCAGTAGTATAGCTACTAAGTTCAGAATGTCTATGGGATTGTCTGTGGATTGGATTCTTATTCCATTATGTACTTAAGATGAGTTGAAGGCAAAATTTTAATAAACAGTGTTGGTGAAAGGTGGCATTCTCCCAGTAAGATAAGCATGTGTTTCGTTTCTGATAGGCAGCATGGGGAGGTGGCCTGCTTCTGTCGAGAAGGCATTCCCACAAACTGAGCGGCATTGAAAGGTAATCACATTATGTTCTTTAAGGGTACGCTGCAGCGAGATCAACATATTAGCAAGTCTTTCTCCTCGCTTCAGGCCTCTTGCTGAAGTGTAGACTGTAAGGCCTGTCACCATAGTAATAGTGACTCATAGTAGGAGCGGAAGTGAGTTGTTGCACTGAGTTTGAGGGGGAAAGGAATATAAATCTAGAGCAGTACCAGGTTTTATATTATGTAAGACAGGGGTGAGGAGCCTCAGGCCTGGGGGTTGAATGTGGCCCTCTCTGGCCCCTGAGACCCTTCCAAGGCCTCAGCCCTCCCTACACCACCTCTCACCCAATGGAAGTGCTCAGGACCAATCTGGAGTACTTGTGTCTGGCTACAATGTGTCCTTGAATACCACAGACTTAATCTGGATGGAAGGAGTCTGCATGTGTATTTCTGAAATCCTGACATGGCTGGAATGTAGCCTCTTGTCAGGGAGCTGGGAAGGAGAGCAGGTCATTCATAGATCAGAGAAAGAGAGTGAAACACTAGCTAAAGAACAGTTAATTTCTTTATTAAGTAAGCAGAACAAAGAGCACATGGAGACTTCTAAGGGTTGCTCCTGCCTAGATGAAGCAGTTGCCTGGACTGGGTTGTAACTCCCCCTCCACTCTCCCTCCTTCTGTGTCAGGTTCCTCCCTCCATCTACATTGAGCCCCAAGGGACCCTCTCTGTGTCTGCCTGGCTCTGTGCTCTGTGGTATGCAACAGACACCTTGTTCTGGGAGGCTGTCAGAGAAGGTGTCAGAGTAGCTCCGTGGTGGACCAGCCAAGTCTGATTCCTCTTCCTGTCCTGTTTCCTCCTCTTTATCATCCTCCAAGCTCCCAGCCTTCAGTACTTCCCAGCTCTTCCCTTCCTCTGTGGTATGGCTGGTTTCCCACCACCAGGATCCAGGATCCAAACCCTTTCACTCTGCACTTTCCCTGGGAGGGCTCTTGGCCAGGTGGCTTCCACTCCTCCTCCTCATCCAGCCAGTCCCTGACACATCTTCTACAAAGATGGTCCCCTGCCCACATTTTGCCTCCCTTTGCCCACTGCAACCCCCCCCCCCAAAAGTTGACCATGGTGCTCAGGCTGAACAAGACCCCTCCTCCCGTGATGTAAGAGACCTACAAGTTTATTTGCACTCTGTTCCCTGTTGGCATAATTTCACACATTTTTTTTTGTGCAGCAGCAAATGCTGCGTCCCCATTCTCTCGAAAGTCCTGCTGACTTTTCGTTTTGCTTCCCCCGCCTCCCGCTCCCCATTCTCCTGTCAAGTTGCTTTGATGATAAACCTTGTGGATCAAAGTTGCTGATATGAACATCTCTATAAAGTATTATTAGGTCAGCGACTCCATTGCTGATGCTTCCTACTAATATTTATGTGTGCGCTTATATGCTTCAGAGTATACGACCCATTTCAAATCTGGCATATTCATTATCTTTTAATTTTCTTCTTTACCTAGGGCTAATTCTGTCACGTGGAATCCTCACAAGCTGCTGGGAGCTCCACTGCAGTGCTCTGCTTTCTTAGTCCGTGAGAAGGTAACACCCACCCCTTTCCTACCATGGACAGAGCTCAATATCTCAGGGCAAACACAGGATCCCAGACCAGTTTTAAATGCCGCTTCTTTAAAAAGGAGCTAAGTTCCACACGAGCATGACTAGATTTGCTGTCTGGTGCTGGGATGTGACTCCTATGGCACCTGGTGGGACTTGCTTTGGAGAAAACATGTGTATGACTGGGTTGTAAAGTGCATTTAGTTGTCCACATCTGGAGAGCACCAGGCTGGGGAAGGCTGTGCTAGGCTATATATCTGCAGGCGATGTACACGGAACAATGTGTGACATGCCAAGCTAAATGCAGTCCACCAGCTATATAGTGTAGCCTGCTAGATGCTGGCTGTGAGCAGAGGCAAGGATTTTGAAGTATCCAGCAATCCATAGTATGTGGCAATGAACTGCATTCAGCCACAAGTTGTACCAAGACTATTTGAGTTGATCTCTTTGACAGATGGGTGGGGTACAAATATGATGATGATGGTGATGATGATGATGAATACTTGGGTTGTATCCAGACTAACTCAGTCATTCTTATTCAATAATATTTATATACTAACTGATTGTTAAAAATAAAACAAAACCTCAACGTGGTTTACAAAAGGGATAAGGCAATATATATATATAACAGATTGTGGTGGTCCTGATGGTCTTGGCCAACTGGATGCCGTGCTGAGGGGTCGGCCGGGCAAATAGATTGGGGGGGGGGCGGACCCAAGGGAAGCCTGCCTCCCTCAGGTCTGCTTCCCATGCCCCGCCCCCGAGGCCGCCGTGGATTGGCCCATTTGAATGGGAGGGTTTGGCAGGAACCCTTGAGCCTCCACAAAGGCTGAGGAGGATGGGGGGAAAACAGCTAAGATGCCGTGTCGCATCTGGGGGAAGAGGAGGCGCCAAATTGAACCGCGAACGCGGCTCACTGGAAGGACAGTAAGCGGCTGGTGTTTTTTTTTTGCCAATATATTTTTTTTATCAAATTTTTGAAACATTTTCACAATCATCTTCATATCAAGTAATTACATTGTTTCATAAATTGACTTTGTACCCTGTCTCTACCGTGTTTTTACTCAAACCTTTTCTGCTGTATTATATCTGGTGTTTTTTTTTATTAAAAAAATTAATCAACATTAAATCAATACAATTTATCGATACTACAATCAGCTACATTTTTCCCATCTCCCCCCTTCTCTCCCTCCCTCCCTCCCTCCTTCCCCACCCTCTCCCCCTTCCCCCTCCTCGGACTTCCCTCAGCTCCCTTATCTGATTTATTTTTACATATTGTTTCTGCATGTTATACAATTGTACATATCATTTCCCTAATTCTTCACGTTCTTCTAATAAAAAAGTTGTGCATGTTTATTCAAAACCTGCCAATGAGTGTAAGTCTCTTGTTTTGTTTTTTCAAATAATTTGAAAAAAGTCCCCATTCTTCCTTGAATTCCCGATTGTCCTTTTCACACAGTTTGTAAGTTAATTTCTGCTGCATTATATCTCGATCGATTACAAAAAGTTTCTCTACATACCGTTACCTTATCATTTTTCTTCCACGGCTTTTATCTCGAATCCTGCCTGCGATTTCATTTGGCTATAGTTAAAACAGCCATTTTAGAGCACTGAAATCATCGCTGAAATTAGCGATAAGCTATATATATATATATATATATATATATATATATATATATATATATATATATATATATATGTATATTAAAACACATGTAAACATTCTGCACATCTGGGGGAGGCATGCCTAAAGCAGATACGGAAAGGAGTGCAGTGAAGGGGCCTGCTTGATGACAATAGGCAGGGAGTTCCAGATGGTGAGTGTGGCCACACTTCAAGATCAATTTCTTGCAAATCCAGAGAGAGTATTATCCGCATCTGCAACAGTGCCAGATCCACAGACTGAGTGGGCATATATGGGGAAAGGTGATCTCACCAGTAGAGTCTCATGCTGTAGCCCCACTGAAATCAGTTGTATCTAAGTTAATTGTGACTAAGTTATGCCATTTATTTCAATGGGGCTAAAACATGACCATTGTCATTGTGACGAAGGTCCCTTCCTTTCGTCTTACAACTTCGACCTCTCAATTATTAAAAGAACTAACAGGGATTTCTGAGGTAAATCAAACATCCCACTTATCCCTCTAGCCTTTCTTTAAACCCTCTAGCACTCATGGGTTTTTAAAATAAAAGAGAGTCCTCTTCCAGCATAAACGTGACCAGGTACCCTTTTAAACTCTGGGCTATAAACGAGACTATCCCTTGCATAGCTGCCAAGTTTTCCCTTTTCTCGCGAGGAAGCCTATTCAGCATAAGGGAAAATCCCTTAAAAAAAGGGATAACTTGGCAGCTATGATCCCTTGTGTCCTCAGTGTAAGGGGTTCAACCACTAGAAATCCCCTACTGTAAAAGCTTGCCTCTCCCCTGAGGTAACTTTGTGACACCCTGGGTCTGTCTGCCTATTTCACCCCTTTAGTGCACCTCGAAGACACAAACTAACCATGCCACTATTGAAGGAAGTTTTGCTTTTTTTAAGAGTGTCCACACAAGTGAGTTTCATGTACCTTTGCTGGAAAATAACACAGACGACTTTATGACTGGCACTTTAACGATGGAAATTTAATTGCTTAAGTTCGTAATGGTTGCATCAAGGTTTCTTGTGAACAAGCTTAGTTTCAGGGGTAATATCTTTGTTAATCATATAATTGATAACCTCACAAATACCTAATCTAAACCTACTCTCACAGACCTTCTTCTCAACCACCCTCACACTCCCGCTCCCAAGCACCCTCTCAACTGACAAAACGGCTGCCCATTCTATTAAAACGTTCAGCCGCTCCGCCCCTCATGGAATGTTCAGTCAGTTCAACCTGGAGTCTGAGTTAACCCTTGATGGGTTGGTTTGAAAAGGATAGAACAAACAGTGCAAAAAAAAATTGTCACAGTCATCATGCTCAGCTTGTGGACTTCCCTTAGCCCCCAGTTGTGGAGATCAGGATGCTGGGCCAGGTGTGATTAGAGAGGTCTGTTCCAGCAGAGTTCTTTACGTTCCCTGTACACATGTATATCATGTTCAGGCAAATCTCTCAAAGCAGGTTCTACAAAATCATTAAAATGTCAATAAATTGTGTTTACTTCCTGCCACTGAATAGTTTCAAACGTGAAGGTGATTTCAAATGCAGCATTATCTTAACAGTTCTATCCTTCTGCTAGGGTCTTCTCCAAGCCTGTAATCAGCTCTGCGCCGGATATCTCTTCCAACCAGACAAACAGTATGACACAGCTTACGACACTGGGGACAAGGCAATCCAGTGTGGCCGGCATGTTGACGTATTCAAGCTGTGGCTAATGTGGAGAGCTAAGGTAGGAAACATCTTCCAGGGATCAGAATCCCACGTGGGAGGAAGTCGCTGAGATAAATTGCATAACAATGACATTCATCATGAAAAGATGAATCCGAAGCCATGGAAGCGAGGGAGAGGAAGGGAGAGCAGGGGAACTACAGGTAAAGTGAGGTTGACAAACCCACAAAGCTCTTCTATATTGATGCACCCAGGGCTTTTTTCAGCTGGAACTCAGTTCTGGCACCTCTTAGGTGGGCACCGTTGCCAATCTAAGAGAACAAGGGAGGTGTTCATGGTGAGTTCAGGCATCTCTTTTTGTAGAAAAATAGCACTGGGTGCACCTGCTGAGAAACATCTGCCACAGAGTGATGCATTAGTTTTTGAGGGATATTCTAAAGGACATGTTTTCTTCTGCTCCAGAGGGTAGAAACTGAACCAGTGGATTCAAATTACAGAATCTGGCTAAACATTAGGAAGGACTTCCTACAATGGAATGGACTACCTTGGAAGGTGGTTGACCCCTTCACTGCAAGTTTTTAAACAGAGGTTGGATGGCCATCTGCCAGGGATTCTTTAGTTGTGATTCCTGTGCCACATGGGATTGCACTAGATCACCCTTGGGACTCTTTCCAACTCTACAATTCTATGATTCTGTGACTTCATGCAGAGGCTTGGTCCATCAAGCTCACTAATGGCTGGAGGTGGCTCTCCAGGGTTTAAGATGGCCCCACCTGGAGATGCCAGAGATGAACCTGGGACCTTCTGCATGCAAAGCAGTTGCACTACCTTTGAGTTTCAGCTCTTCCCTGTAGGCAGTGCACATATTGTCCAATTCAGAGATGGAGAACCTGTAGCCCTCTAAATATACCTGGACTACAGTTCCTACAATTATTGACCATTGGGCATGTTGACTAGGGCCAATGGCAGCTGGAGTCCAGCAACATCTGAAGGGCTGCAGATTTGTTCTGGATTTCTGCTATACTTGTAGCCTACTGACACCTGATTTTTGTAGGCTGACCTGTGAGTGTCCAGGAGGCTAGATTTACTGGCCTTTCCATCCTTTAAATAATATGATACAGTCTAGATGCAAGGTGAACTCTCTCACTTTGTCTCTTTCCCTCCACTGATATCTTACAGGGCACACGAGGATTTGAAAAGCTTATCAACAGATTTCTAGAACTTGCAGAATACCTTTACAAGGAACTGAAGGCAAGAAAGAACTATGAGCTTGTGTTTGATGCCGAGGCAAGTATTGAACAAAGATAGTACTACTGGATTAGGCATTGGCCTGGCATCCTGACTCTAAAAACAACAGGTCCCAGATACTACAGAGGTCCTCTTTTCAAAATGAGAGATCCCTTTGAAATCCCAGGGTATAAATTGCCACAGAAGCTCAGCTTTTGTGTATGGATTGGTTTGGTTAGGCTCAGGACTGCAATACTTCATGGATCCCCCCCTTTCTCTCTTTCAACCTACCCAGACCCTGAGATCATCTTTTGATGCCCTTCTTGATTTGCCTCCTCCATGAGAGGTCAGGAGGGTGGCAACATGAGAACAGGCCTTTTCTGCAGTGGTTCCCCATTTGTGGAATGCTCTCCCCAAGGAGGCTCACCTGGCACCTTCCTTACACACTTTTGGTGTAATGCAAAAATGTTCCTCTTCAACCAGGCCTTTGGCTGATTAACGTCTGATGCCCTTTTAAGTGTGTTGTGGGAGGGGGGGGGGAATTATTGGATATATAGATATAGATATATATAATTTTGTAATTTTATGTTGTGAACCGCACTGAGATCTATGGATGAAGAGTGGTATACAAATTTAATTATTACTGATAAACAAACAGACTAACACACAACCCAACAGGAGTGACTGCCTCTAGCTTGTGGCATGTGCTCTTTGAGTTACTTCTGTTTCCTGTTTTCCAGAGCCATTTTGTTTATTAAGTCCCACTCATCTGGCCATGTACATGACTCTGTGTACGAGGCAATTCCATTCAAGTGATTGTTTCAAAAAGTATATTTAAACTTTGTACATCATGTTGGGGTTTTGGCAAAGTGGAGAAGTGATAATCAATGTCTCTGTGCTGTCAATCAATCAATCAATCAATCAAAGGATTGGAAACCTGTGATCCTCCAGATGTTGGGCTACAACTGCCACTTTCCCTGACCATTGGTCATGCTGGGTGTTGGAGTCTAATAGGGTTGCCATATGTCCTCTTTTTCCAGGACACATCCTCTTTTCCATGATGAGAGTCATCATAGAGATCCATAGTTAAAAGTAGAAGACGGCAAATGTGTCCTCTTTGTTGCTCTTCAAAATATGGCAACCCTAGCAGTATAACAATATCCAGAGTGCTACAGGTTCCCCACTCCTGATCTACAAAAACATAGGTTTTTTAAAAAAAAATCACAAAAATTGGTCTGAGTTAATGTAATCAAATGCTGAGCTGTTTTCATTTTTGAAGAGAAAGGGAAAAAATGGATATTTCCAGGCTATGTGGAACTCAATAGAATTTCCAGTGATCTATGAAGTTGGAATGCCTCACACGGCATGCCTATGATAAGTAGAAGCCAAATAAATTAGGCAAAATAAGTAAATTAGATGCAAAGCTTCTCAGCTTTTTTTTCAAAAAAGATCTATGAGCCACAGATTATTGCTTCAGATAGTGTTGGATTGTGATGATCAATAAAATACTTCCAGCAAGTTTTCTTCTGCAATGTATGCAGATACTTGTACTGTGTGTAGATATGAACCCAAGGTAACCTCACTGATTTCCCTGAGCTATTAATGCATAAAATGCTTAATAAAGATGTAAGTATCTGAAGGAGCTTTCATCTGTTTTACACAATATCCCAGAAGAAGAAGAAAAACCATGCTAGGAAATGATGCTCAGTAAGAACCAAAGAGATAGTAAAAGTAACAGAGAGGCTTTGTGATTCTAGCCGGTGGGTGTAAAATATATAATGCTAAGATACTGTGAGAAGAGGATACGCTCTGCCACCAAATATGTGTGGTTCTTATGGGATGTTGCTGCATGAGTTTCATTTGTGCCCAGACGTGCTATGCTGAAACCCTGTTTCCTCCCAATTTGATGTAAGCCTAGTCTGGGGAAAAGAGACGCCTTTAAGGGTGAAAATAAACAATTTAGATGAACCAGTGTCCTAAGTGTGATGACTGTAACTGGCCAAGATTGGATCCACATTGACAACTGGAATCATTTATTAATCAATATATCACAGAAACAGTTCAATGAAATCTGTCTGTCAAATGAAAACTGTCCATCCTTTCAGTATATTTGATTGTGTCCAATGGAGATTTTACACTAGCAAGTGCTTTCACAAGGCCTGATGGTTGCCAATCCCTCCAGCCCAATGCCTGTTGCCAACCCTCAAAAGCTTCTCCTGATGTCTCGGGGGGGGGGCAGTGCAAAACAGAGCACACAGGGCTGCAATTGGAACAGGGCAGTGGTGAAAATATGGTCTCTTGCTTTGAGGCAAGTGGAAACACTTCCAACGACACAAAGCCACCACTGTTTGCAACCCAATGTCTGAAAGTTAGACTTCAAGTATGGCAAATTCAACAGCAAATTAGGGTTGCAGTGAATTCAGCCTGTCGTAACCCACAACCTTTGCAGTTCATAGAAGAAGACTCTGATGTGGATGAGGTTCAAGCCACTTCATTGATGGGAGAAACTTATTCAAAGGATGAATCTCCTATGTTATCTCTGTCTCTCTAGCTTCGCAGAGGTCAAGGAGTAGAAGATGATAAGTTGAGGGCCTTTTTATCCAGCCAGCCAGCTCCTTCAGGGAGGCAGAGCTTTATTACTGGTTAGCCCAAGCATCCCCAAACTGCAGCCCTCCAGATGTTTTGGCCTACAACTCCCACGATCCCTAGCTAACAGGACCAGTGGTCAGGGATGACGGGGATTGTAGTCCAAAACATCTGGAGGGCCGAAGTTTGGGGATGCCTGGGTTAGCCTATATATAAAGCTTCATTGAGCTTCACTGGGTTCTAGCTCCCTGCAGAGATGGTATCTATTGCAGCAGCCTTAGTAGGGTCTCTGGGAGCTGTCCAAGGTACCATCTGCTTTCTTTGTCAATAGAAACTACCAGTTTCCCCTCTGAGCTTTGAATGTCGACGCATTTCATGCTCGGACCCACAAATTCAATTGAAATGTATGTCTTGGTTGAGTTTATTCTTGGCTGAGACCTTATTCATGACTGAATTTGAGCGACCTTGGGCCAGTCACTGACTCTCAGCCTAAGCTACCTCACAAGGTTGTGGTGAGGATAAAATGGCAAGATCTACATAATCCACATTGAGCTCCTTGAAGGAAAGGTGGACTATAAATGCAACAAATAAATGAATACTTTTGTATAAATTAGAATTCTGACTTTTCAGACTTTGTACTAAGAGTGCTGACAGTTGTCATTTGACAAACTGATTTTATCGAACTATTTGTGTGACGTATTTGCTAATAAATCTGGTCTCACCTGGGGTTTTGGTACATTTAAATGATTTATTTTCACTTTTTAAAGCCATCTCTTTCCCAGAGACCAGGCTTATATCATATTGGGATGAATTTAGATTTCACAGTAACATACAACTGACTCTTGTAGGGCTTTTTTTGAGTAATGATCATTTTGCAACTGCCAACTAGATTATGAAAGATCTCCAGGACTTTTTATATAATTGAGTCTTACTAAACATTGACTTCCATGTTAATTTTGTGCAAGGAAATCGTGAAAACCAAGTTTCTCTCCTTCAGATTCTGGAATCTTTATGAAATATTTTATATATTAAAAGCTCATTGGGCTTAGGTTTGCTTCACATTCACACACAGTAAGCATTTGTGAGTGAATTGCACTAGAGAAATTGCTGAAAAGGAATGGTGAAGTTTAGAATTTGCCTGGGTGGGTTTAATAAATGGAAACATTTGTTGCAGATAGACACTGGCATTTAGTAATTTGTATTTTATTTTGTTTGTCTAAGCCTGAACTCACCAATGTGTGTTTCTGGTACATCCCACCCAGCCTTCGAAAGATCCCAAAGGGACCAGAGAGAGAGAAAAGACTGCATCAGGTAGAATTTCTCATGCAAACCTTTTTGTCAGTCATGGAAAGTGTGTGCAGAAATAGGAACACCAATGCTGTTGTTGTGAAGATCTGTTTCAGACCCCAATTTCTTTCATCTACACACCAGAACTAGGGATGGGAAAACATGTCCATTTCTAGTCTGTGGCAGTTTTGCATATTTTTTTATCCATAATTCCATTCTGTTGCATTTCCACATCAATCTGCAATTTTAGGGGGAAAGCCTCTCAGGAATATAAAGCCACAGTTCTCTTAAAGCACATATTTAAATGTGTTTTGGTATGTTCTTCAACCCTGAAAATCTTGGCTGCTGATTCCTGGAGATTGTTTCCCTTCTGCTGCTGCCCATGGCTTAGTCCTGAGAGTGTCCTAGCTGTTGTGCTTATTACATCTTTGGATGTTTTAGCCAATCATACTACAGCTCCAGTGGCTAGATACCCTTTAAAAAGGGCTATTCATAATTTTCTCATAATGTATAAGCCCTTTCTTGGCATTTGTTTCCAATACTTGTATTTATTTTATTTAGAGAAATTTATAAACTGCTGAATTAAAGAGCTCTCTTAAGAGGCATATGTAGTAAAATTGTACCTAAAACACAGCAAAAACCCACATATACATAAAATAGCTATTGTTCAAAGCATTGAGAAACCAGTACAACTTTGGAAACAAAAATAGTTCAATAGATTACACGTTTGCTGAAAAAAGGTGTTCAGCTGTCATCTAAAACAATTTATTATTAGTATTTATTTATTTATTTATTTATTTATTTATACCCTGCCCATCTGGGTTTCCCCAGCCACTCTGGGTGGCTCCCAACAGGGTATTAAAAACACGATAAAACATCAAACATTAAAAACTTCCCTAAACAGGGTTGTCTTCAGATGTCTTCTAAAAGTCAGTTGGACTGACTATTTCCTTGACATCTGATGGGAGGGCGATTCACAGGGTGGGCCCCACTACCGAGAAGGCCTTCTGCCTTGTTCCCTGTAACCTCACTTATTGCAGTGAGGGAACCGCCAGAAGGCCCTCAGCGCTGGATCTCAGTGTCTGAGCTGAACGATGGGGGTGGAGACGCTCCTCCAGGTATACTGAATTCAGAGAGGATGCCTGCCAAATATCAAAAGCACATGATAAATCTCTTTTTTAACATGTCCAATGAGTTCCATCCTTTCTTTAAATCCAAACATTACAGTACCGTATCTACTCTGCTACAGATCCAGACCATTGCTACTGCCTATTCATGGAACTAGTCCCTAAATTATTCCAGAACATAATTGCAACTTTTTAATATATATCCATGTCTAGGTTGCTCCAAAGATAAAAGCGAGGATGATAGAAGAAGGTACTACAATGGTTAGTTATCAGCCTCACAGAAACCACGTGAATTTTTTCAGAATGGTCTTCTCTAACCCAGCAACCAAGAAATCAGATGTTGATTTTCTCTTGGAAGAAATTGAGAGGCTTGGGAAGGAAATTGAGAGGCTTGGGAAGGATAGAAGAAGGTACTACAATGGTTAGTTATCAGCCTCACAGAAACCACGTGAATTTTTTCAGAATGGTCTTCTCTAACCCAGCAACCAAGAAATCAGATGTTGATTTTCTCTTGGAAGAAATTGAGAGGCTTGGGAAGGATTTGTGACAGCTGGCCATAAATCTCAAAAAGTGGGGACCAACATTTCATTGGTGTAGTGGATCCTGTTTAAAGTTTTGTCACTGTTGTTCTGATGACCTTGGGTGCAATATTGAGGCTCTTCAAAATAGGAACAAACTGTGGTTAGAAGCTGCTCATCTTTAAAACTATCTTCAAATACAAGATCTATTAATATAGCATTTAAGGAAGGGGTGGGTAGATGGTAGACTAGTAGATATCCTGCATCTCTGGCTTCCATGTGTCTAACAATATCAGCACTTTTTAGGTGGTGAATTTTAAGCTTGCATAAGGTCTGTCATAAGGCCAGCTTTGTCATGCTGGCCACATGACCTGGAAGCTGTCTGCGGACAAACGCCGGCTCCCTCGGCCTATAGAGTGAGATGAGCGCCGCAACCCCAGAGTCGGACACGACTGGACCTGATGGTCAGGGGCCCCTTTACCTTTAAGGTCTGTGAAAAGGGTGTGTGGCAAGAGAGATGTAACTTAAGCTGGACCCCAGGCTTTGGCAGCTCAGTCATGTGGCTTTGCAACCTGCCCCAAAGCTGATGTAACTCAAACACTATATAAAAGGTTTG